>NC_059331.1:140399976-140710757 GCF_018350155.1 Leopardus geoffroyi | reverse complement strand
TATTTATTTACTTTGAAGAGAGAGAGAGAGAGAGAGAGAGAGAGAATCCCAAGCAGGCTCCTTGCTGTCAATGCAGAGCTTGATGTGGGGCTTGATCCCACAAACCATGAGATCATAACTTGAGCCAAAATCAAGAATCCAAGGCTCAAACTACTGGGCCACCCAGCTGCCACCCCCCTCCCCCCCCCCACACACACACATAGCTGTGTTTTAATGGCTAATGCCGCTGGAACCAGATATGGACATTTGTACAGACGAGGCCACTCAAGGTCTCTCCTTTTATCTGGAACTGGAATTCAGATTGGCTAGTAAGCAATACCTGAACTGAAAACAAATAAACCCAGAGGTATGGGATGTTGTAAGAGAAAGGTAGAAAAAATTAGCCTCCTAGAGACAGAAAGAAGGTGAGGGAAGAATAGAGAAGAGACAGACTGTGGAGTTACCAGGAAGACAACATGGAGTAATCCTAGTTCTAAGGTTCTTTTCTGAAGCTTACCAGGCCTGATTGCACTTCCTGTCTCAGGATTCCAGGAGCAACATATATTCTATGATAAAGTCTATTTCTTCTTAAACGAGTTCAAGTACGTTTCTGTTATTTTCAAAGAAAAAGCACAGATTAAGAAATAGTCTATCAGTTAAGAAAGCAGAAGTCATACCAACTATTTTAACTAGAAAATTTAATAGAAGGAATTGATTTAACAGTTACTAGAGGATCAAAGAGAGAAAAAAGGAAACACTGAAGTATCGTTGAGGTAGCAACCACAGTAGGAAGCTACCACCTGTAGGGCTGGCATAATAAAGAGAAGAAAGTAGGAATACTGTAAAACCTAGGAGTTTGAAAGCAGGGTGCCTAGCTGGCGCTTATAACTCAATGATCATGGAGAAGAGGCCCCAAGAACCTGGGACTCAGGTATCCAAGAAGAGGATGCCAGCCACCTGGTGCTGGTCTTTCTGAGAAGGCAAAATGAGAGTGGCTGTGGAAGTTTGAGGGAAAGAAGTAGAAACTAGAACCAACTGCTACTGTTATTTATTGTCACTTCCAGGGCAAAAAAAAAAAAACATTTCTGGGGTGATGTTGACAGTGACAGGAAACAAAACGGGAAAGAACACATCCCTTTTTCCTTCTTCGGCCTCCAGTATTCCTTTAGAATTCTCTATTGTCAAAGTCTAAGACAGAGGCACCTGGCAAAGTGGAAATGTGTATGGTTTGCATAGTCCCAGCCCTAGTAATACAAAGCAGAACGGAAAAGAGTAGGTTTGAAACAACAAGAAAATGGCTTAATAACAAGTAAATATGGCAGAAGTAAATTTTATGTTACTTCTTAATTCTATGTTTATGCCAAATACAATCTAAAAATACTTTCAAAATGAATGAAAAACACTGTAGAGAAACCATAGAAACCATTCAGTAGATAAATTAGCAAATTCAGGGGAAATTTGCTATTTTGGCAGTCTGTGTTCTGCTAAAAAAAAATCTTTTAATTAGCTTTGTTTAGTCCTACATATAATTAAGTTTGTGAATTTAGAAGCAATCTTATATGTGTCAGTTGAACAAAAATGAGAAATTGTTAGCATCTTTTTTGTTGAAAAATGTTGAATTCCAACAGTACCAAAACCTAATACAGGAAATAATTGGAAGACAAAAATTTAAATGGGAACCATATAAGGTGATGAATTTGTTAATTAGCTTGATTGTGGTAATCACTTTACAATGTATGCTTATATCAAAACATCACATTGTACACCCTAAATATATGCATTTATTCGTCAAAAAAGAATAGAAAAATTAAATAATCTTAAATTAAGGAAATTATGTCAATTGTTTTTATCAAACAAATAAAATCACATCTCAAAAACTTCACTAGTGAAAATTTCTAAACATTGAAATAAAAAATAAGACCCACCCTAGATAACTCTTTCAAAGAATAGAGAAAGAGTGGATACTTTCTATTTCCTTTTTTGCCAACATAGATGTTACAAGAAAGAGAAATTACAGACCACCCTTTCTTGCAAATACAAATGCAAAAATCCTTTTAAAAAGTTGTCAAGTCAAATATAGCTATATATAAAAAGGATAATGCAACAAAACTAACTGGGTTTTATCCCAGGAATGTGAGGTTAGGTAAATATTCAAAAATTATTCAGTGTAATTTTTTACATTAACAGAATGAAGGGAAAAAATGATTATCTCAATAAGTACAGAAATATATTTGATAAAATTCAATACTTACTCATAATAACAATAAAAAAAAACCCTCTTCACATACTGGGACTAGAAAGGAATATTCATATTATTATAATGGTTGTCTATGAGCAATCCATAGCTAACATTATACTTAGTGATGAAAAAGGCAATACTCTCACCCTGAAGGTAGAAAGAAGACTCATATGTCAACACTCACCATTCCTATTCAACATTGTACCAGAAGTCCTAGTCTGTGTAATAAAAGAAATATAAGTAAATATAAGTAAATATAAGAAATATAAGAAATATAAGTAAAAGAAATAAAAGATATAAATATCAAAGAGAAGGAAGCAAAACTCTGTATTTTCATGTGACACGTGTATATATATTTTTTAAAATCCAGAAAAAAATTGCATATGACGTGTGTGTGAATATTTTTTAAAAGCCAGGAAAACTATTGGAAGTAATAAATGAGTCTGGCAAAGTTGCAGTATTAACAAGATTAATAACAAGGCTATTAACAAGGTTACTATACAAAATTGATTTTTTTTTCTGTATACTGGCAATGAATAAGTGGAAAGTAAAATTTTAAATCAATGTCATTTGCAATAGCATCAAGATCACCAAATACCTCAAACTAAATCTAATAAAAGATGTGCAGTGCCTCTACAATAAAAATTTCGAAAGCTCATTAACAAGAATTGAGTAAATAAAGTAGCATTTCACCATATTTATGGCTTGGAAACCTCAATATTTTTTTAAGTTTATGTATTAATTTTGAGAAAGAGAGAGAGAGGGACTGTAAGTGGGGGAGGAACAAGGAAAGAGAAGGACAGAGAGGATCCTAAGCAGGTTCCACACACTCCGTGTAGAGGCTGACTTAGTAGGGCTTGAACTTACGAAGCATGAGCCCATGACCTGAGCCAAAACCAAGAGTCAGACGTTTAACTGACTGAGCCGCCCAGGTGCCCCAGAAACCTCAATATTTTTGAGATGTCAGTTCTCCCCAGATTAACCACTGGTTTCAATGTAATCCCAACCAAGAGTTCAGAAATGTGTGTGTTTATGAGTATGTAAACTGTCAAAATGTTGCGAAGAGTGACACGAAAATTAAAAAAAAAAAAAAAAACAACTTGAAAAGCCAAGACAATCTTGAATAAAAAAAATCTTGGAGGACTTAGACTATCATATTTCAAGACTTAGTATAATGCCAAAATTGGTGCAAGGATCAATAAGTGGAACAATGGAACCAAGTGGCAAAAGCCCCACAGCAATTCATAGAGAAATGAATTACTTTTCAATGACTGGTTCTGTGGGAACTGAATACCTATAAGAATCCAAAGGAGCTTGACTCCCTACTTCATACACCATACAAATAAAAACACTAGGTTGAGGTATATCAAGGGTAAATGTGAACAATAAATACATAAAGCAAAAAGATGGGGAAAAATCCCAGAGGACAATATCTATATTATTTTGGGACAGGCAAATATTTCTTACATGGGACACAAAAAGCATTAGCAATAAAAAATGGTGATGTTGGACTGCTTTAAATTAATAATTTCTTTTCATTAAAAGACATCAGTATTGGGTCAGAAAAGGTAACTGGGAATTCATATTTTCGGTTTCTATAACTGTCAAGGGCTCATATAACAGTTTATACAATTGTCCGGGATATTTAAGAACTCACACAGATCCATTAAAAAAAAGACAGGCAATACAAGAGAAAATTGAGCCAAAAAAGGAAACCAACATTACAAAAAGGAAGAAAGTGAAATGGCCGGGAAATACATGAAAACATGTTCAATTTTACTACAGTACCAGCTCCACAAAAATACCAGAATGAGAAGAACAGACAAGGACGACAATGATGCAGGACAATTGGAAATGTCATACACTGCAGTAGACATTTACATTGATATTATCACTTGGAAAAATTGTTTGGCAGTATCTACTACTGTGGAACATACACACACCTTATCAGGTTTCTATTCCTAGATCTATACGTGAGAGATGCATACAAATATTAATAAGAAAGACATATATAAGAATATTCATGGCAGTGTTGTTTGAATAAAAACTGGAAAAATGTAAATGTCTACTTACAGTAAAACTGATGAAAAATTATGGTACATTTTAAAAAACGGAATGCTATCAGGGCTCCTGAGTGGCTCAATTGGTGAAGCTTCCGACTCTTGATTTCGGTTCAGGTCATGATCTTGTGGTTTGTGGGATCGAGCCCCATGTAGCGCTCTGTGCTGACAGTGGGGAGACTGCTTGGGATTCTCTCTTTCCCTCTGCCTCTCTGCCCCTCCTGTGCTTTTGTGCACGCTCTCTCTCTCTCAAAATAAATAAAGAAACGTTAAAAAGTGGAATGTTATCGATTAGCGACAATGATAAAATTACAATTTCATGCAACAGCACAAATATACTGTTGGAAGAAAGAAGCCATAACCAAAAAAGAAAATATTGTAAGATTCCGTTCGTAGAAAGTCTTTAAAAAACACAGGCAAACTAGCCAATTTCAGGGGCGCCTGGGTGGCTCAGTCAGTTGAGCATCCGAATTCGGCTCAAGTCATGATCGCACAGTTTGTGGGTTGGAGCCCCGAGTCGGTCTCTGTGCTGACAGCTCAGAGCCTGAAGCCTGCTTTGGATTGTTTCCCTCTCTCTCTGCCCCTCCCCCGCTCATGTTCTGTCTGTCTGTCTGTCTGTCTCTCAAAACTAAACAAATATTTTTAAAAAATTAAAAAAACACTAACCAATTTCATTAAGTCAGGATATTGCCTACCCTTGAAATGGGAAGGACAGGGTGGGGCATAAAGGGGCCTTCTGAGGTATTCATAATGTGCAGGTTAAGTGAACATGTTCATTTTGTGAAAACACATTAAGCTACTCTTATGATTTGTGTACTTTTAAAATGTATGTTATAATCCAATAAAATTTACATTAGCAAGCCTGAATGGAAGGATTAAGCAGCTAATTAGACACAGATGAGAAATAATGTGATGACTAGAAAATAGATCTGAAAAAACTTGGAAAAATACAGCACAGGGAGAAAATTTGAAAGATTAAAAGATGCAGAAAGTAGAATCCAAATGAGGATAAATACAAATTGATACACACTGAGATACAGTGTCATGAGATACAAAATGCCAACACACACACACACACACACACACACACACACACACACAAACTTAAAAGCCACAAGAGAAAAGAAAATTATCTTAAAAAAAGGAATGACAATTATCCTGGAAGCCAGAAAATTGTGGGAAAATATCTTCAGAATACTAAGAGAAAGTATTTTTCACTCTAGACTTGTACACAACATCCCTGCATCCTAGATGAAAGTAAACCTGGGTATGTAAGTTCTCTTGTTTCTTGGGAGGGCTGACTTTACAATGTAGGAAATTACAAAACATAAGGCTGTTCAAAGATGTTGGACAGCCACTTCTGATGAATATCCCCTCCATCCCATTCCTTGACTGCCTGCCAACCACATGCTACTTTATTATATACCTGAATATCCAAAAATGAATTCCCTCACCCCAACAGAAGAATGCTGTTTCCACAAAAGCAAAGCAAAATGAAACTCATTCGTTTGTTCCCTAAAAAGGAACAATTTGCAAATATCATCAGGGACTGCATCTAAACTCCAATTTCAATATTCCAAAGAAATGTGTTTTCCTCCTGTGGATTACTCATGATGTTTTTTTGCTTTGCTTTTTACATTTTTTAATTGAGATATAATTGACTTATAACATTATATTAGTTTCAGGTATATGACATAATAATTAGATATTTGTATACATTGCAAAATGATCAACACAAGAAGTCTAGTTAATATCTATCACCATACATAGTTACAGTGAGGTTTTGATATTCTATAAGTTATGAACGAAATTACAAAAATGACCACCAGCCTCAAATCCTAATTAAAATAGTAGATGAATTGGAGGTGCTTCAAACTCAGTTAATACCTTAAATACCACCTTCATTTCTACAAATGGTCACTAGAGAACCAAAGTTCATTCCTTAGAGCAATAAACCTTTAATGGTCCTGTCTGGGTGGATATACTCTAGTATGCGGTCAATTCTAGTGAACGTGATAGTACAACAGGACACTAGGTTATCCCCACAGCTCCATCTGTACTCCTCCAACCCTTATTGTTTACTTTGTACAAAATGCTCTGCAAAATACCTTATGCTGCTTTTTATTATCTTGAGAATAATTACCACTTATATAGTACTGCAGCTGAGAATCTTTGGAAACTCAAGGCCAAATATACATATACATCCAAAATTGTCTACAGAAAGCATAAAATGCCTTCCCCATCTATGCATTTTTAAATGTGTAGATGGCACTTCCGACTAATGAAATACAGTTTACTTCATTTTTTCTCTCTCTTAACAAGTATCTGTTAAGGGGAGTCAGTCTATCTCATCACATGTGCCAAAAGTAGGGATGGAGTGGATGCCCACAGGAAAAATTAGTTCTGTTACCAGAAGAAAAGTGATAGATTTTGAGCAGGCAAAGACAGCAAATAGTCACCCTGTCATTTATTTTCAAAATCTATATAGGCATGGAAAGATGAGAGTCAGGATGAAGTTTTGAAACTTTGCCAGTTCTTACCTCTTCCCTTGAAGCTCTGTGTATAAGCCAAAGATGAAGAAAATGACAATCATGATATAATAGAGTGGCAAGAATCTGAACTTTGTGTTAGTAATTTCACAACAAAATTATTTAATACATGTGAATATCAGCTTCCTTGTTCAAAAACAAAATGGAAGAGGAGGAGGAGGGAAAGAGAAAATTGAATAACATGAGCCCCGAAGTACCAAAATTCTATGCTTCTTTATCTTTTATTTTAATATTCCTGATTAGACAAAATCTCATTTTCCTTTTTTATGTTTAAGAATTTGATGTTTTTAATATCTCATGCTTCTTGGTTATTATCCACATACGTGCTGCGGTAATAATCTTACTATCTGGTATTGGGTTTTGAATAAAAACAAAATTGCAGTATTTGATGACAAATATATAAGGAAGATTCTTTTGTGGAAGCATGGATACATATTTTTTTCTTATCTAACAGATCAGATTGGATGTTTTTGCAGGACAAGGATAATGTATTGGGCGTATAGTAGAGTTCATTATGGAAACGTGTTGCACTAATATCAGGTATAGAAATAATGCATTAGAGTCCAGGAGAATAGTGCCAAGCAAATATAATGGTCATTTTGCAGTGATCTTTAAATAAGATGCTATAGAACCTTGGATAGGAAGATAATAACCACCCTTTACTGAACAGCTGCTAGGTGTCAGCTTTTTGCGTGTTCTCTGTAACATTCTCTTATAAACCATATTACAGTGTTGTGTATAGAGATCATGAAATAGAATACATGTATAAGGAAATGGCGAAGGGATTAAGGCTCAAAGATTGATAATTTACCTAAACTCACAGATCTGGTCATTGACAACAACGAATCCGTTCTCAGGTCTCTTGGATATTTTGAGACCATTGTCTTTCCTACTTTGAGATTATGACTTTTGATAATTTCCAAGAAGAGAATGCCTCGCCTTCTTGCTTCATATCAGGAAAGTTGTTCCCTATGAAACATCTCTGCGACATTTGAATCTGAGGCAAATCTATGTCAAATGAAGAAACGTCTACAGAAATGCAGGAGTTGTGATTTTTTTCTAAATTGCTATTTATTATTTGGCAGAGAATACAAAATGTTGACATAAGAAAGAGCAAATTGGCTCTTATTTCTAAATCCATAAATGCAGTTGATAGTGGTCTTGTAGAAACTGTCTTACTAGAATGTCCTACAGAAATATGAAATTAGGTTACTAATTTAGGATCTGTTTAAAGATAGCAGTATTAATTTCCCTTTGTTTTCCATGTTATCCAGAATAAACTACCTTATTTGGAGGAAGATGCTTCTGAAGCAAGAAGCACAAGAAAGCAGCTCAAAGTTTCTTACTCTTAAGAATAGTGATTGTTCCTTATTAAATCAGTGGTCATAGATCAGCAAAGCTGCCTCCAAAGGTAATTTCAGATGAATCAAGCCCTAGGTAATCAAGGCAAAGCTTTGCTATGCACATGTTAATTTGAGTATGTCTCACACTGCCAAAGGCAATAGCAGAACCCACGGCAATGAGCATGCTAATAAAGTAGCTGGATGTACATACGGAGCAAGAGGAAGCCGAATAGGTCTCTAGCCTAGTTCAACAGCAAGACTTCTTTCTATTCTAAATTTTCACAACAAAGTGGTTATGCAAGCTCAGGTAAATCTCAAGAGGTTGAATAATGGTTCACCAGCGAATTGGAATGTTTCCATTTTAAATGTAGTTCTTAAAATAAAGAAATAAAAACAAATGTAGTCATTATTTTGGTAATGTCATTGATTGCTTAATTCTGCTAGTTTTTTAACAGTGAGAGGTAGCAGAATACACCACCCTCCATGTGCCATTTTGACAAATTGATTGTTTTGAATCAAAGTTCCTTAAGACAGTTAAGAAGGACACACTGACTCTCCTTTGTCCCCTTGAAAGCAAAAAATAAATCTCCGTGTAAAAGATACCCTCCCTATATCAGGAGGAAGAGAAACATCATTATCACCAGAGACAGGGAATTTAGGGCTGAGAAAGCTATATAAACAAACCTTGTTACTTCTTCGCTAATTTACTACCCCAAGCCCAAACTTCTTTGTCTTGTCAATTCTTCACAAATTTATTGTTTGTCTAGAAGATATAAAAGATGCTTGCTTTGGTACCTTCTTTGAGTACTACATTTTGGTGGGCTCCTGTACATATGAAATTAAATTTAATTTTTTTTCCTGTCAATTTGTCTTAATGTCAATTTAATAATTAGACCTGCTAAAGAACCTCAAGGAGAAAAGCAGAAAAAGTTTCCTCCCCTACAGCAGAAAAGGGAAATGGAAACCATTGCTGTAATTGCCAATGTGCAGCTTTACACGGATACCCGCTGAACTGGTATGGAAGCTATGCCAGGCTTTCAGTTAATGAGGTTTCTCAATCAACTGGCTATAGGTGCTGAGTGCCTGCTCTAGGGGTGCACTTTTCCAGGCAAACTCTGTGTTAGATTTCCTATGTATAGCCACAAGTGCCTCTCCAAAATTTGGAAGAAGGGGAAATGAGTTTGTTTTAAGAGACAAACATTGAAATCAATGTATAAAACAACAGTAAGCAGATTTGCCTCAAAGAGAGTGAAAGGCTCCACTGGTGAATGGTAACTTGATTGAATGAAATAGCAACATATCTAATGGAAGAATGTGTTAATGAATGGAGAAATAAATTAGTCACACACACACACACAGAATATGAGAAAGAGAGAATGTGAAAATCTAAGTATCTAGAAATAAAATGGGATCAGGGCAACACAAGTCTGGTGTAAATTAAACATTGGAATATTGTACCTTTAAGGGTAAAAACAAATTAAAAATAAGAAGCTTAATTCTCCCTATTGAAAATGAGAGAACTTCTCTCCCACTTCCCCTTTCTTAGAGAATTTACTTAGAAACCTTTTAAGTTCTTTTGCTCCTCTTTTATTTTTTATTTAGATATAATTGACATATAACATCATATTAGTATCAGGTGTACAACATAATGATTTGATATTTGTACATACTGTGAAATGATCACCACACTCAGTCTAATTAACATCCATCACCATACATAGATAGAAATTGTTCTTTCTTGTGATGAAAATCTTCAAGATCTACTCTCTTAGCAACTTGCAAATACAGAATACAGTGTTATTCACTATAATCCCCATGCTATACATTATATTCCCATAAGTTATTTATTTTATAGCTGGAAGTTTGTACATCTTAACCTCCTTTACCCATTTTGCCCTCCAACCCCATCCCCTATCTTGGGCAACAACCGATCTCGTCTCTGTATCCATAAGCTCAGGGGTTTGTGGGGTTTTATTGCTTTTTAGTTGTTCTTGTTGTTGTTGTTGCTGTTGTTGTTGTTATTTTTTAGATTCTACATATAAGTGAGGTCATATGGTATATAAGCCTTTTTAAAAGTTAGATAAGCCTGTTGGTAACTTCAAGAGCCAGGAATGTCTTTCTCAATGACCTAGGAACCATCTCTTTGAAAATGTAATAATCAAGACAGATAACACCCCTATTTCCTAGTTTCTGTGGAAGATTAGTGGCCTAACCTCAGTGGGAGTCTCATTTCAAGTTATAAAACTACTTCCAGTCCTAAAGTTATAAGATTTTTTTTTCTTTAGGGTAAAGCCAATTAGCTAACAAAGATGGTTATCCCAATTACCAAGTTAATTAAAGGTGAACTATGTGTGACAAATGGTGCTGTTCTCTTAAGAACTAGTTATTGTTCATCTTGAGAACATGGATATAATGAATTATATCTGCTTGGCTCTATAAGAGTGAGATTTTTTGTTTTTGCATACTATTTGGTGGATTGCCTGTGATGTGTTTCACATTGTGGTTTACTGCTTATTCAATAATAAAATTGTTTACCTTCTCTTCTATCTTTGTGGTGAGGTTTTCTGAGCTAGGAGATTTTATTTCTAATTATATTTCTACAACACAATTCCCTTTGCTCTGATCCCATGCTCATTCTAAGTTCTTGATTATAAATAGTTTTCCCTTAAAAGTCTGGATCCAATGCATTAAATAGGTATAAGAATTTTTGGCTTACATCCTTATTCTTCTCCTTGTAAAATAGTACGCATTTGTTTATACACATCAGTCTCTAGGAGTTTGATTATTGTTAGTACACTTTCAAAGAAGACTCCAATCTTAATTATGCTGTCAAGTTTTTAAGCGTGTAAATCTGAGAACCATCTTCCTATCCCTGATGAATTGCCAAGATGAATGCTACTCTGTGAGGATTCTTAGCAAATAGCCAACAGGCTTTCCCTAGTGAATTACTTTAGACATGCAACTTTTCATGCAAAATTTCTTCAGAAGCAAAAAGATAATAGATTAGAAAAACTTGCCTACCTAACAAAAATTGCTAAATGTTAAAACAAACGTTGTCTGTTCAGATCTTGCTCTTGGCTTTGCACTAAAAAGTGGTTAAGTGTTGTGATGCCTTAAATTTCTTTCTGGGATATGCAAGGGAATTCATCAATGTGGAAAGAAACAGGTATTCTACTGAGGAATGAAGGAAAGAAAACAAAACATTATGTTTCAGTGTTTCTATCCTAACATCTCTCAGATGTTAGGCTTGGTAGCCAGCAGATGGAGAACAACATTCTCTCTGCCTAATTTCATTTTAAAAAATATGAAAGACTAAAGAAAGTCTACACATTATTTATTCTTTCTGTTATCAAATGCCCATTTTATTCTACATTTGTTTTAGATGCTTCCAGGTAGCATTAAAATATAAAGAAACATCACTTTTCTGGGAAATTTCAATATACCATTGAATATCTGGAGCTGACCTTTTAATTCAATAACATATTTGGGACCCTGTTCCATCACTTGAACTTCTAGTAACAAGCCCTCATTTCTATTTACCCTTTCTTGTTCATTTTGTTGTTCAGCCTCTTAATATGCTGGCACACTTTTGTCCAGAGCAGCTCATTTTTAGTATATCAGTTTTTCTCTATACTATATAGAACTGAAAACTATGGTTTTGTGTAACCTAGCTACATTCAGGCTGCACACATATAAATTGCTTAAGATATAAAATTACTGAGATTTATGTACATTTGAAGTTTGGAGTACTTAATTTTGATTCTAGATTATCTTACTCTCCAGAATATTAGTTTTCATTTGTTTACTAAGAAGCTTTTTAGTTTGTGAGTTTCATGGTTTTGTGATTAGCTTGAATTTTGGTTATGTACATATTGGTGGTGTGCCCTGAAATAATTTTATTTAAAAATTTTTAGTGTTTTATTTTTATTTTTGAAAGAGAGAGAGACAGAACGTGAGTGAGGGAGGAACAGAGAGAGAGGGAGACACAGAATCTGAAGCAGGCTCCAGGCTCTGATCTGTCAGCACAGAGCCCGATGTTCAGCTCAAACTCACAAAACGCAAGATCATGACCTGAGCCAAAGTCAGATGCTTAACCGACTGAGCTGCCTAGGCACCCCCTGAAATAGTTTCATTAATCAAAGTACTATTCATCTCAAACTCTTCCAAAAACTGAAACTATCTGTGAATATAGTGGCTAGTTACATTTTAATCTTATCTCTAATGTCTACGCTTTGTAAGAAGAAGGGTAATAGATAGGTAAACTACTAATCTCCAGCTTCAACCCCAAAATGCACAAAATATATAATCATTGTCATATTCATCAAGGGTGAAAAACAACAAATGTAGAAAAAAATGGGCATTTGATACTAGAAAGAATAATTAATTTGTAGACTTTCTTCAGTCTTCCGTATATATTTTTTAACGGAAATTAGGTAGAGAGAATGAAAGAGAATGGTGAATGCTAACAATTCAAAATATATTTCAAGATACAACTTAATCAGTAGTTCTGAATGTAACCATAAATATCACATACACATGTAAACATACATATATATATATATATACGCACACATGTACACATACATACATACATACACACTGTTTCTCCTTTATTTTCTGAATATCGCATAATATTTTGTACCTCTCTTATGATTGAGATCAATATCTGAAGTTTTATTTCTAAAATTTTTTAAATTTCTTTTTTAATGTTTTTATTTTATTTTTGAGAGGGAGATGGAGTGCGAGTGGGGGAGGGGCAGAGAGCGAGGGAGACAGAATCTGAAGCAGGCTCCAGGCTCTGAGCTGTCAGCGCAGAGCCTGACACGGGGCTTGAACTCACAGACTGCGAGATCCTGACCTGAGCCGAAGTCGGACGCTCAACCAACTGAGCCACCCAGGCATAATTTTTTCTAAATTCTTTTTTTAATAATTTTCTCTAAATCCTTACTAATAATTGTTTTTCACTTGTTAAAAAATATTCTGTCTCATTGTAAGTTACAAATAAATGGTTTTGTCACTTAGGTGCTTCACTGTAAAAGATCATCAGTCTCATTTAAAATAAAGCACACGATGGGGCACTTGAGTGGCTTAGTTAATTGAGTGCCCAACTCTTGATTTCAGCTGGGGTTGGTCATGATCCTAGGGTCATGACATCGAGTCCATGCTTAGTGTAGGGCCTGCTTGAGATTCTCTCTCTCTCCCTCTGTCTCTCTTCCTGGCTCACGCTCTCTCTGTATAAAATAAAAAATAAATAAATAAACAAATAAAATAAAGCACATGCAAATCCCCCTGTCCACTTCCAATCAAACCCAACAGATTTTTAGTCGTTCTTCAAGAAGTTTTTTTTTTTTTTTTTTTTAGTAAGCTCTAGGCCCAACATGGGGCTTGATCTCCTGGCCCCAATATCGAAAGTCTCATGCTCTACTGACTGAACCATCTAGGCTCCTCAAGAGCTTTTAATGATAGTCTTAAACACCTACTTTGTCTTACTCTTTTCAGTGTTAATCAAAAATATTACAAATGGAGAATGTGACTCTTCTAATTAAAATATATTAACATTATTATATCATAAGGAATGTGATTTCTTTAAAAAGGTATGATAAAAATTTGCAATCTAACAGTTATATTTAGCAGGTAAAATGTGTTATTTAATATGGCTCTAGAGAGTGTTCAAATGCTACATTCAAAAACATGAAGACAGAAGGAGAAATCGGGCTTAAATTGGTAAATAGGAAGATTCCACTAAATCTGATAAACCTAATAAATGGCAAGAATTTGATAAATGGCAAGATTCACTGGCACTCAGTAAAACCTGAGATGCCAAGAAAACCAAAAGATCAAATTATTTTCTTATTTTATCTTAGCATACCTGCTTGTCAGTTGCCAAGAATTCAAATAATCATGTCCGATTACTTTAGTACTTTTCTGTGCTAGCTGAGCAATGTCAGAAAAAGCTCACTGAAATAAATAGGAACATTGATGTGGTCTTTCTCCGGGGAAGGGCATACGGTTAGTTATGCACAACTCTAGGGAGTACTTCTCATATTCATGGTTGCCCTGGACTTGTGTGTTGATTACCATGGCTGTTTGTCAGATGGACGTACATGCTTTGAGAAAGAAATTTTCTCCTACTATGAACAAAAGCACCATTCAGGCTTCAGCAAGGCTAGACTCGGACTCTAGATACACACTGCCAAGCAGTAACACAATAAGCCAGAATCTTTGCATGATTAGATTACAGCGTCAACCAAACTTGCATCCTTTGTGAAAACATGTGGAAATACAAATGTAATATTTCCTCAGAAATTTAGTGAATTTAACAAGTATATCATATTCTGAAATAAAATAATAAAAAATGATTAGCTTTATAGTATAAATATAAATAGGAATCTGCTGATTTTATTATTAGTTCTTCCCTGTTGCAGTCAATAGTTCTGGTTTGTTTCAGTCAAAAAATAGCTAAAATTTTGCACATCAAATGGAATACAATTAGATAAAATATAGGAAAAAATTTTAATGAACAATATAGTCAAAAAGTAATATAAGAAATACAATGAAAACAAAAGTACAACCAGAAAAATAATGGTACATTAAATTACTAAAGAATATTACAGAGAAAGAAGTAGTTGCCCATGAAATGCTATTAAAAAGAATTATATACCAAATAGCATGAACTTGAAAACAGTATATTAATATAAAGCTAAAAGGGAAGGTAAGTCCATGCATCAACACCTATGCTCTGACTTAGAAGATACAGGGAAAGAACAATTGTAATAAACTCCCCAAAATAAAAGAGCAAAAACTTAACATTGAAGAACAGTTACAGATGCTTGTAACAGAATCAGATAGGTGGGGGAAAGAGATCTTGAATAACAGCAAAGAAAACCAGTAGAAAACTGTCCTGTGGTCAGGAGATCTTTGGGGAGCTCATTGCAAGAGAAGGAGAATATTGGAAACATCAGAATAAACCCCAGAAGTAAGAGGAGAAAAAAGAGTAGGCTGAAATGAAAAGTAGCCCCCACAGAGAAGAAGCAAGCATTCCATTAGCCAGTAAGGTATATCCTAGAATGAAAACACACAGTCTTGATGGCTTGAGTTCACATCCTACCTCTGTTATTCAACTGGCTGTGTGAACTTGGGCAAGGTAGTTACCCCTCTAAGGATTAAATATGTATTGTGTATGTATGATATTTGTCATAATTGCATGCAGTATGTATGTCCAGCCATCCAATCATGAATATATGTATTATATATCTCATATATTATTATGGCAAAAACAAATGAGGGAAAGAGAAATGTTGCAACCAGGAATAGTATTCAAAAGAGTTTTAGTTTGAATCTGGAAATTCCAAGATGTAGAGAAGATAGAAAGGATGATATAGCCTTCTCACCATACAGTTAAAAATATTATTAATTATAATTCCTTTCCATCCCTATGCAGGTTAGAGAGGGAGCCACTCAGATTTTTCTGTTGACTATACCTACAGCTTGCCTTCTTGCGAGTTAGTTTTTCCACTAATTTCTTCAAAATGCCACTGACTATTTAGTTTACTATACTGACAATTTTGTGGTTGATGATGTTTGTCTGCCCTGCCAATCTGGTCTCCTTTCTTCCTTCCTAGAAAAACCTCTTCTTCGATCATAGCAAAACCCTCTTCCAGGGGTTGGCCTGATTGGTCTAAGACCAAAAGTGAATTCTAGTGACTGGTTCAGGGATCTAGACCTAAGCCAATCAGCACATGACACATCTTAGGCTACAAGATTCAGTCACAAATGGGTATGTGACCAAATTCTGGCTAATTGGGAGAGATTTGCTGAAGACTTCTGGGGGGGGGGGGGCGGGACGGGAAGCATCTTTGTTATTATAAGATGGCTCCCTGAATCTTTCCTATCTTTTTCTGGTGTAGTAATAGGCGATGGGCAATATAGCATTTTCGCTGCTATGCAGACAGCAGCCTAAGGAAAAACCCAATACTCAGAGGAAGGCACAGGAAACTATGAAGAACCAGAACCAGAATTACTAAATTAAACAGACCTAAAGTCTGTCTGGCCTCTGGAGTCTCAGTCACATAAGTTAATAAATTTTCTTACTGTTTAAGCCAATTTGAATAGGATTTTGAGGTACTTGTGTGTGAATTGGCTTCCATGTCAAAAGAGTGTTGGTTCATTCTCTGACCAGAGTGCCCTGTATCCAGTTTATGTGGCCTTATGAGTTACTGTATTTTAGCCAGAAGGACTTTTGGTCATAAAATGTTGGAGGATCTCCTGATCGATTCCAGACTGTATCAAAGAATTAAAAATTTCTTAGATACCACTCTCAGGAAATTCTTCCGCTTGTTTGCACTAGTTTTTCCTTTTGTTCCAGATTAACAAATAAAACAATGGATTTATTTCTCATAAATTCTTTTGCTAGTATAAGTAAAGCGTGATTTCTGAGTCTTCTCTTCCTTTAGATTAGTATATGGCTACCATGAGGCTTCTTCTATTCAGAACTGTCCTTCATAGGAAGTAGGCTGCTAAGAAAGAAAAATGAGATCATTCTCACCAAGACAGTTTTGCCTAAATGAAAAAAAGAAGACAAATAAAAATTAAATTAAAATAAATTCATTATGAATTTAATACTATATTTTTTGATGAATAGATGGTAATTTGCATGTTATGTTAAATATTCTGAAATTATTGCCATTTTAATAATACAGAATAGTATTAGAAAAAATGTAAACTGGAGGAAAATAATTCAAATTTAATGTGTCTATTTTCCTTTTTTTTAATATTTTATTTTTAAGTAATCTCTACTCCCAACATGGGACTCAAACCCACAACCCCAAGATCAAGAGTCTCATACACTCCACTGACTGAGCCAGCCAGGCGCCCCAGTATGTCTATTTTCAAGTCAAACTAACAGGGTTTTTTTGTGGCTTTCATCTTCAAATAACTATCCTTTCAAGAGGCATTTCATTTCCATTCCAAATAAGTAGCATTTCATTTCTTTTACTTTAGTGGGTTTTTTCTTATTATTTGTTCACCAATACTTAGTTAATTTACTCTCATGGGCTTGTACCTTAGTCCTGCTGCAAGTAATCTTTCACATCTATTTTATCTCTTGCTTCACAAGTATTTGGTCGTGTTTTAAAATTTATTTGACAAGAAAATTATTCATTGCTAAGTTCAGATATTACCTCCTTTGGGAAGGCTGTCTGGAATCTCCTAAGGCAACTCAATCTGCCTCGTCTGTTCTCCCTAGAACATATAGTTACCATTCATACCTCTATAGCATGTTATTTACCTAATTTTCTTTCATTTAACTTTTTAAGTAATGGTCCCCTTTACTAGCCTATGATGTCTGCATTAGTAGACTCCCAGCCTTATTAGAACTTCAGGCCTCGGTACCTACCACAAAACCTGACACAGGTACAACCAATAAAAGTTTCTTGTGTCCCTGCTCAGTTTAAGGTCTTCTAAGGAATGTGCCTAGTTTCTGCCATTCTTAACCTAAAAGTTGGAGACAGTTCGCTTTCACCTCATCTCTATATTGCAGTATTTGCAATTCATAGAGATTAAGAGACTGCATTCTAGAGTCAGATTATCTGCATTCAAATTCCAGCTTTGTTCGTTTCTAGCTGAGTAACCTTGAAGAAGTTACTTAATATCTCCAAGTCTCAATTTCTTTAGCTGTAAAGTTGGCATAATAATAGCATAGCAAGTTGGCATAATAATAATATGTTAATAGGGATTTTGTGAAGATCCAGCGGGGGAAAAAAATTATAAAACTCTTAATACAATGCCTGGCTTGCGCTACACATTCTCACCCTCAAGTATATGGCAGGCAGTGCTTTTGGGTTTAACGTTAGCTATTATTATTACTGTTGTTATTATTAGCTATTTAAATATTTTATTTTCAGTGTGATTAGATACTACGTTTCAGATAGTAATGAAATGTTGTTATAGAAGGAAGGCTGTTGATTTAAGGTAGCTTTAGAAAAATTCCAGGTAATATTACAGCTAAGAATTAACAGTATCAACAGGAAGCATTCACACCAGAATTCTGCTTTTATTGTTCACAGGCTATCTTTTTACAGGAAAACAAGTTTTATATTTCCAGTCAGTCTTGACCCACCATTTGAATTCAATGGTTGCTATCTTTGGGTTATTAGCATGTGGATATCTTAGTACACAAACTCTAGAATTCAAATAAACAGTTGATAGTTGGGGGGAGGGATGTACTTTGCTATATCTTCAAAATGCTCCAAATTTGCTCATATTTCTCTACATGATTTATCACCATGGACAAGTATGGATTGTGAGAGATTTAGAAAATGGACAACTAACTAAAATGCTGATTATTTAGTATTTTCCTATTAACTTCATTTTTTTGTTCACAATTCCAGATATTGAAAATTTGTGGGTGTGATGGAAATATGTGTAGGTATATGTCTGCCAGAGGAAAATTGATGTATATGGTATTGCTTCTAGGTGAAAAATCCCCAATATGCAGTCTATTCGAATTCCAAAGAATCTCACATGATTATTCACTGTGGTTCTTTAATGTTAGTGCTTGAAATATTCAAGTTGAAAAAGTTAAATTAGTTGAGACTAATAAAGACTGCCCCGTTAAAAGCTTAACCATGACTTTTGGCTGGACGATAGAAAAATTGCGTTTATTTTGGAAACTGACTCCTAAGACTCTGTTATTTGTAAACTTCACGTGTAGGAAAGAAAAAAAACAAATGTGAGATCAACTTGTAGATTCCAGTGTGCCAACTGTAAGAGAAAGCATTAGAAACCAGTAACAGTCTCCTCAGAGATTCACTACATTAGGTCTGAACTTCGTTAGATTCTGTAAGCACGTATACATTACCGTGACCTTGGGAGTACCTTCTCCGAATTCTGGAGACTGCGTACACAATGTTTAATTCATTTTATTTTTGGGGTGCCTGGGTGGCTCAGTCGGTTAGGCGTCTAACTTCAGCTCAGGTCATGATCTCATGGTCCATGAGTTGGAGCCCTACGTCAGGCTCTGTGCTGACAGCTCAGAGCCCGGAGCCTGCTTCGGATTCTGGGTCTCCCTCTCTCTCTGCCCCTTCCCCACTCATGCTCTGTCTCTCTCTCTCTCTCGTAAATAAAATAAAAACATAAAAATTTCTTTTAAAAAAATAATTCATTTTATTTTTGTCAGTACTTCCAATTGCTTTAATGGGATTACATGTACTACCTCTAGTATTTTAATTTTATACCTGAAAATTATTTCCCAAATTACAAAAAAAAATCAACCTTCTTATACATCAGCAGTGCCTAAAGTAATAGCACTAGCTGAAGTCTATTTAAAAAGTCCCCTCACTTATCTGCCGGGGTTATGTGCCAAGACACCAAGTGGACGCCTGTGGATAAAGTCAAACCTTATGTATACTGGGTTTTTTTTTCACTATACACAAAAAGCTATGATAAAGGTTAATTTATAAATTAAGCACAGTAAGAGATGAACAATGATAACTAATAATAAAATAGAATAATAGTAATAATCTACTGTAATAAAAAGTTATGTGATTGTGGTTTCTCTTTCAAAATGTTTTATTGTACTGTACTTACCCTTCTGGTGACGATGTGAGATGGTAAAATGCTTACGTGAAGAGAAGTGAGGTGAATGACGCAGGCATCATGTCAAAACTAGGCTACCATTGACCTTCTGCTAATTCATCGGGAGGATGATCTGCTTCCAGATTCCCATTGACAGAGGGTAACGGAAACCACAGAAATGAAACGGCAGATAAAGTGAGACTACTGTATTTATAGAAATTCAGCAGCATTACTTGCTTTCTAGTTTGCGATAAGCATCATCACCAATGAAATATTGATTTTCTATAGGTCATTTCATTTCGACTTTTGGAAACCTTTCTATTTTTTATTTATTAAATGTTTATTTATTTAGGGGCGCCTGGATGGCTCAGTTGGTTAAGCATCTGCCTCTTGACATCAGCTCAGGTCATGATCTCGTTGTTCATGGTTCTGGCCCCACGTTGAGCTCTGCATTGACAGGGCTGAGTCTGCTTGGGATTCTCTCTCTCTCCTTCTCTCTCTGCCCCTCCCATGCTCACTCGTTCTTTAAAATTAAATAAGTAAACTTAAGAAATAGTTAAATGTTTATTTATTTTGAGAGGGAGAGAAAGAGTGTGAACAAGGGGAGGGTCAAAGAGAGAGGAAGACAGAGAATCCCAAGCAGGTTCCAGAACCTCACGTGGGGCTGGATCTCATGAATCCTGGGATCATGACCTAAGCTGAAATCAAGAGTCAGATGCTTAACTGACTGAGCCATCCAGGTACTCCCCTTGTTATATTTTTAATCAACTTTATTGAGTTGTAATTTACAAATAATGAACTACATTCATATAAACTACAGTAAAACCCTGGTTTGTGAGCATAGTTCATTCCAGAAACATGCTTGTAATCCAAAGCACTCGTATATCAAAGTGAATGTCCACACAAGAAATGAAGGAAACTCAAATGATTTTTTCCACAACCCAAAAATATTCATATAAAATCATTACAGTACTGTAATATAATACAAAATAATAAAGAAACTACAAAATATAAAGAAAAATAAACAAATTAACCTGCACTTTCCTTTGAAAACCTTCATGGCTGGAGTGAAGGAGACAAGAGAAATGAGGATTATTATGTAGGGCAACTTTCACTATCACTAATAGAATCACTGCTATCTATTGGCTCAATGGAATACTTTTCATTTCGTGCAGGTTTAACAAGGAACCTATCCAAAGACACTTGCTTCTGCCTCCTTTTGAGGATTTTGCGGAAATGTGACATTGCATTGTCGTTAAACAGATTCGTTGCTCGCACTGTTACTGCCTTATTTGCGTGGTGCTTTTCTACAAAGTTTGCACAGTCTCCTGCATTTTACACATCTCCCTAATCTCATTTGAAGTGAAGGGTTCCTCCACCTTTTTCTCCTCCTCTGCAGATGAGATGCAGATGTTAAACTTCTTATAAAATCTTGCAATTTTGGCCACTCACATACCTCATTCATACTTCTTGATGATTTCCTTCCTAATTTCCACCATAATCATCTCCTTCTTCTTACCACCTTTCTTTTCAACTTTTTCTGCATGGGGGTCATTGTATACACTTGCATGGATATTGACTACAGTTCAGTATTAATAAACTTGTGTCATATACTGTATTTAATGTAACTGGCAATAAGGTAGCAGAGGAAAAGGTCTCTATCTATAGGTAGCCTGACCTAGAATGAAGCAAAATATTTCTATTCTTACTCTTGTATGGAAAAAGTAAAGGACTGTCCATAAATACTTTGAAGTGACAAAAAATACACTAGTGCCAGTTGTGGGCACCTTCTAATGTTCTGAAAAATCACTGATTTCTGCCAAACACCATGGCCTGAGACCGAGCATCCAAGCATGGAAGATGATCACCCACAATCCCACAGCAAGAGACACTGAGAGAGAGAAGAACCATTGGCTCAGTTGTAATTATGTGACATTCAGCGTCATGTACTACTCATATTGCAAGACATCACTCGTTTATTAAGGTAACATTTATTATAAATGTTTGCTTGTCTTATGAAACACTCACAGAACAAGTTACTCGCAATCCAAGGTTTTACTCTATATGATTTGTTGAGTATTGACAGAGGTATGCATCTGTGAAACTACTACTATGAATCAAGACACAAAATGTTTTGATAGCCCCCAAACTATTCCCCATGGCATTTTGCAATCTATCTCTTCCTCTGCTCCTGATCCCAGGCGACCACTTATTTGCCTTCTGTTATGATAGGTTAGTTTGCAATTGCCATACTTTTATATAAATAGAATTATACATATGTCCTTCTTGTGTCTGGCTTCTTTCACTCATCACAGTATTTTTGAGATTCATCCATATTGCACGTATCAGTAGTTCATTCCTTTTTATTGCTGAGTAATAATAAATTCATGCATTTACCATATTTTTTCCCATTCACCTGTTGATTTGGAGAGTGTCTAGCTTTTGGCTAGCATTATTGTGAATAATGCTGATTTGAGCATTCATGCATATCTTTATTTGGACTTGGGTTTTCATTTCTCTTAGGTAAATACATACTTAGGAATGGAATTGCTGGTTCATATGGTAATTATATGTCTAAATGGATGAGAAACTGCCAAACAATTTTCCAAAGTGCTGTGCCATTTTACCTTCCCACTTAGCAGAGTGTAAGTTCCAGTCCTCCGCATCCTCACCAACAATTGGTATTGGTGATGTTTTTACTTTTAATTCAGATGGCTATGTAGTACTGTGTCGTTGTGGTTTTAACCACGTTAATGAACATTGCTTTTAAAAGTGGGGTAGAAATGAAATTCAATGATCTTTTGCAAGGTTCCATTTCTGTCCTATCCCTAACTCTATTCAATAAGTATAGTTAATCATCTACCTCGTGTCATGTACTGTGTTAGGAAAGAGAAAAGAATAAGAAACTGTTTTCTGAAGACTTCACTTCATGAGACAGGAGTAAAAAAAAATGTCACATACAATCCAGTTGCTGCTATAGTAAAGGTTTAGGAAAATACATTGACAGGGGCGCCTGGATGGCTCAGTAGGTTGAGTGTCCAACTTTCACTCAGGTCATGATCTCACAGTTTGTGAGTTCAAGCCCCACAGTGGGCTCTCTGCGGTCATCACAGAGTCTGCTTCAGATCCTCTGTCTCTCTCTCAAAAATAAATAAAAACTAAAAAATACATATATTGACAAGAGCATCTGGGTGGCTCAGTCGGTTGAGTGTCTGATTTTGACTCAGGTCATAATCTCATGGTTTGTGAGTTCAAGCCCCGAATTGGGCTTTGTGCTGATAGCTCAGAGCCTGGAGCCTGTTTCAGGTTCTGTGTCTCCCTTTCGCTCTGCCCCTCCCCCACTGATGGTCACTCTCTCTCTCTCTCTCAAAAATAAACATAAAAAATTAATATAGATAGATAGATAGTCATAGAGGAAGGAAGAAAAGTTGGAGAGGACTTCACAAGAGATGGTGTCACTTGAATTATCTTCATTATAATTCCTTTTACCTTCTTTTGAAAAGGAAATACATTCATAACAGAAAATTTAGAAAAAATAAATGAGATTTACCTCATTCATCTGTATTTTGGGTGCTAGCAATCTCATATGGACCAAAAAGTTCAATGAGGAGATGTGTCTTAAGTAAGAAAAAGAAACCTGGTTGTCTTGCCTGACAGGCCTTCCCTACAGATGAGTCATTTATACTGATATGGCCACTAGAGTTAACTTCCCTTAAATGTAAACCTATTGTCTTGTGCCAAACAAGTGTGCTTCATTGGAAAAAGGGAATGGGCTTGAGAGGAAACAAGATGGGTAGGAGAAGCCAGGAGGTGGAGATTTCATTAAATGAGCAGAGACACACAGAAATTGCAGTGCCTACTCTTTACCTGCCATTCAGTACGGGGCACACATCCTAAGTGTTTTGTTGAATTCTCACAGCAACCTTAAAAGGGTTTTATTTTTTATTTTTTATTTTTTTAATATATGAAATTTATTGTCAAATTGGTTTCCATACAACACCCAGTGCTCATCCCAAAAGGTGCCCTCCTCAATACTCATCACCCACCCTCCCCTCCCTCCCACCTCCCATCAACCCTCAGTTTGTTCTCAGTTTTTAACAGTCTCTTGTGCTTTGGCTCTCTCCCACTCTAACCTCTTTTTTTTTTTTCCTTCCCCTCCCCCATGGGTTTCTGTTACGTTTCTCAGGATCCACATAAGAGTGAAACCATATGGTATCTGTCTTTCTCTGTATGGCGTATTTCACTTAGCATCACACTCTCCAGTTCCATCCACGTTGCTACAAAAGGCCATATTTCATTTTTTCTCATTGCCACGTAGTATTCCATTGTGTATATAAACCACAATTTCTTTATCCATTCATCAGTTGATGGACATTTAGGCTCTTTCCATAATTTGGCTATTGAGAGTGCTGCTATAAACATTGGGGTACAAGTGCCCCTATGCATCAGTACTCCTGTATCCCTTAGATAAATTCCTAGCAGTGCTATTGCTGGGTCATAGGGTAGGTCTATTTTTAATTTTGTGAGGAACCTCCACACTGCTTTCCAGAGTGGCTGCACCAATTTGCATTCCCACCAACAGTGCAAGAGGGTTCCCGTTTCTCCACACCAATTTGCATTCCCACCAACAGTTCAAGAGGGTTCCCATTTCTCCACATCCTCTCCAGCATCTATAGTCTCCTGATTTGTTCATTTTGGCCACTCTGACTGGCGTGAGGTGATATCTGAGTGTGGTTTTGATTTGTATTTCCCTGATGAGGAGCGACGTTGAACATCTTTTCATGTGCCTGTTGGCCATCCGGATGTCTTCTTTAGAGAAGTGTCTATTCATGTTTTCTGCCCATTTCTTCACTGGGTTATTTGTTTTTCGGGTGTGGAGTTTGGTGAGCTCTTTATAGATTTTGGATACTAGCCCTTTGTCTGATATGTCATTTGCAAATATCTTTTCCCATTCCATTGGTTGCCTTTTAGTTTTGTTGGTTGTTTCCTTTGCTGTGCAGAAGCTTTTTATCTTCATAAGGTCCCAGTAATTCATTTTTGCTTTTAATTCCCTTGCCTTTGGGGATGTGTCGAGTAAGAGATTGCTACGGCTGAGGTCAGAGAGGTCTTTTCCTGCTTTCTCCTCTAAGGTTTTGATGGTTTCCTGTCTCACATTCAGGTCCTTTATCCATTTTGAGTTTATTTTTGTGAATGGTGTGAGAAAGTGGTCTAGTTTCAACCTTCTGCATGTTGCTGTCCAGTTCTCCCAGCACCATTTGTTAAAGAGACTGTCTTTTTTCCATTGGATGTTCTTTGCTGCTTTGTCAAAGATGAGTTGGCCATACGTTTGTGGGTCTAGTTCTGGGGTTTCTGTTCTATTCCATTGGTCTATGTGTCTGTTTTTGTGCCAATACCATGCTGTCTTGATGATGACAGCTTTGTAGTAGAGGCTAAAGTCTGGGATTGTGATGCCTCCTGCTTTGGTCTTCTTCTTCAGAATTACTTTGGCTATTCGGGGCCTTTTGTGGTTCCATATGAATTTTAGGATTGCTTGTTCTAGTTTCGAGAAGAATGCTGGTGCAATTTTGATTGGGATTGCATTGAATGTGTAGATAGCTTTGGGTAGTATTGACATTTTGACAATATTTATTTTTCCAATCCATGAGCAGGGAATGTCTTTCCATTTCTTTATATCTTCTTCAATTACCTTCATAAGATTTCAATAGTTTTCAGCATACAGATCTTTTACATCTTTGGTTAGATATATTCCTAGGTATTTTATGTTTCTTGGTGCAATTATGAATGGGATCAGTTTCTTTATTTGTCTTTCTGTTGCTTCATTGTTAGTGTATAAGAATGCAACTGATTTCTGTACATTGATTTTGTATCCTGCAACTTTGCTGAATTCATGTATCAGTTCTAGCAGACTTTTGGTGGAGTCTATCGGATTTTCCATGTATAATATCATGTCATCTGCCAAAAGTGAAAGCTTGACTTCATCTTTGCCAATTTTGATACCTTTGATTTCCTTTTGTTGTCTGATTGCTGATGCTAGAACTTCCAGCACTATGTTAAACAACAGCGGTGAGAGTGGGCATCCCTGTCGTGTTCCTGATCTCAGGGAAAAAGCTCTCAGTTTTTCCCCGTTGAGGATGATGTTAGCTGTGGGCTTTTCATAAATGGCTTTTATGATCTTTAAGTATGTTCCTTCTATCCCGACTTTCTCAAGGGTTTTTATTAAGAAAGGGTGCTGGATTTTGTCAAAGGCCTTTTCTGCATCAATTGACAGGATCATATGGTTCTTCTCTTTTTTTTGTTGTTAATGTGATGTATCACGTTGATTGATTTGCGAATGTTGAACCAGCCCTGCATCCCAGGAATGAATCCCTGATTCATTGATCATGGTGAATAATTCTTTTTATATGCCATTGAATTCGATTTGCTAGTATATTATTGAGAATTTTTGCATCCATATTCATCAGGGATATTGGCCTGTAGTTCTCTTTTTTTAATGGGTCTCTGTCTGGTTTAGGAATCAAAGTAATACTGGCTTCATAGAATGAGTCTGGAAGTTTTCCTTCCCTTTCTATTTCTTGGAATAGCTTGAGAAGGATAGGTATTATCTCTGCTTTAAACGTCTGGTAGAACTCCCCTGGGAAGCCATCTGGTCCTGGGCTCTTATTTGTTGGGAGATTTTTGATAACCGACTCAATTTCTTTGCTGGTTATGGGTCTGTTCAAGCTTTCTATTTCCTCCTGATTGAGTTTTGGAAGAGTGTGGGTGTTTAGGAATTTGTCCATTTCTTCCAGGTTGTCCAATTTGTTGGCATATAATTTTTCATAGTATTCCCTGATAATTGTTTGTATCTCTGAGGGATTGGTTGTAATCATTCCATTTTCATTCATGATTTTATCTATTTGGGTCATCTCCCTTTTCTTTTTGAGAAGCCTGGCTAGAGGTTTGTCAATTTTGTTTATTTTTTCAAAAACCAACTCTTGGTTTCGTTGATCTGCTCTACAGTTTTTTTAGATTCTATATTGTTTATTTCTGCTCTGATCTTTATTATTTCTCTTCTTCTGCTGGGTTTAGGCTGCCTTTGCTGTTCTGCTTCTATTTCCTTTAGGCGTGCTGTTAGATTTTGTATTTGGGATTTTTCTTGTTTCTTGAGATAGGCCTGGATTGCAATGTATTTTCCTCTCAGGACTGCCTTCGCTGCATCCCAAAGCGTTTGGATTGTTGTATTTTCATTTTCGTTTGTTTCCATATATTTTTTAATTTCTTCTCTAATTGCCTGGTTGACCCACTCATTCGTTAGTAGGGTGTTCTTTGACCTCCATGCTTTTGGAGGTTTTCCAGACTTTTTCGTATGGTTGATTTCAAGCTTCATAGCATTGTGGTCTGAAAGTATGCATGGTATAATTTCAATTCTTGTAAACTTATGAAGGGCTGTTTTGTGACCCAGTATATGATCTATCTTGGAGAATGTTCCATGTGCACTCGAGAAGAAAGTATATTCTGTTGCTTTGGGATGCAGAATTCTAAATATATCTGTCAAGTCCATCTGATCCAATGTATCATTCAGGGCCCTTGTTTCTTTATTGAGCGTGTGTCTAGATGATCTATCCATTTCTGTAAGTGGGGTGTTAAAGTCCCCTGCAATTACCACATTCTTATCAATAAGGTTGCTTATGTTTATGAGTAATTGTTTTATATATTTGGGGGCTCCTGTATTCGGCACATAGACATTTATAATTGTTAGTTCTTCCTGATGGATAGACCCTGTAATTATTATATAATGCCCTTCTTCATCTCTTGTTACAGCCT
The DNA here is from genome assembly GCF_018350155.1 of Leopardus geoffroyi. Lineage (NCBI taxonomy): Eukaryota > Metazoa > Chordata > Mammalia > Carnivora > Felidae > Leopardus > Leopardus geoffroyi. The sequence goes on along the minus strand of NC_059331.1, from coordinate 140,683,210 downwards.
TTAATTTAAAGTCTAGTTTGTCTGATATAAGTATGGCTACTCCAGCTTTCTTTTGGCTTCCAGTAGCATGATAAATAGTTCTCCATCCCCTCACTCTCAATCTAAAGGTGTCCTCAGGTCTAAAATGAGTCTCTTGTAGACAGCAAATAGATGGGTCTTGTTTTTTTATCCATTCTGATACCCTTTGTCTTTTGGTTGGCGCATTTAATCCATTTACATTCAGTGTTATTATAGAAAGATACGGGTTTAGAGTCATTGTGATGTCTGTATGTTTTATGCTTGTAGTGATGTCTCTGGTACTTTGTCTCACAGGGTCCCCCTTAGGATCTCTTGTAGGGCTGGTTTAGTGGTGACAATTTCCTTCAGTTTTTGTTTGTTTGGGAAGACCTTTATCTCTCCTTCTATTCTAAATGACAGACTTGCTGGATAAAGGATTCTCGGCTGCATATTTTTTCTGTTTAGCACACTGAAGATATCGTGCCAATTCTTTCTGGCCTGCCAAGTTTCAAAAGAGAGATCAGTCACGAGTCTTATAGGTCTCCCTTTATATGTGAGGGCACGTTTATCCCTTGCTGCTTTCAGAATTTTCTCTTTATCCTTGTATTTTGCCAGTTTGACTATGATATGTCGTGCAGAAGATCGATTCAAGTTACGTCTGAAGGGAGTTCTCTGTGCCTCTTGGATTTCAATGCCTTTTTCCTTCCCCAGTTCAGGGAAGTTCTCAGCTATAATTTCTTCAAGTACCCCTTCAGCACCTTTCCCTCTCTCTTCCTCCTCTGGGATACCAATTATGTGTATATTATTTCTTTTTAGTGTATCACTTAGTTCTCTAATTTTCCCCTCATACTCCTGGATTTTTTTATCTCTCTTTCTCTAGCTTCCTCTTTTTCCATAACTTTATCTTCTAGTTCACCTATTCTCTCCTCTGCCTCTTCAATCCGAGCTGTTGTCGTTTCCATTTTGTTTTGCATTTCATTTAAAGCGCTTTTCAGCTCCTCATGACTGTTCCTTAGTCCCTTGATCTCTGTAGCAAGAGATTCTCTGCTGTCCTCTATACTGTTTTCAAGCCCAGCGATTAATTTTATGACTATTATTCTAAATTCACTTTCTGTTATATTATTTAAATCCTTTTTGATCAGTTCATTAGCTGTTGTTATTTCTTGGAGATTCTTCTGAGGGGAATTCTTCCGCTTGGTCATTTTGGAGAGTCCCTGGAGTGGTGAGGACCTGCAGGGCACTTCCTCTGTGCTGTGGTGTATAACTGGAGTTGGTGGGCGGGGCCACAGTCCGACCTGATGTCTGCCCCCAGCCCACCGCTGGGGCCACAGTCAGACTGGTGTGTGCCTTCTCTTCCCCTCTCCTAGGGGCGGGATTCACTGTGGGGTGGCGTGGGCTACTTGCCCGTCTGGGCTACTTGCACACTGCCAGGCTTGTGATGCTGGGGATCTGGCATATTAGCTGGGGTGGGTAGGCAAGGTGCATGGGGGCCGGAGGGGCAGGCTTAGCTTGCTTCTCCTTAGGTGATCCACTTCCGGAGGGGCCCTGTGGCAGCGGGAGGGAGTCAGATCCGCTGTCGGAGGTTTGGCTCTGCAATAGCACAGAGTTGGGTGTTTGCACGGAGCGAGCAAGTTCCCTGGCAGGAACTGGTTCCCTTTGGGATTTTGGCTGGGGGATGGGCGGGGGAGATGGCGCTGGCGAGCGCCTTTGTTCCCCACCAAACTGAGCTCTGTCATCCGGGGGCTCAGCAGCTCTCCCTCCCTTTGTCCTCCAGCCTTCCTGCTTTCCGAGCAGAGCTGTTAACTTATGACCTCCCAGACGCTAAGTCGCGCTTTCTGTGGGAACACAGTCCCTCAGGCCCCTCCGCTTTTGCCAGCCAGACTCGGGGGCTCTGCTTTGCCGGGGACCCGCCCCTCTGCCCCGGCTCCCTCCCACCAGTCCATGGAGCGCGCACCGCCTCGCCGCCCTTCCTACCCTCTTCCGTGGGCCTCTCGTCTGCGCTTGGCTCCGGAGACTCCGTTCTGCTAATCCTCTGGTGGTTTTCTGGGTTATTTAGGCAGGTGTAGGTGGAATCTAAGTGATCAGCAGGTCGCGCGGTGAGCCCAGCGTCCTCCTACGCCGCCATCTTCCCTCTCTCCTCTCCTTAAGAAGGTTTTAAATAGAGAGAAGCTGAAGTAAGAGATATTAACACTGCCATGATAGATTCAAAGATTGTTTAAAAAAATTGACTCTCCCCCACCCTTACTTCCCCACTGCTTGGATGCTTGGTTTGGTCATTTGACTGGCTTTGGGCTCATGGTGGACAGAAGGCAGAAAGACTTTAGTTTTGGCCATGTGATTTGCTTTGGTCAATGGGATGCTAACAGGTATAACACAAGCAGAGGCTTAAAATATGCATGCAGGGATGGCTTCTCCTCTAATGGCTCTGCCATCACAATGAAACATGCCCTACTTGGCCTACTGGTACAAGGAGGATGAAAGACAGGTGGAGCAGTCCTGGGACCAACATGTAATTTAGAGTACAGGCAAGCCTGAGGCAGGTAACCCACAGACAAGTGATAAAGAATAGTTGATTATTGTTTATTCCACTGAGTTTTAGGGTGATTTTATTATTCAGCCACCTAAGTATCAGAAAGAATTTGAACTCTGACAACATGACTACAGAGTCTAAACCACATTGCCACTCATTCAGTTATTTTCAGATATCTAGGCAAAGATAATTGGTTGGAGGCTGAAAGATAATCAGGAGGAAGTTATGGGTCCGGAATTAAAAGAATATTTCGTCGATTAAAGAACTAAACCTTGGCAAATTATTTAATCTCTCTGTGCCTTCCTTATAAGGCTATGGTGAAAAAGAAAATGCAGTAATAGCTATCAGATCTCTTCAAGTGTGGTAAAAGTGTTATGGAAATGCTAGTTTTTCTTTTAAGTCTATTTTCTTTCCTGCTGTTTCTCAGTGCCTAGAACAGCACCTGGTGTGCAATGGGCACTCAGTAAATATTTGTTAAGAGAAATTAAAGTAAATTTTTTTCAAATAGTATTCTCAGTTTGTAAATGTAAATGACAGGAACACACTGTACGTCTATCATTAGGGGAGTAATTTCTGTTTTTGACAAGAGTGGGGGAAGTCTAGGAAGTCCCTTCCTCTTAGAGCAGATTTGTGTGGGGTATACTCTACAGGGGATGTTCGTTTCCTGTCTCTATCACCCAACTAAAGGCACCCAAACTAATGCTCTGTAAATCCTCACATTAAGGGAGAATGTTATTGCAGTCTTATACTACGACGCTTTCTGCCTCAAAGATTGTTTTATTAATGGGAAAATATTTGAATTTAATATTTGTTCTGCCTTTAAAGAAAGGGAACTTGATTCATAAAATACAGATAATTCCGAAAACAGCCAAATGAGCATCTGGGTTTGAAAGTTGGGTCACCATGATAAAAATGTTCATTTACCTTTTCCTTCTTTGTTTACCACAAAGCAAGATCTAGCCAAATGAGACATTTCACTTTACGACATTTGCATTTAAATCACTTTAGGATTCAGGTCAGAGAAATGGTTGGTTTGGTTTGGGTTAGATGAGCAATTTGTTCCCCACATCAACTCACAGAACATTCAAGGACTAGAGATGTTATTTAACTTGCTCTATTTTCTATTATAACACAGACTGCCTTTTTATCCCAAAACTTTTCCAAAGATTTCCCAAGAAAACTTTTGGTCGTGTGGATAAAGGATTACTTCAGCTCCAAACTTTCCTGTTAAAATATTAAACAGGAACATTTGAACAGTATAGTATCATCGCCATGAAACTGACTAACAATCTGGAAGCAATAAATTTTGCTTAAGTATCCTCCGTTGTACTGAGTGCTTCACCCTGTGACAGATATTCTCCAGTGAGGGTTTCGAGTGAAACTCCTATCTCAGCTAAAAATCTTTTAATAGCTACTCCTAATCCTGAACCATTTTTAGCCTCAGTTAATATGTGTTAGGAATGTAATTAACCTATCAGTATCAGTAGTATGTTAACAGTTATAGACTAAACCTAGTATTGAAAGACAAAAAAGAAAAGATCAATCTCATTATTCTCACTGTAGATTTTCATTATAATGAATCCTTTGTTTTATTTCTTGAAAATCCGTTGTATCTATTCCAAGACCACATGTTTGAAAAAAAATTTTTTTAATCTGATAAAAAAACAATTTTTTAATGATTACTTATTTTTCAGACAGAGAGAGAGACAGAGAGAGCATGAACCAGGGAGGGACAGACAGAGAAGGAAATACAGAATCCAAAGAAGGCTCCAGGCTCTGAGCTGTCAGTGCAGAGACCAATGGGAGGCTTGAATTCACAGACCAGAGATCATGACCTGAGCAGAAGTCAGATGCTTAATTGACTGAGCCATCCAGGCTTCTCAACAATTTTCTTAATTAAAAGAATTTCACAATCCAATATTGTACAAACTCAAAAGTTTGGGAGGCCTTAACATCTTCACTCTCATTTTTGTCTAATATCCATTTCTTCATCAAGATACTTCAGTTATAGCTCCTATATTTCTTTCCAATTATTTCCTTTCTTCTATTTCCACTGCTTTCACCTATTCTTGCCGTCTTGTAATCGCTACAGTGCAACTTGAATGATTTTTATTACAAAAAATAAAACGTGAATATAATGCTGATGCCCAACACCATCATTGCTCTTAGGATACAGGCCAAAACCTTTGGGATGGTCCACAGGGCCTGGGCTGTCTGGCTTCAGTTCTGGGCATTCCAGTCACTCTGGCCTTCTTTCAGGGACTGAGAACAAACCAAACTCCTTCTTGTTTCAGGATGCCCTCTCAAATATGCCCCCTTCTGCCTGAAATTCTAGTATGTATCTCTCTCTCTGTATATATATATATATATATATATATATATATATATATATATATAAATATATATATATATATATATATATATAAATATATATATATATATCCACATACCTATTATTGAAATTATCACACATATGTATACTAACACTACATTTTTAATCTTATTTCATTTATGGCACCACCCGCCTCTCCTCCAGCCCAGACAATTTTGAAGCAAATCCCAGGCATATTATGAAAGGCCCTTTCTAACTCATGCCTATCCTCACGATCTCTGCCCAAGCACCACCTGCTTCCCTCATCTCTCTGCCAGAGTGGGTCATATCTGCCTGTCTCATGTTGTCTTATGTTCACTAATACAGCACTTCATAATGACTACGAACTTACTCAAAGTTTTCGGAAAAACTATAGCATTGTATCGGATTAAAAGGTGTAATGATGGTGTCAATCAGAAGATGGCACTGTTCAAAGGGAGAAAAATAATCTGAGCAATTGATGGAAAAGCCAATCAATAAAATTAAAAATATCCCCAAATTATAGCAGTAAATATTTTCTTTGAGATTTTCATGTGGCTATGTTATGCCTTGGATATACTTATATAGATATTACTGCCCTTAAGGACTTCAAGTATTTCCTTTTAGGAACACATTTTCCCTTATTACCTCCCCTAAAATGGTTTCTCTTCATTTGACATAAGATTGTTTATCTTAAAAGTAAAGGATCTTGTAACCAATTTTTGAGTACTCTGTTTATTAAACCTGCTTATGAGTGATAATTAGATAGGATATACAATATTACTTCTCCTGACCACATCACCTGAAATCAGAAATACATTATACAATTAGCACATCTTAAATTATCTTTCCCTCACTGGGTAAATAATCTAGAGAGAGAAAATTATTGAGTTAGCTCCCCTATAGTTCCTCAACAATTGAAAGGACGTGCTTGCATGTGATGTCATTTCTAATTTCCATTGGATGTTTCAGAGGACTTCTAAAGACAACTGCTAACCTTGGTAGAAAGTGATACTGTATATCATCCAACTGCTTAATTTGTCTAATATGGTATGTGCAAAGTGGCTATTTAGAAAATATCAGTTGAAATAAGAAGTTCAATTATTTTTTTCATCTATACCAGGTGACTGAATCTGGGGCAGGACATTTTAGCAGTTGTGTGATATATGAAAAATAAGTATGTAAAGATTCCAGTTACACTTATACTGACATCTTAGAGCATAAGACTTATTAAAAGTTAAACTCCAACCTAGTCTTTTAACCACATTTGTAATACATGTGTTTTAGCATTCAAGTATCTGACCAAGTTAAAGATACAGCACCATCTTATGGATATTTCTGTATTTGTAAAATCTGGAAATGCAAAAATCATTTCAAGTTTGGGAAAGGAAATCTTTACCAGAAAAAAATTGTAGAAGGAGAATATTTTAATATAACAAGGGAAAATGATACGGTATTGAATAATCTGAATATGTGTGTGTGCATGTATGAATGTGTGTGTTTGTGATGGCATATTAAATGAAGGCACACCCCGCGTCAGGCTCTGGGCTGATAGCTCAGAGCCTGGAGCCTGTTTCCGATTCTGTGTCTCCCTCTCTCTCTGTCCCTCCCCCGGTTCATGCTCTGTCTCTCTCTGTCCCAAAAATAAATAAACATTGAAAAAAAAATTAAAAAAAAAATAAATAAAAATAAAAAAAAAAATAAATGAAGGCACAAACCGAGATCTGTAATTCTTTTTCTTTTCAAAATTGTGAATTCTGATAAAAAGAAAAATGAACACCTGTTCTTTCAATCCAAATTCATAACTTTGTGAAATAAGACATGTAGCCCAGAATCCTATCAGTCTCTAAATGACACTGAAATATCACTGAGTATCAACCTTGCAAAGATGCTTTCAAACTACAGAACTATTGAGAAGTAGAAGCGTGCTTACTAGCTATGAGTCACACTTCCTAAAGAATTCTGAGAAGCTTAGGTGATAATAAACCTATTTAACTATCTGCTGATACTACACAACTGGTAATAAAGTCTCCTTATGTTTATCTAGTATTTAAATGTTTTCACAAGTGATTTATGCCCATTATTTTGTTTAGATTTTAGATGCAGATATTTTTGAATAATCGCTTCTTAATAGAACTGTTATTATTGTAATGTAGAACACAAAGCCGGTTTAAGGAGATTACAGAAAAATTGATGAACAAAACTCCCCAGTTAATGGTTAAGGTGTAGTCAGATACGTATGGTCCACCAACTTTCGTTCACTTTAGTTATCAAGTATGGGCCTGAGGCATTACATGATTTACCGAGTTCATATTTTATAGAATGATTCCGCCCTAACTAAAACACAGATTCAGTGATTCTTAGATTTTTGCTGCCTTGAACTCTATGATATAAGCTTTGGAACCTCTTCTTAGAAAAACAGTCCATGGATTTGGTACACTTTGCATACAATTTTAGGGGGCTCTAGACCCCCTGGAGTTCATCCATACTCTATGATTTTAAATAATATTCTCCTTATTTTATTTTATTTTTAAAGTAGTTTTTAATATTTATTTATTTATTTTTGAGAGGTAGAGCACGAGCAGAGCAGGGGCAGAGAGAAAGGGAGTGAGAGAAAACCCCAAGCAGGTTCTGCGAGCTGTCAGCACAGAGCCCCATGTGAGGTTCAAACCCACGAACCGTGAGATTTAGATCGTGACCTGAGCCGAAATCAAGAGTGCGCCGCTCAACCAACTGGGCCACCCACGTGCCCCTATTCTCCTTATTTTAACATTTATTTATTTAGGTCCTATTTTGATGAGTAAAAGCCAGGAACTTAATTGCAAAAATATGAAGTCTTGTGATAGAGAGGATCTATAATTTTTACAAACACACACCCAAACACACTCCTATTTGGTTTTAAGTCATTTCCCCCCACAACTAAATTACATAAAAAGATCATTGTAAATAAAGAGGTTCTTATTGGTTTATTTTTATATATATTTTATTTTCATATTGTTTACTTCAGAGTGAGATGTGAAAATATGATGCTGACTACAAGTAATATAGAATTTTTAGTTTTATCTGCACGGAATAGTATAGTTTCTAACAATGTCCTGTTAGGAATCATTTTTTTATATAATGTAGACTCTTGAATCTAAATTTCTAAATTTTGTTTTAAATGTAAACTTGTCACCAATTAATAAAATTAAGTTATCCCTAGATGTCCACAGTAGTAGAAAAAATATGACATAGTTGAAAAATTCTAAGCATACCATATATATCTTTTTTGTTCAGTTCTTAGATATAGATAGGTATTTTATGACTTAAAAGAAACCCAGGGAAATTTAATAGGCTTATAATAATAATATGTTTAAGTTCAGATTCAAGGCATAATATTAGATATTAAATTACCTTTTTATGTTATCAAATGAAGAATTATCCCTATATAAAAATTACTTTATTAATATTCCAGAAATATCTTGCTAATTTAATACAATGCTTTAATATTTGAGAGAGACTGCATAAAATTTATGAAAAATTTATATATATGATAATTTAAAATATGAATGAAGACATTTTCACAATCTATATCTTTAACTGTAATAAGATCCACGGGATATATTTGTTCAACATAGTATAATACCTACTTTATTCTAGACAGAGAGAAGAATATTTGAGAGTGAATATTTAATGGATAACAACAATGTTTTAGTTGTACAATAGCAAAATTAGAAACCTAACCCTGAAGACGAAGCATACTCAAAATACGATCCTTAAACCCCTGGGCATCCCTAAGACCCTAACAGAGAGGTTGAAAATTTTTTCATTTGAATACAAGATGTTATTGGTCTTGTTCACTGTGTTGACATTACATAGCTGCTGTAGAAACAATGGTGGATTCATGCTGGAACTTTAGCGGGAATCAAAGCAGTGGCTTAAAAAGCCACTAATATCACTGTGTCCTTCACCTGCAGATACTCACAGAAAGAAAAAAAAAAAAAGCCAATGTCACTTAAAAATATTCCTGATTAAGCAGTAAAAAGGTAATGAGTTTGTTAAGTCTCAACCCTTGGGCATACACTTAAAAATATATTCTGTGAGGTGAAATGAGATGTTCACATAAAACACTTCCACTGTATATTGAAATACAATGTTTGTCTGGAGGAGAAGGAACTGTTTGAGTTGCAAGCTGAACTAGCTGCTTTTTCATTGAACGCCATTTTTACTGGAGAGAGCAACTTGACAAACAAATTATAACTATTCAGACTTTGATAACTTGGGAGGCATTTCCTCAAACATGAGTGAGGTGAGCTTGTCTCCACTGACAGTATTGTTACCAGTTATAAAATTCAAGCTTTCGAATGAAAATTAGAATTCAGAAAACCTCTGTCTGCAACTGTGAGCTTAATAGTTTTCCGGTACTCAACGACTTTTTTGATGTTATTGCTGGTTATTGACAAATGTCGTTTTTTGGGTGCTATGTAATTAAATAAAATGTGCCAACTTTTGGACAATCTAGATTATCCAATGAACCGGTGTAAGAAAGTTTTACTGATGTGGTTTTAGATTCCATACTGCAACTAATCTTAAGGAAACCCCCACTTACTGAGTTTGGGTATAATATCAAAGTAGCATAACCACAGTTACAGAGACAGGCTATTAAAATACTCCTTCCTTTGTCAGCTGCATATTTATGTGGGATTGGATTGTCTTCATCTCTTTCAAACAAAACATATTTCAACAGGTTGAATGTAGAAACAGATAAGAAAATCTACATGATTTCTATTAAGTCAGACATTAAAAAGATTTGTGTAGTGGAAAATAATGCCACTCTTTCCACCCACCTTTTTATTTTGGAAATACAGTTCTTTTTTTCATAAAAATATGTAATTTATGTTACATAATAGGTTTGTTACTTTTACGTTTAAATGAATTAATAAAGAACTATTCCTAAATTTTCTTAGTTTTATTTTTCTCATATTAAAAATACCAATAAATGTAACTCGCCTAACCAAGATCTTGTGGTCCTTAACAACTTTTAAGAGTGTAAGTGGGTCCTGAGAACAAGTTTGTTCAGCACTGCTACAGACCAGACTAATAGTAGTTAATAAAAATATATCTTTATTTTTCCTATGTAATGTAATGTAACTATCACTTATAATTGTCTTCAATAAAAACTCTACTTCAATTTAGTTTAATTTTTTTGAGCATTATTGTGAAATGGTGTAAGTTTTTGTTTTTACAGTAGTAGAATTCTCATCTCTTGAGTAAGACATTGTTTGAATTTCTAGTCCATCGATGCAATGCTCTCTTTACAGTGCCCTAGTATGGTGCTTAATGTAGAATAGGCACTCAATAAATATTATTGATTGGCAAAAAAATGTGTTCAGCAACAAAGTCAATATAACTTCAAGAAAACTATAAAAGGTAAATGGGGGGAAAAACCTGTTATTGCTTTATCCATTTATGAGCATAATTCCTACGTTTTAACATTTAAAATACAAACATCTTTTCTAGGCTAGATATCTGCTTCTCTAGAAGAGCATAATCACCACATGCATTATATAACTTGAATTAATGTAAGACTTTTCTCATGACATTTTGAGCACATAGGTCACAATATGTTTCTACCTTTTTTTCTCCTTGTACTTTACAACCAGTTCATTTCTGTTACCTCCTCCAAATTTCCACCAAATGGAAAATTAAGAACAAAACTATAATCAATCATTAATGAATGTCCTCAGATTGAATAGGAACAGAAGAAAAGTAGCTTCTTCTTGTGGGTCAGACCTTCTTATAAAAATTATGAAATCTTTGGGGTGCCTGGGTGGCTCAGATGGTTTGACGTTCCACCCTTGATTTTGCCTCCAGTCATGATCTCATGGTTGGTTCACGGGTTCGAGCCTCGTGTTGGGCTCTGCACTGACTGTGTGGAGCCTGCTTGGGATTCTTTCTCTCTCCATCTCTCTGCCTCTCTCCTGCTCCTGCTCTCTCTCTTTCTCAAAATAAATAAACATTTTAAAAATTTATGAAATCTTTGAGATCTTAATAAAATACTTTAACACATATTTGGGGGTTTCTTTAGTCTGGTTGTTTCGGGACAAATAATTTAGAAATACAAATTCTAAGCTATGTAAAACCCAATAAAAATGCATAGAATCATTTACTATATTATCTACAGTTTGTTTCTCAAAAATTTTTTTAATGTATATTTATTTTTAATAGAGAAAGAGAAACAGACTGCAAGTGGGAGAGGGGCAGAGCGAGAGGGAGACAGAATCTGAAGCAGGCTCCAGGCTCTGAGCTATCAGCACAGAGCCCAACGTGGGACTTGAGCTCACAAACTATGAGATCATGACCTGAGCCGAAGTCGGACACTTAACTGACTGAGCCACCCAGGCACCTCTCTACAGTTTGTTTTTATAGTTCTATGGTTAACAGTGAGCCAAATAATAAAGCAGTTATAATAACAACAGCAAAATACTTGGCATTCACTGAGAATTTACTCTGTATCAAATACTTTTTTAGTACTTTACGTCCATTATCTTGTTTTATCTTCACAACAATCCTTTGACTATATCTTGTGTTTATGTGCATGAGTCTGTGTATCAATGTTGACTACTCGTTTACTGGTCAATTTGTGCTAATCATTTGCATATATTTTACCCATTATCTATAAAAAGTGGAGTCCTGGAACTGTTCTCCACTAGGACTCAAATTCTAACTAGAGAGGAGGAAAAAGGGAAAGCTAGGCGAAGAGAGGAAAGGGATTTAAATAAAGTTGCCAGGAAGATTATTGCCTCATAAGATTGAATATTCATCTTCAAATTTGTTGTTTTTATCCTACTTCTGTAAATGCATAGTCTTTTTTCTTACCTGGGCTTTTGAGTTGACAGTTTTCCTGTACATGTTTGCAAAACTGGTCCTTCTATTTGACCTGAAAAAGATTCCTATCTCTGTTGTAATATTATTTTAGTGATAACTAGACTACAAAAAATAATAGACTGTCCAATTCCAAAACACTTACGGGATATTTTGTGAATTTTTTCTGTATTGCCACAAGAGCATATATTACCATAATTTCTTATTTTGCTCATGTCTGTTTCATATGCATTGCCTCAGGGACTAACTTTTATTGTTTTTATCTATTCAGAATAGTGCAGAGCCTAGAGTGGGTGCCCAAAAAAAATATCTGTTCAATGAAAGAATGATTTCATTTGTGACTTAAAAGAGTTAATACCTTCCTTTCAGGTCAAATGCACAAATCAATTCTTAACCAGAAAACAGACCATCTATAGCTATTCAGGTCACACACCTGTTTCCTTAAATATCATTGCCAAAACACATTTTATATTCTATTTCATTACTGTGCATCTATCTTTCCCCAGGATTAAAGGTGTTTCATTAAAAAGCAGTATAAGTTTAATTTGTTTTTATATTCACCTTGACAAAAGTAAAAATGTATCATTGAATACGTTCAAGTGTATTTTGTGTATTTATGAAAGGGTACAAGCCAATCATAGTCTTACGTTAGGCATCATTATTCAATTATCCTGGAGCATCAGCTGATGTTATAATTGCCTGGAAAGCTAATATTTAAGGTAAAATTTGGCAAGAACATCCATGCAAGCACAAAATAAAAAATGTTAATTAAGAACAACTGAATTCTAATGATCAGGTTGTCTTTTCAGGCTTGTTTTCTTTGAACCATCCTTTAACTGGAGAAGAGGCAGGGAGGGTTCCCCAGAGACCCATTGTTGGCCTTCTCTCTTTGAACATGATTTCTGGACCTTCTCATCTATATCTGTAGCTTCAACTAGCACCAATATGCCGATGATTTCCTTATCTGCTGACAGAATTGAGTAACAGCTTTGCATCTCCAACTGATCTAGGATAGAGTTTAGGATCTCTATGACGGGTTCCTCAAAACTTCATGTTTCTCCAAACCTATGTGTCTTCTAGCAGCCCATATTTCATCTATCATCAGTGAAGTTACCCTATACTGAGAATCGTATTCTATTCTTAACCTCTTCCTCAGCTCCTCATCCATATTCTATTAATTCCTTTGTCCTTCTCTTAAGCGTCCCTCTTCTTCTTGTCCTCTGTTTAAAATCAAGCCCTCACTGTTTCTCTCCCCGATTTTTTTCTTTTTTTTGAGTAATTTAATTGGTATTTTGCTTCTGGCTTCACTGCCCTTACACTGCTCTGGATGACTCTTAAGAGTTAAGGATCATCTTATGTTGTACCTTACTTAAGCCTTCACGTATAACCCCATTTGGATGCCTGCTCACTGTCTTGCTTGATGCTAAATTTGCCTCTGCCAGTTCTCTAGTCTCACTCCCTTCATCTTCATATGTATCCTCCTCTTCAGGCATGCCAGTTTATTTGCAATTCTCTGAACATGGCAAATAATTGCATACCTTTGCAAACAGTTCCTCCTGCCTCCAAGTGCCCTCACCCTAATAGCTCTAAATCATTCTTCAAGCCATATGTCAAGCATCCTTCCTTTTCTCTGTCCTGCATGAGGCAATTCTTCTCTATCTTACATTATCTTTGGGGATACTAGAATAATAATCAGATTGCAATATCAATATTTATTTTCTGCTTTTTTAAAATAAATCATTTTCTCATTTGTCATTGTTTAATCTATACATTTTTAAAGGTTCAAGACTAGATCTTGTTTTTCTAAGTATTCCCAGCATAGTTTTGACATATGTTAGCTTCTTAAGCGATGTATGTTTAATTAATGAAATCCTTAAACATTGTCTTTGTTGTCTTTTGGATACTTCTTTAATTTATGCCCCTTAAACCATTTTCATCTTCATAGAGAAAACACTACATCTTTTTTTAAAAATGTTTATTTACTTTTGAGAGAGAAAGACAGAGAGAGAGAGAGAGAGAGAGAGAGAGAGAGAATGAGCGAGGGAGGTGCAGAGAGAGAGGGGGACAGATGATACAAAGCAGGCTCTGTGCTGACAGCAGAGAGCCTGATGTGGGGCTCAAACTCACAAACTGAGAGATCATGACCTGAGCCAGAGTCAGACACTCAACTGATTGAGTCACCCAAGTGCCCCCACTGTCTATCTTATTCTAAAAATTATTAGATGTTTTCCAGTCATGTCCCCAAGGCTTGAAGAATCTTTAATTTGGTAACTATTTTTAATAGGAAGAGAATAAGCTATTACATCAAGTAGTATTAACTAATAAAGGAAACAAAAGTATAGCTTTCTTTGGCAAGAAAAGAAAGGGCAATAAAACTGTTATATTTAAATTGTACTTTTATGTTGCTAAGTACAACATATTTGAGTTATCAGTTTAATAAACATCATACATTTAGTAAACTGATTTATAATCAGATAATAATAGAAAAAAGCACTATTTGGAATTAGAAAGGACTCATAATGTTGAGTCTTTGTTCCCATAATTCTGTGGGAAAGAGGATTCTCTAAATCTCAGGATCCTTATCTGTACAAAGGAACTACTAATAAAAATAAAAAATGAAATAATGTATGAAAAGGGCTTGGTGCAATAGTCCATACAAAGCACCTAAAAGATTAATTGTAATCATCACCATTATCATTACCTGTTATCCAAAGGTTACTTTGATGGCATTAGTTAAGCACATTTACAAAACTTTGCAAAATGTAAATTGCTATGTATGTAAGCATTAGATACTATGACTGAAATGAATAGGCTTATCATTTATGGTTTACCTTGCCAAGAATAAAACATTCTTGAAATACATCAGTTTCTGAGATTTCCTATTCCTTGGAAAGTTGGAGATCTGCCGGCAGTAATGCCCTCAATGAACATTTTATCGCTATGGGCACCCATTAAGGATTGATAAATAAGCAAGGCTCCTTAGGAGTAAATGCCTCCTTATCTTTTTACCCCATCTAGGGAGAACGTCAGTAAATGCAGAAGGAAAGCCTCTCTATTGTGTACCTAACTGTGGAAGTGGCTTTAAAAAAGCTAGAACTGCTTTTTGGCCACAGAGTAGACAAGCTCAGAGTTGACAGTGTACCTCCTCCGTATCTCCCCGGCGCTTCATAATCTCTCCGTCAGTTTGGCCATAGTACATTGCATCTTGGGTTGAATGCACTGTTTTCCCTGTTTCCCCCTCTTGACCGGATTAAGAACATCGGAAACAGAAATCACAGGAAGAAACTTCCAGGTGGTTCCAGCATTGGGACTGAGAAATCTGTGCAGATAAGACAGGCTTCAGGTGCAGCCTCGAGACGCCCACTTGAGGCCAGAACCAACAATGACCAAGTGCTGTGTGTCCCTGAGCTTCGCAGGCTCCGCCAAATGCTGACAGTGCCGGACAACGGGAGTGTGCTCAAACGTTAGCTGAAGATATGTGTGCACTACACAAACTATTTGAGTCAATCTCATTCCAACCCAGAAAATAATCCAGCTATGTGTGAGCTGAACCAAAGTGCCATTCCAAAAATACAAAATCTATCTTGCTCATGTGGGAATAAAAACAGTTTAAAAAGAAAGCCTCGCGTGTTTCGTTTTTTTTTTTTTTTTTTCAAAAACGTTCCTCTGACTTTATAATTTGGACTTCAGCATGAGCGTCAAACAGCAGCAGAGCAGAGCGAGAGACTTTTCAAAGTCTCTCCCCAACATTATTTTGAGGTGAGTGGCTCCCACTTTTCCGCACTTGGGTTCAATCTGGGCATCGGATTCGGGTCTCAGGGATGTTCTGGCCGCTTTCCTCACCTTCGGAGAGTAGCAGCAACTCCACCGCCCCCATCCACCTGCCCTTTAGGAATCTGTCGGGAGAAAAAGCATGGAGGGTAGGGGGTCAAGGTAGTCCAAGCAACCCCGGGTGTGCATACGGAGCAGACACGTCTAGCCCCTCCTCGCTTTTGCAAACTACCAGCCTCGGCACCCGGGATCCTGGGCCCCGGCAGCAGCCGCGGCGCGCGCACGCGTACTCCACGACCCCGCGCCCGCTCAACATTTTATTCCACGTGTTGCTTGTTGTAGGAGCCACAGGTTCCCCACCTGCGTCCTGGCGCTCGGGCCGCCCCGCCTCTGCCCGGCGGCGTGGCGGGATCACGGGGTTGGCGGGTCCCGGGCGGGCAGAGGAATTCAGGAGGCGCTCACGTTCACCTCCAACGCTAACTCCGCCTATTTAATCCCGGCGGCTCCCCCTCGCCTCCTCCCGGCTCTTGCCCGCCCCTTTCGCCCTGGTGGTAGGAAACATTCCGGTCTTTAACTCGACGTGTCCGGAAAGCTCTGGCCAGTTTTCCTTTCGTTCTGCGGCCGCTGCTGCCAGCCGCGCGGCTCCCTCAGACCGGCGGACGCAGCTGCCGCGGGTGAGGCGCCTGGGGGCCGCGGGCCGAGCGGCGGGGCGCCCCGAGCACCATGCTGGACCCGTCTTCCAGCGAAGAGGAGTCGGACGAAGGGCTGGAAGAGGAGAGCCGCGATGTGCTGGTGGCGGCCGGCGGCCCGCAGCGAGCGCCACCGGCCCCGGCTCGCGAAGGGCGGCGGGACGCGCCGGGGCGCGCGGGCGGCGGCAGCGCGGCCAGACCCGTGAGCCCGAGCCCCTCTGTGCTCAGCGAGGGGCGAGATGAGCCCGAGAGGCAGCTGGATGAGGAGCAGGAGCGGAGGATCCGCCTGCAGCTCTACGTCTTCGTCGTGAGGTGCATCGCGTACCCCTTCAACGCCAAACAGCCCACAGACATGGCCCGGAGGCAGCAGAAGGTGAGTTGCACGCAGGACTCGGCGCCTCCGGCCGCCACTTCTTCCTCCCCGGAGTTTTCTCCCGGGAGAGCGCTGGGGCACTTGCCCTCTGCCCTTGTTTAATGCGTGCACTGTTTTTGTCGGTCTTTACGGTTCAAGGGAATCTTTCAGGGGGAATCCCTTCATGCTTTAGCCGGCTGGGTATCGGGTTGCAGCGGATGCGTCCTCCCCCAGCCCCCTTCCTGTTGGCAGAAGCTGTCAGCTTGGCATCGGGAGACCCGCAGCGCCCGCCGTGCGGTGGTTGCACCCGCTGGGACTCCGCTCCGGCCAGGTTACAACGCAACTTCCATCAACTTAAGTTTCTAAGAGCAGTGGTGCATTCCTCCCCACCTGAGTTCAGCTGGAGCTGGGCTTTTCTGTGGGTCTTAATGATTGTGTAGTTAGGCGAAACAGGTGGAATCTGGCCATCCCTGTTAGCTAGAGCAGCCTTCACTAGGGCGAAGGGGGTAGAGATTTTCCGCAGGGAATAAAAAAAGTTAACGAGCTTGCTTTACTGCTATGTAATGAGTACTTCAAATCCAAACCCTGGAGAAGGTACGCAGTTCTTAGAATTGCTGTAGGTTGATAATTCCTGGTCTGGGCAGGCACTATTAATGAAAAAGGATTGGTGCATAACCACTTGGTAAGGAATGCGTGTTTTTGTTTTTTGTTTTTTTTTGTTTTTTGTTTTTTTTTTTGCTTTGTTTTTGCATCCCAAAGAGGTAAGGAGATTGTTTCAGGTGTAACGTCTGCCAACTTTAGTTTTAAAACAACATTGCAGGGGTCCGATGTTTTTGTAACAGTGGAAAGTCATGACTCCAGTTGCTCTAATTGGGTAAATGGGAACCTAAGAAATCTTTCTGATAGAATGCTGAACCTAAAAGGTCCAGTAGAAATCTCACTATCTCCGACAAAATGTGGAGACCCAGAGAGCTTATAATTTGCCCGAGGCATATTTAGATGCACACGTGTTTATTTTCTGAAATATCAAGCACATAAAGCATTTCTCAGAAATCCAGGGAGCATTTGAATGGTCTTCTGAAACACCACTGCAGCTTTGAGTACATGCAGTCCTCCCACCATCCTCCTCTATCCAGCCTTTAAAAACACACCTAAACTAAGTAGCTGTTTTGAAACCCTTCACTCTCTGGGAATACTTGAGGGGTGATTCTTTACAGCTGGTGCCTAATTACACGGAACCTTCAAGAACCTAACCCTGTAGGTAATTCAGTCACAGAATGCTAGAGCTGGAAAAGACCTTGGTGTCCTCCAGGCAGACCCCTCATTTCGGAGGTGAGCAGTCTGAGTATTCTTTCCTCAGGGGGCATGATTGAAGTCCCCATTCCTCCAGTCAGTGTGCGTGCCCTGTGATGTTCTTGTGCACCTTCTATTCTTCCCCTAGGTAAGTACCCTGCTTCCTCATCCTTGTGCTGCAGTCACCTGTTGCTTGTCCACTCCATAGGTCAAGCAGATTTCAACTTCAGTAGTCCTCCTTATGCTAAGTGTAAGTAATTCTTGACCTGTCTAGCCGTCTAAAGCTTCTGAATGTCAGCCTGTTATCACTTCGGTCATTCATATTGCATTGAAGCTTATTTTTAGTGTGTTAAACTGTAAAATCGTATGGTGAAACTAAAGCTAGTCCTGTCCAGACTATTCTGCTTTTGTAAAAAGTTACTGGTAGCTGACTTACACCGTGCTTGTCGCATTTTGGTACTGAGACTCCCCTTTGCTTGTTCATGGTTACAGATCTGACTCCTCCCATTTAAATAGAATGTTCCTACAGAAGTTATTTGAACTGTCAAATACGTTCACAACCCTAAGAAAACTATGACCTTACCCAGAGGTTACCAAAACCCAAACAACAAAACCCTGCATCTGATCTCTGCAAAAATACTTGGAAACTTCAGCTCTCTAAATCTTGAGAGCATTGAGTGCTGTCAGATTAACCTCAGTGAATTTTTATTAAGGGGGAGGCCACATAACCTAAATCTTTGCCTTATTCCAAAGTCCCCACACTTTTTTTTTTTAACGTGCTGCTTCCTAGAGGGAAGTGGAACAATTCTTAGCAGTAGGTTTTCTTCTAGGATGGAGTGAAGTGGGAACTTCTATTCCTGTGAATTTGATACATAAGTCAATTAATGCCAGAAACTTTAAGTCAAATTATACACGTGGGTTATGTAAAAAAAAATCACAGCATAATTGCAAAATCATTAATCCATTGTATGTTTTTTCCTGTATCTTCAAGTAGTCCAACATCTAATAAAAGGATCTGATAGCTTAAATTGTTATTGACCTGCATGTTGCTGCTTACTCCTCACAACTTTGAGGATTTAGAAACTCTCAGACTGAGATCTGAAAGGGTCCTCACTTAAAAAAAAGAAAAAAGTTAATGTTTGTTCACTTTTTGAGAGTGAGGGACCTAGCACAAGCAGGGGAGGGACAGGGATGGAGACCCAATCCAAAGCAGGCTCCAGGCTCTGAGCTGTTAGCACAGAGCCTGACACTGGGCTCAGACCCATGAACCGTGATATGACCTGGGCCGAAGTCCGACACTTATCTGACTGAACCACCCAGGAGCCCCAGGGGTCCTCATTTTATAAGTGACACAAGAGCCTTCCCTCTGGCTGTCCTAGCCCTCCCTCAAAGGGCTGGTGAGTTTTTGTGAACTAGACCTCAGCTGCAGTGTTTTGTTTTCTCCTTACTTAGCTAGAAAGGCCCACAAAGCTAGTTAGGGGTTTTATCCAGGAGTTACTCGAAAGCTTAGTAGCATTAAACTCGGTTGACTCAAACATTGCTTTCTTTGCTCTTGGCTGGAAAACTTCGAGGAACAGTGGCCAGTGTATGCCATTGGGGCCCTGGGACTACTGATGGCTCTACAGAAAATTCTGGAAGTGAGTATCTGGGTCCACCCTAACAGCTTTGCACCAGGTGGTCACATCATTTAACGTATCCAGGGGTTCACACGTGATACCAATATGAAGTAACTGCTAATGGCAAAAGACTTTAGTTCCAAATAGCGTCTAAGCCTGATGCCTCTTTACCTTGATGACTTTGGTACCATCAGAATGCTACAGCAATAATGAACTTTGTGTGACTCTCTATCATTGGTTAAGGGTGGGATCAGTATTAATGGCAAAGCAGTTTACCAAATAAGCAAATCCGCTTCATCATAAGGCAAATCATAAAGGCAATTTGTTGAACCTTTGGAAAAGTAATAGGTGTTCATGGTGACTAGAAGGTAGGGGGACTCTGACCCATCATAACGACTACCACAGCAGGGGAGTCAGTATGTTCATTCCTGTAGTTAAAGGTTTAGACTGCAGGTCTGTAGGCTTCTAATGGGTGGTTGCACTGTTTTTGTTAACGTTAGTAAAGTCCGATGTTGAAGGAACCCGCTCTTTTAAACTAGAAATCAGGAATTAGAGTAAAATGGTATTTGATAACTTTCTGTGAATCCTAGATCGATGTTCTTGCCATTTGTACATGTATGACCAGTAATCACTCTAAATTGTGACTTAACCTTCACCTAGAATAAGCATTCCCACCACTTCACATAATTTTTGTCTAAGTTTGAGGAACGTACACAAATGTGAAATTGTGGATGGGGGTGGGGGGGGGGGGAATGCATAGGTGCCTGCCTATAACTCTGCCATCTGAATGTTTCATTACAAAAAGTGGCTACTTTTAGATCTTTGGACATGATGGTCTCTTTTGTTAACATTCTGACTGCTCAGGTGATCCCTAAGTTCAGGGAAAAGAGCCAAATTTTTAAAATTTTCTTTAAATGTTTATTTCTGAGACTGAGTGGGGGAGGGGCAGAGAGGGGAGACACAGAATCCCAAGCAGGCTCCAGGCTCTGAGCTGTCTACACAGAGCCCAACATAGGACTCAAACCTGGAGATCTTGACCTGAGCCTGGGTCAGACACTTAACGGAATGAGCCACCCTGGCATCCTGGAAAAACCAGTTTTCCAAAACAAAGCCCCCACAGCTTTACAAGGGTTGAGAATCCCTTACCTAAGGCTAGGAAATCTTATACCTTTAGTGCTGTGTTGCCCCCTCTTTGGTGCCTTAGCGTAGGGCGTCCAGCAAAAACGTGTCTTGCGGGGGGGCACGCCTGGGTAGCTCAGTTAGCTAAACATCAGACTCTTGATTTCAGTTCAGGTCATAATCTTGAGGCCTGCTTAAGATTCTCTGCCCCTCCCGTGCTCATTGGTGTACGTGCTCAAACCCCCCAAAACTTGTTTGGATACAAACAAGTGTCAGATTTAGTACATGTTGCAAAGAATTAGGTGCAACTTGGAGGAAAGCGGTGGCAGGGGTGGGGGGGGGGCGGGGAGAAAGGAAAGTAAGAATCTTCTGATCTCTGGGAAACTAGTGTTCCTAAATGTGTTTTTGAGACCTCCAGGATTTTTACCCCCTGAAAGCCATAAAAATGTAAAGCTGGTAGAACTGATGACTGCAAAGTGAAACTTGGCCACTGCCACTACCAAGCCCAAGAGACCAGTAGCGTAGAAGCCCAGTATTCTACCTTGTTTTCTTGTTTGCAGGTTTCCAGCAAATGATGTGAAAATCTTAAAAAGCCACCCTCTTTGGGAGTTAAGCTTAATTCAGCCTTTGTGCTCTTTCTGACTTCGGTACATTGTGGAGCAAATGCAGAAGGGATAGGTTATGTTGGTTTTTTTAGAAGAGCGAATACCTTGTCCTCTAGGGAGTGAGTTGAAACCACATTAAAGTAACCTCAGACCGGACTTAATACAGTATCTCAGGAAGATGCGTGTTGCTTTGATTCATCTAACCCTCCACAGGGTGTCTTGAGATGGTGGCACTTAATTTAGTGGAATGAGTTGTGTTGATGAGAAGAACTCAGACGGATTAAGTGATATTGACGTTTGCTTCTTTCAAAAATGAAATCAGCTGTAATTCTGATATACAATGACTGCTTATAAAGTGAAATAAAATAGCTAATTGTGTTTCCCTCTTTAGTTTTTTCTTAATGGAAACTGTTCCCTTTATTTATACACTCAAAAGATAAATAACACTGTATGTAAGGTCATTAAAGAACTTTAAGATAAAATTAAAGCCAATTGCCAGGTTATGAAATATGAGAATTCCAAATAGAACATCCCACCAGTTTGGTAGTGAGGAGGCCTCTTTTGCGTGATTGTGCTATTTTCTATGCATTTCAGATTGACTTAGATCTTTGGGAAGGAAGTGGTGGGTCACATAGTCATGTGTTGCCATTTTAATTTTTGGGTTAAAGACCTAATAGCTGTAAATGTAAAGGTGGACGTATACTGGAACAAAGGACACCTGCCCAAAATTAATATTTAGGAATCAAATTATGAAATTGTCCTGAGTTGGTAACACTTCCTGTTAGGACCACTGTTTTTGGTCCCTGTGTTTCAAAATCAGCTGAGGATTTTGATGGGCTTTCATTTTTTTAAAAACAAAAATCTGATTTCTATCCTTAGCTGCACATTAGAATTCCCTGGAGAGCCCTTAAGAATTCCATCATCCAAGTTGCACCCCACATTAATGAAATTAATCTCTGGGGGTTGTAGTCTTAAAGCTTCCTAGGTGATTCCAGTGTAGGGCCAAGGTTGAGAACTGTGTGTGTGTGTGTGTTTTCTGGAAAGCTGCCGGAAACTGGGTTATTTTGACATGGGCAAGGTGAAAGTATTTGCATTAACGAGTAAGATTACTGAGTAATTAAACCAATATTCCATATTAAGGTAAAAGCAACAGGGATGCTCTAAGGGAGGAACAAACATCTAAATATTCTAGACTTTATTGAATCAATACAGTGGGAGGCCAGTACATATTAGACTTCTGAAAGGTCTTTAATTAGGGAATATGCTAGAGGCAATTAAGTTGCATATGCAAGTGTGTAATTATAAAACCACAGATCACAACGTTAGCAATAGAAAATATAGGATGCTGAGGGTAAGCCTGAGTGTTGCTTCCTATTCCAAAATGAACTGGGAGAGTATAGTGAAATCTCAGAGGTTGACACTGAGTAATGCCTAATTGAAGAGTAAATTGCACCAAGGTCTTTCAAGATCTTTAGTCAGTGGAATATTTCCTTGGTATATGCAGTAATCGTGCATATAGGTCTTTCAGAAAGTAACTTCAGAAGGCATTAAGTGAAGTACTTAGCTAAGTTCTTGTTTAAGCTTTTTTAACTGTTCTATTTTTATTTGCAGTCCGCAAAATTTTAGCGTTAGGTGGAGAGTATGGAAAACCTGTTCAAATTGCATTAGTGTCACATAACTGTTGTACACCTGAGACTAACGTTGTGTATTGACTGTACTTCAGGAAATTAAAAAAAATACATTAATAGGTTGTAGTTTGCATTTGAGAGTCTTCTGTTTGTAGAGCATCATTGGTCTACTTTTTGAAACTTCTTCACATCACTTTGTAAACCTTGTGGTTTGAATATTTTCATTTTCTAACCTTCAGGTTTGTGATGAATTTTTACAACGAAAATATTACTGGGGCAAAAGGTATGAACAGTTTAAAGGCAGTCTTTGCCAGGCTAGCAGGATAGTTAACTCGCTCCTTCCTGATAGTGAAGATGAGTATATGTGTATGGTCTAATGTCCTTTTTTTCATTTTTTTTGGTTGCGATTTTGGTAATGTGAACTCTTTATCAGTATGTTGAAAATAGCATTCCTTTGTGAAGGGTCTTCCATAGTCTGCCTTTTTTTAGATATACTTTGATCTTTTCCTTAACATTTCTTCTCTTGGACAATTTCCCATCTAGAACTAATGTTTGAAGCAAGGAGTTGACATCTACCCCCACCCCCCCCCCCAAAAGTTAAGCAGTTCTTGCAGACTGATTCTTGATTATGCTCTGCTTCCTTCCATTCCTAAGCTGGAAGGCCAAGTTCATATGGTTTCCCTCATTAATTCATTGACCAAGTATCTATTGAGCCTCTACTTAACAAGATCAGATGTTCTGGAAACACAGTCAAGAATAAAACAAGCATAAATTCCCTCAGTAGTGTTCAGTAACTTATAGATTATGCGTATGTGTCTTTTACATCTTTTTCTAGGTTACCTATTCTAATTGATCTAGCTCTTTTCCTATTGCTTATATCATATAATTTTGACTTAGGATAATTACATATTTTAATACTTGATTGGAGTTCCCATTTATCAAATTTTTTACCATTCTATTCCTCCCCCTATCCCCACCCCCTCACCCTTAATTTTTTTTTAATGTTTATTTTTGAGAGAGAGCCACAAGAGTGCAAGCAGGGGAAGGGCAGGGAGAGAGGGAGACACAGAATCCTAAGCAGGCTCCAGGCTCTGAGCTTTAGGCACAGAGCCCCATGCGGGGCTCAAACTCAAGGACCCTGAGATCATGACCTGAGCTGAGGTCAGCTCAACCACTCAACCAAATAAGCCACCCAGGTGCCCCTCACTTGCCCTTTCTTAAAAAAAAAAAAAAAAAAAAAAAAATGCAGCAGTTAGGAAATTGCTTTGTCTTCAGGGAGTCTGGCTTCATTCTTTTGTAGTATCCATGCATTGTATGAGTAAGGTATTTCTGCTCTCTAGGTCCTGGCTTTTTCATTTGTAAAAAGGGGCTAATGGCCACATAGAATTTTGGTTATAATTAAATGAGATGCATAGAAAGTGTTTAGCTTAGTGCCTGCTAACACATATGCTCCCTTATGCTGATTAGATGCTGTCATTTCTTGTTAAGCCTGTTTGAGAAACTAATTTTTACTAAAGTCAATCTTGTTGACGTACATTCTCTTCAGTTAGGCCTCTTCTGTCGTTGTGATGTTTCGTCCCTTTCATTGTATTGACCCCTTGGGTTTATAACCAAGTTATTTTGAAACCTTTTACAATTTTTTCGCTGTGGCTTGTGTTTTTCTATTACCAGTAATTGGTAAATGTTAAACTCTAGCTTTGTTTTAACTGATCGTATCGCTGTGCACTATTGTCTTAGTAAGTCCTATCTGAGCCTTCTGGGTTGTCTATGGTAGGCGGTTGTATCCTCTGATAGTAATGATTTGTCTTCTCCGGTAGCTGTACCTGTTCTGTTTGGCATCTCTGGTTAAGAACGTTCAAAACAGTGTATTTTTTTTTTTTTTTTAATTTTTTTTTTTTTTATTTTTAAATGCTTATTTTTGAGACCCTGACAGAGACAGAGTGAGCAGGGGAGGGGCCGAGAGAGAGAGAGAGGGAGACACAGAATCAGAAGCAGGTTCCAGGCTCTGAGCTGTCAGCACAGAGCCCAACTCAGGGCTTGAACCCACAGACAGTGAGATCATAACCTGAGCTGAATTTGGATGCTTAACCAACTGAGCCACCTAGGTGCCCTGCCATATCCTTCTCTTGATGCAGGCTTTATGAGGAATGCTTTTGGAATTGTACCAAGGAACATATTGTTAGCATTTTAGGGTATTCTTTGCTACTCTATTTTTCTTACATTAAGTGAGTTGAAAAATATCAGGAATGGACTTTTATCAAATTTCTTGTCCCATCAATTGAGGTGATTGCCTGACTTAATTTTACTGATGTGACGGATTTACTAGGTTTCCTATTGTTAAACTGTATTTACATTCCTAGGGTAATTGCTCCCTGATTGTGGTGGTTTTTAAAAAACTTGAGTTCCCTAGGCTTTTAATTTTTTATATTTCTTTTGGTCTGTATTCAGAAAGGTCTTTTTCTGTGCTGGCTGTCAACTGTCACCGAAAATTGGCCATTTCTAGGTTTTCAGGTATATTAACATAGTTGGATATATCTTTCATTTTCTCTATCTTCAGCTTTTGGTCTCCAGGGTTTCTCCTTTTTGAAAATTCATTAGATAGCCCAGATACTCTTGTTCTTACAAATATACACGTTAACTTTATAAACTTTGTTTTATAGTTTCTACTTTCCTAAGGTGGGTTTTTTTTTTTTTTTTGGGGGGGGGGTGGAGCTGGGTAAGGGGAGATACAAGGTGGTTCTTTGATCTGGCAGCTTAACAGGATTTTTATTTTCTGCTTTGTAATAAAATGAAAGTATATGAAGCTATGAATTTACCTCTAGGTACATTTTGGCATCTGTCTGTAGTACTATGAAATTTTTGCTAAATGTTATTTTTCTCTTGAATCGGTATTAACATAGTTAACCAGAATACTTAAAAATTTCTAGTGGTGAAGTTTTTGTTTTCTCTGTGGTAATTTCTAATCTTATGTTGACACTATGGTTCACTGTAGTATGCAATGAATATTAAGTTTTAGGTCAAAAATCATGTGGCAAATTTTGACTTTAGGATTTTTTTTTTATATATCTAATAATTAGCATTATAGTAATCATTCCTATCTTATTTGTTGTCTTTATAGTATCATCTTTATATTATCCTACAATTGTATGTATCTTTAACTGACTTTGTATATCTAGAAGCATTTAACTCCTAGATATTGATGCCAGATTCCTACTAGTATAAAGAGAAGTATATACTGTAGTCAGTGGAAAGGAACTCCCTTTGATTCATTTAGTGTGGGTGTTGGACAAGGATTCTTTGTCCAACTTTAAAGGTTAAAACTACTTTCTGTTGGAGTTTTGGATGTTAATCATAATGCATACACCTGCTTTTCACATCTATAAACACATCTGCATGTGTGCATATATACATTTTGAGGTTATTTTGTATTGAAGATTATTTAATACAACAATTTTTGCCTGGTCTTTGCTTTTGAGTTTGAAACCATCATTGCCAATGTACCATTAATCTTATTTTCCATTTTGTTTTTTGTTTCCTTTATTTTTGTTTTGTCTTGAGTATATGGCATTTCAGCTCTTCCATCCTGGAGCCAGGGACAGGTAGAGGGACAGGATATAAATCTTGCTAGGTCTTCATAGTTGTGCTTCTTGTTTTGATTCACAAAGCAAAGCACGTGTGCTTTAAGAAGCTGGGTCTCTAGTTTTCATGGATTATGAAGTTAATGGACATTCATCTTGATGGGTTTTAGTTTTATATTTCATCTGCAGTATTTCCTTTAAAAATACTGTTATGTATCTGTATGAATACTGGAAGATGGGAAAATTAAATTCTGCCAGGAAACCTGTATTTTTATTTCACAAATTTAGGGAAATCTATTCCATATTTTATTTAAAGAGATGAGAGTCTTAATTTGGTTCTGTAGAAAAATCTCTAAAACTCAAAATACTTCTTTAGCCAGAAAGGCTTACAAAGTGCTAAGTATCCTTAGGAATCATTCTGAACTATAACAAGACATCTATTGCCTACATTTGTGAAGCTCTGGTTTTCTTTACCAGAAGGGCTTCATGTATTGTTGAGTAGCGGGAAGTAGGGAAATAGAAAGCACTTTTTTTTTTTTTTTTTTTTTTTTTTTTTTGAGAGAGAGTGGGGGAGGGCAGACAGGGGGCGGGGGAGAGAATCCCAAGCAGACTCTGTGCTTTGATCTCAGAGCCTGATATATAGGGTTTGATCCCAAACTGTGAGATTATGACCTGCACTGAAATCAAGAGTTGGCTGCTTAACTGACTGAGCCACTCAGGCGCTCCAGAAAGTACATTCTTGTTCTCTATTCCCTGTTTCAACTAGAAGGCCACTCTGTTTTACATGATAGAACAGTATATCTTAAATTACTGGGGGAGGACAGTGTCCAGATAGCTTTAATGTTTCATAATTGTGGTTCAAGTGTGCAATCCTGTAAGAATGTCTATAATTTGATCGCTACGTCCTAGAATCCTAGGCTTTGTTGCCTTTCTTATTCTTAAAAATATTTGAGAAGCTATGTGGGGATATACGATTTAATCCAATACAGATCATGCCACGAGGAACTTAAAACCTAATAGGTGAGATGTTGAATTTGTGGTCCTTGAAATAAGTAGAGCTCAAAAAGACAATTGTTTGGAGCTTGGGAGAGATTTGGGTATAAGAAGTAAGTTTGAGAATTGTCATGTGGATTTCATTTGAAAGCATGGGCTTGAATGATGTAGAAGGAAAGTGAATCCAGCAAGAGAAGTAGCACTAGGAGTGCTAGTTTGAGATTGTAATCTGAATCTAAGCTATTACAATATATTTACATAGCATAAACCTTGCAGAACTTAGAATTAAACAGTCTGTTCACTCTTCCCCATTGCCAATCAGCTTTCCAGAGGGAACCTTTATAACTTTTCGTGTTTTTTTAGTTCTTTTGGAAATAGTTCATAAATTGAAATATGTATACCACTTTTCTCATGGATTCTTAGTGACTTTAGCCATTGCTTCCTGTAGAATATACGATGGGGAGAGTCAGCTCATTTCCTACAAGCATCTGGTTCCCTTTCTTCTGGAATATGGTCTTTTATCATTATTGGTTTCTGCTAGTTGCCTCCTCTATGTTCTCACCTTCTTACAAGAAATAGAATTTTTAGCTGGGCACGTGGCTGTCTGGCTGAAGACTACATTTCTTATCTTGCCCTCCCCTTCCTTTTGTTATCCGTGGAACAGAGCATGACTGTCCAGAGAATGTATGTCAAGAACCTAGCTTGGAGGGTGCCAACTTTATTTCTCCCACACGAGAATAGGGCCAGGTCCCATGGCCCTATCAGTCTTTACAAGGAATTGCACAGGTAATGTCTTTGTTTTTACACAACTCTGGAAGACCAGCTACAGACTTCTGAGATTTTGCTGAGGAGGGCAGGAAGCAAGTCTTGCCAGAATAGGAGGAACAAGTATGTGGCATACAAATTGTTGGCTCAAGTTGTCGTTGATGGCTGGGAACAATTGGAATCTGATATTTGTTCTACCTTCTCTTGGCAGTTAGCTTAGCCAAAAGACTAATTTCAGGCTAGCGGGCTATGAATGGAAGTGATGTGTGTGAATGTATGGGCCGTTCCTTGTGAAGGGAAGGAAAAATTTGTCTTTTAAGGTTTTCTAGCTGGAGTAAGAATTAAATTTACATGAGACAGACCAGAGAAAAAGTTTATTGCATGCACACAGAGGCCCAATAATAGAGACCTAAAGACATGACTAAGGCAGCTTTTTCACTTTTTAGGTAAAGACAGTAAATCTGAGGAATTGACAACTGAATTTGGGGAGCTTCAGTAAGGAATTCTAAACAGAATTTGGGCCAGGGTACTAAATTAGTAAAAAGTGTTGTTTGTACAGGCTTCAGGCTCTAAATTTCCTGTCTCTCATCATGAGAATGTCTTTTAACCTCCTGGTACAGGGAGGGTACCTTTTGTGTGGGGCATGATGCCCTGCTTTTACGGGGGACAGAGGAGGGTCTAGGTGTCCTTGTACAGGCTGTCCCAGTAACTTTTATTTAAAGAAATATGTTAGGGGCGCCTGGGTGGCTCTGTCAGTTAAGCATCCGACTTCAGCTCAGGTCATGATCTCAGAGTTCAGGGGTTGGAGCCCTGCCTCAGGCTCTCTAGTGTCAGCACAGAGCCAGCTTCAGATCCTGAACTGCCCCCATCTCTGTCCCTCCCCTGCTTGTGCTCGTTCTTTCAAAAGTTAAATATTCCAGAGTGTGGTCCATCTTGGGGCAGCCTGCCTTTGGCTCCTACACTGGAAACAAGAGGAACGTGTCCCTGTCCCTCTGCCCTTTCCCACCCACTGGCTGAATATCTGTCTCAGTCTGGCAGTTAAAGCAGCCTTTGGATGAGGAGCCGGTTACTACTTATTGAGTCGCAGCGTGGCTTGCAGACGGAGAGCTACCCCACCTCTCAGATCTCTACAGGAGAGAGAAGTGAACCTCTCATGGTTAATTTTCAAGTGACTTGATTTTTACTTGTTGAAGTGGGTCGGCTCTATCCATATTGTAACTACAATTAGTTTGAAGTCTAAACAATCACCTGTTTTGTTTTTTGCCTTCCTATATGAGGCAGGAAACACTCCTTGTGACTACAAGGAAAAGACTGCAGGAATTTCAGACACTGGAATTGAAATCCATTGCCAACAGCACCTGCATCTAGATTCTTCAATGAAGAAAATATCTTCCCAAGGTTAACTTTATCTTTTAGAATCCTTAAGACTTCTGGGGCTCCTATGTGGCTCAGGTAAGTGTCTGACTTTGGCTCAGGTCATGATTTCACAGTTGGTGGGTTTTGAACCCTGTGTCCATCTCTGTGCTGATAGCTCAGAGCCTGGAGCCTGCTTCAGATTCCATCTCCCTCTCTCTCCGGCTCTCCCCCACTTATTCCTTCTCTCACTCGCTCAAATAAACATGAAAATTAAAAATCCTAAAGACTTTTGTATTTTGAGTAGCTGATTCTAAAAACTGGAAGCTACTTAGTGGAGTTCTGTCACTACAAACCACATAGTATGCATTGGTTGCATATCTTCTAAAAGTTGAAACTTTTCTTGGAGTTCTTGTTTTTCTTTACCTATTTTGTCTCAAGTTGCTAATTACGAACCATTGGTACTTGGAAGCAAAAACCTAAAAACAGGGAGGGGGACATGACAGACTCTTAAATATAGGGAACAGAGGGTTGCTGGAGGGGTTATGGGAGGGGGGGATGGGTTAAATGGGTAAGGGGCATTAAAGACACTTGGGATGAGTGCTGGGTGTTATACATAGGGGCTTAATCACTGGAATCTACTCTTGAAATTATTGTTGTGCTATATGTTAACTGGGATGTAAGTTAAAAAAAATATAAAAAGTGGTAAACAGAAAAAATGTTTTATTAAAAAAAACAAAACAAAAAAACCTTAGTTCCCAATGGGGCTGGTAATACCCCCAGCAGACACTTAACCAACATACCCCATAAAATGTTTTTTCTCGGTGATTGGGGGGTTGCTACTAGTATTTAGTGGGTAGGGTCCAAGGATTCTAGAAAAAAGTAAAATGCAGGATAAATTGTCTTTCATCCTACATGGCATTTGAATGTCTTGTTGGACATTGGTGTAGGTAAATCCTGTCTATGGTTATTTGAGCCTAGAGTAAAGCTCTTTATAAAGAAGGTATTGGGGCACCTGGGTGGCTCAGCTGGTTGGGTGGCTGACTCTTAATTTTGGCTCAGGTTGTCATCCCAGGGTCTGGGAATTGAGCACCCCCCCCCCCCCATCCCCCTACTGCCATTGTGCTCTGTGCACAGAGCATGGAGCCTGCTTAAGATTCTCTCCTTCCTCCCCTCTCCCCTGCTCATGCTGAAGCTTACTCTAAAATAAAAAAAAAAAATCTGTATGGGTTTAATATGTATGATCTTCCAAAAAATCCAGACAACTTTTGGGTAAATTGGGGAAAGATTGAACTTTATTTTGTTAGGAACTTACCTGAGAATCGCTCATCATATTGGAAAAAAAAATGTCACCAGTAGCAATGATGCTTGTGATGTTTGTTATCGATATAGGATGCCTGTGTCAGCTTTCATTTTCAGTTGTCCCATTCTCCTGGATTTTATAGATAGGCCAACTGTTTAGCCCTTGAAAATATCAAAAGAGAGTGTTGATAACATTCAGTTAAATCTTATCTCCCTTATCTTAAATTCAGACTTCCATATCATATATGTGGGTATATATGTCGAGTTTACTTTCCTGTAGACCAGCTATGCCTAAGCACTTATATCTGAAATCCATGTTATTTCCCTTCATTTTATTATTCTAGTTAGGAGGTTATATTTTTGAAAGTATGTGGAAATACTGTAACCTAGCAGTAAAATCACTTCTGTGTAGCCAAAAGGTTATTATTTATTTATTTTTTTTTAAAGGAGGAGGATTATGAAATAGGGCCCAGTAGGAAATAACTGTTATGCCAAGGGGCAACTCACAAATGAGAGGGTCAGGTAGTTTAAGGGAACCAATGAGGGATGGTGAAGCATTCAAGGGTTACCTACAGGGGGAAGACCTTACTTCCCCTGTAGGCCTCCGTGGGCGAAAGGAGGAAACTCTGACCTGAACTGACCAGGAAGCAAAGGTGTGGGAGAAAGCTATCTGACAGAGGGTGTGGTCTTCAGGTGTAGAATAGAATTATGGCCAGATGGTGCATAGTAGGGAGGTGGCCCAGGGATTAAATCTCCTGTTATCTTGCACTTCTTTCCCTCTGATTTTGTGCAGGCACCTCCCCAACAAGGAAAACCCAAAGAGAAGCTGAAGAACAAGCCTGCTTAGCTGTTAGGACTTATTGATTCTGAGAGTGCGGAGCCGGATAGGTGATGGGAAATGGAGCTCGAGACCAAAGGGGGAATCCAGCGCGTGGGATATCTGATTGGGTTTGGGAATCACTATTACAGTGGATAGCTGGCCTTGATCGCTTCATCTCTTTTGCATATCTTTCCCCTTCGGTTTACTCTGAGCTCAGTGTTGGGACAACAGGCTGAGAGTTGTGATTCTCTTTTCATAGTTCTTGTGAGCTATAGAGCCCCTGTTCCTATTTCCTAATTTTGTTTGAAAGTTTTCATACTCCCCTTTGAAGGAGTGTGACAAATTTTCTGAATCTACATGGGTTTGACATTTTTTTCATAGAGAAATCAACTGGGCAGAGTAGTCTGGATTGAAACCCTCTTCCCTCGGAACTTTTAAGGCATTAATAGTACACTCTTCCAGTTTCCAGTGTTGCTAATACAAAGTTTGAAGTTGGGTTTCACTCATTTTTAGAAGACCCATTTTTTCCTTTCTGGTGCTTTTAATGTACTTGGCTTTAGAGGGCTCTAAAATGTTAAAGTCTTAGTTTGAAAGTTTGTTGTGCTAGATGCTAAATTTTGCTGTTCTAGTCAATCTGGCTGTAGGCACATGTCCTCTTAACCCAAAGGAAATTATTTGTGGATTTGGGGTGGACAAAGGCTGGGTTATAAAAGGTGGTGATTGCTTTTCTTAAAGGTGAGAAAGCTCCTTAGAATCACTGGCTTTATAAGCACACTTAGAAATTTCACAGGGTTCTATTTGGATGAATTTTCTCATCCTGCTCTTGAGATTGTTTAAAGTGTTTTTTGCCTGTCTCTTGGTTTTGCTTTAGGTATCAGAGTAATATAAAGTTAGCTTAGAAGAATCCAAGAACAGAACAGTGTATTCATGTTCTGTATATAATTGTTCCCTATTCTTAACTTTCTGTGTGACTTCCATGTGTACTAATGGAGCTGTTTAACTGGTGTAAGGCCGTGATGATCAAATATAAACATCTGGCTGAAAAAGCTAATGTCAAAAGAAATGTATTGGTTATGCTGCATGGTTTTTACCTAGGGGCATTAAGCAGTTAATGCAAATGTTAAAAATTCTGATTTAACCAACTTTTTTTCAATCTGTATGTATGACTCCCATGTTCAGTCAGTCATTTATAAAATGGAGTCTTTGGGGATTTTATTGTAAAATATTGCAAACTTAGCTAAAACCCACTTAAATTGAGTATTTTAAGCAGGCTTGGGAACACACCAATAAGGGAGTAGTGAGGGGAATCGGGAGTATATTCTGAAAAAGAACTTGGAAGTTATGTGCTAGGGTCCAGGAAGAGATGGGA
Source organism: Leopardus geoffroyi (assembly GCF_018350155.1). Taxonomy (NCBI): domain Eukaryota; kingdom Metazoa; phylum Chordata; class Mammalia; order Carnivora; family Felidae; genus Leopardus; species Leopardus geoffroyi. The sequence continues at coordinate 140,650,216 of NC_059331.1, read as the reverse complement.
ATTTTTATTATTTTTTGGGTAGATACTTAACTCTTCATCGTGCATAACCCTTAGGGCCCTGTTCCCTGATGATAATCAATATGTGTTGGTTTCAGTAGGTAATAATGACTGTGTTTACCCCCAAGAGCCAAGAGTGTGACCACAAGAACATTTGAATTTTAAGAAGCAACTTATATTTTCATTAAAAAATGCTCTTTTCAGCATATTTGCTTAAATACAGCCCTTTTCGCGTGTGTTTTTTCTCATCAAGAACCTCACGAGACCAGTGTGTTCATCAGTTTCAGAATTCGGTATTGCTGTTCAGAGGTCTCACAGCAGAATCGTCTCTCTCTCTCCATAAAAACATAGACTCTAAACTGTCAGCTACATACATTGTGCCCAAAATATTGTTGACCAGGTTCTGAGATGTTCTTCAGATCATGAGGGTTAAAAAGGGATGAAATAGATAAAATTGCTTTCTAAAAGAAATGAGCAGGATTAAATGGCACTTTCAAGTGTTGGGCGTTTGAGCTCATCTTATTTCTGTTTCTGCATGTGCTCAGGGAATGTAAGTGATCTGCCTTAAGTCAGTAAATGATGGCATTGGAATTACCCCGTCTCTGTGCCTCCACACCCTTGGATCTTCATGGGCTTGCCAAGGTGTGTTCTTGGTTTTTTCTCTCACAATAAGAACTGTATTTGTTTCTTGAATAAGAGCTCTTATTTAAAACTGGTTTGTTGAATTGCATGGAAGTCAGGAGTACGTGGGTGTGTCGCAGAACAAGTCCTGTGCCTCCAGTGTGTTACTACCTACAGTTACAGCCCAAGTGACTTGAATGTTTTTGTGATCTTCCACAGTGGCTTTCTACAGGGAGTTAGGATTGTATGGGAAATTGTTTGAATAGGAGCTGTTCAAATGTCAGGACCTCATGATTGGAATTCTGAAGTCTCCTAAATTGTAATGGAGGCTGTCACACTGCTAAGGTTATTGATCTTGATTCCCTTTGGGCGCTTGGACTGAGGGCTCCCAGCTCCCTTCACCAAAGCCACATGAGTCTGGTTATGGAAAGCTGTCCTCATTTAATAGTAGCTCAACCTGGGTTCTTTGTACTGTTGCATTTTTTTTTTCTTTTGTTTTTTCTTCAGAGCTGTATATATTTTTTGAATATAGAAATGTGCTTGTAGAAAACTTCAAAAACAGAAGTTAAGGGGGAAGTTACTCAGGGTCTGGCTAGAGGTAACAGTGGTGAGTGCTGAGCAGTTCATCCTTACTGTTCCCATGGGACTCCCATTGATCATGCTGTAAGCAACTTTGTATCTTGGCTTTTCCCCCCACTTAGCATTCTATCCTGAATATATCCCTGTTCAAAAAAAACTTGTTAATGGTCTTGTACTCTTTCCTCATACATACTAATTTCGTGAACATTTATGTCCTGATGACCTTCTTGGTGTACCTTATGGGGATGAGGGATGGATTTTACGACACTTCTATTGTAGGTGTACAATAAGTGTGCACATGTTGACACTTGTAATATACAGTTGGCCCCTGAACAGTGTAGGGTTAGGGGCACCAAGTCCCCCCGTCATTCTCCCATGCAGTCAAATCTGTGCATACGTTTTGACTCCCAAAAAACTTAATTTGCTTATAGCTTGCTGTTGACTGCAAGACTTACTGATGTCCTAAATAGTCCATCAATATATCGCATGTGTATTATATACTGTGTGCTTAAAGTAAGCTAGAGAAAATGTTAAAATCCTAAGGAAGAGGAAATTTAAGAGAAAAAAAATCCACATGCAAGTGGACCCACACAGTTCAAACTTCTGTTCAAAGTATATTGAGTAATTATACTGATATATACATACACACCTGTGAATAGTCTTTAAGAATATCTATCTCCCTGCATCCTCGCCAACTTTGAATGTAGTAGAGATGTTTTGGTAAAGGTTTCTTTAATTTTAACAAAGACCATCTTCCTGTGCTCTATGAGGAGTTAGACATCTTTGTATATTGGATATAAACTCTTTACTACTTAAAAATGTTAAAATGCTGGCTTTTCACATGTTTTTGTAGCCATTGTTGGACCCCATTATTGTGAAGTCTCTTGAGAGACAAAGTAGAATCCAAGAATTCATGTTGGTATGTCTGGAAAACTTGTCAGGAGAGGTTTGTGTGTCTAAAAAGTGTATTGGTGCGGGGAGGAGTTTTGCGTTTCAGTGGTCTAGAGAAGGAGAGCATGAGTGAAGGTAGTGAAGGTAACAGAAGGGTTGTATGGTGTTTAAGAAACAATGAGGTACAAATGGGCTGATGTGAATGAGGAGGATTTAAGGATGATTCTTAGGATCTTGCTGGTGCCAGTTGGGGGGATGTGAAATGGAAGAACAGGATTTGGGGATATTCCAGTGAGGATTTTGTTGGCTCTGAACAGAAAGGCAGTCTAATAGCTTAAATCACTGGGCTTTATTTCCCTTTACAAGAACAGAGTGCTGTGACAGTGGCTCCCTTGTGTTTTATCCCTCCCATGACACTTTGGCCATTATGGTTGCAACTACCTGCAGGTGAGGCACTTATGTTCCAAGTGGAAGGAACAGGGAAGCCATGGGCTCCATCATGGAGAAGACCTCATTCTGGAAAGGAGGTCCCCTCCCCACTTCGGCTTCTTTCTATAGCTTATTGGCAAACCATAGTTGCAAAGAAGGCTGGGTGGAGGTGCCTGGAAGGCTCAGTCATTAGACTTTTTTTTTTTTTTTTTTTCCTTACCACCCTCTGTATCAGAGGAACACAGAAGAGGAGGGATTTGGAATTGGAGTAAAGTTACTGAGAGTATGCCAACAAGAAAGGCAGGAAACAAACTAAATTTTGGCATGTTTGTGGAGGAGACTTCTGTGCAATAGAAAACAATGCCTCCTTCGGAAGTTGTCAGTGTTTGAAATACATAGGGGCAGTCTGTACTTAATATTTAGCCTTATAACTAAAGAACTTCATGTTTTTTTCTTTGTTTCTGTGGCTTCTCCTAAATTCCATTTTGTAGGTTTCCTGCCAGTTGGTGGTTTCAAGACTATGTCCTCCACCTTCCAGCCCCAGGGCCGGATTCCCCGTGACTTCTTATTCTGGTCCGGTGTGCTGTTATTTTCCTTAACTGTCTCAGTTCTCCTGGGTATGCTTCTAGTGTGAATGGGAGGGTCCTTATACATGTTTGGAACTTGCATTCCAGTCTATAGCGTATAGATGGCAACCACAATTTCCAGTTCCTCCCCATGCAGTTGACCTTTGAATAACACGGGTTTAAACTTCACGGGTTCACTTGAATCCACGTGTGGATTTTTTTTTTAAATACTGTAATAGCATTTTCTTATGACATCATAATTATTTTGAGCTTTACGATAATACAGTATATTATGAAACATACATAATGACTGTTCTTTTTTATAACGTTTATTTTTGAGACAGAGACTGAGCATGAACGGGGGAGGGTCAGAGAGAGAGAGAGACACACACACAGAATCGGAAACAGGCTCCAGGCTCTGAGCTGTCAGCACAGAGCCTCACGCGGGGCTCGAACTCATGGACCATGAGATCATGACCTGAGCCGAAGTCGGACGCTTAACCGACTGAGCCACCCGGGTGCCCCCATAATGACTGTTCTTGGTAAAGCTTCTAGTCAACTGTGAGCTACTAAGTTTTTGGGAAGTTGGGTTATACTTGGCTTTTGGACTACATAGCAGGTGGTGCCCCTAACACCAGCATTGTCCAAGGGTCATCCGTATGTACCTTTACGTAAATGGGGGATTGGATTGCTCCTGGACTAAATGTGTAGTAACTCTTAACTCGAAAGGCCTGTTCCCTCCTGGTATCTGTTTGATATCCGTTCACCATGCTAATGCAGGGAGATGTAGCTTCCAGGAAGAATACTGCTGTGAGGGATACTCCTGCTAAAGAAGTGATCCCTCTAGGAAATGAACACTCCCTTTCCATAGGATGGTGCTTGTTTCCCCCCTTTTGTGTCCTTTGCTATCCTGAGGACAGCAGATGGGGATCAAAGTGACCCTTGAAAAGCTTTCAGACTACCACGAACTACTTCCTCTCCAGGGACAAAGGCTTTTAAGTAATTTGAAGCCTTTATAGGTTCTATTTCGTATGGGTTGTATTTTCACGTATAACGAGTCTGTAAACATCTAATGTTTTAGGTCTGACGCAGTCTAGTTGATGTCCCTTTATACTATGACTGTCAAGGACATGATTCATTGTTGAATTAGTGGTGACTAACCGTTGGAGTGCTGAAGCAGTTTTCTGATCCGTGAGGCTACCTGTCTTCCCTGGGGTCAGTCCAACATTCCCTTTTATACCAAAGTGCTTATGCAACACAATATAACCTGAAGTGTTTTTTCTGTAGAACTTGTTACTCACAGGCACTCGAGGCTGAATTTTCTGTCCTTGTATATGCATCCTGTTTATCTGCAGGGCTAATGAGCGTTAGCCTGGAGGTTGCCGGTAGAGTCTCCCCAGCCCATGTGTGCACAGCACACATTGTTCCAGCCCAGCTGCGTGATGGAGGGGGTCTGGTTTGCCCATGTTCTGTAGCAAGTGTGGGTGGTATCTTTGTCTTGACACCTTAGCGGCTCAGGTTTTTCTGTTGACGTTTCTGTACATCGACCTCACCTCCTTTGACTTCTTAATCATTCTGTGCTGTGAGTACAGGGTTGGTGAAAGCAAGGCTCATTTCTGGCAGCTTCTAGGACTGGCCTCAGGGGTGCCCAGAGCCTTGAGGTGGTGACTGATAGCAGCAGGTTCTCTAGGAGGACTGGGGTGAGGTTTCCTGGCTGAGCTGTAAGCCCTGAGGAGCCTCCAGGACTTTTGCCTTGGGCTCCAGATCAAGAGAGTATTTGTAAAGCACTTAATCTGTGATCTGCAGGACATCCCTCTTTGCCTCTTCCTCTCGCACCCCTTGCCCCTTTCATCTCCCCTGATCTCCCTTCAGCCAGATTTCCCTGGGAAATAAGAGTGTAGGTTACTATAGAGTATGTGCATACCTTCCAGATTGTAATTTAACACAACATGCATGTATATCTTTTGACATAGGAGTACCAATGGATCTAATCAGAAAAACGACCACCAAATGGTTTCGTAGAGGGAATATAATATAGGGAACTAATTACAAAGGTGTTAGGAAAGCCAAAAGAGCAGATATGAATCTGTTCCTCAATGCAGAGGTTACCAGCTGCAGGAAGTGGCCGCCATTCCTTGGGCCACAGTGGGGGCAAGAAGAGTTCCTGTTGTTAGAGCCAAGGAGGAGGGGGGCGTGGTGGGAGCCCAGCTGTAGTAGAGGAGCCACCTGTGAGCAGAACCCAGGATCTAGGGCCACCTGATTCCAACTGGAACCATGGAAGAGGCTCCCCCATGGGGAACTGAACAGTGGAGATATAGCTACTGTTGGAGATGCCACCTGAAGTAGAAGATGTTGGGGGAGAAACGTTGATCTTTCTACTCACGACGTCCAGTTTCCAGCTAGTCTCTTAAGCCAGCTGTCCAGGAATCCTGGGCACTGAAGTCTCTGGCCTTCAGCCCTGTGAAGGGGAAGATGGGAATAGATGGGAAGGCAAAGGACAGGGCCTTTTCCTTAAGTATGGTTCTTTATTAAAAAAAAATTTTTTTTTAAATTTTTGAGAGCACGGGGGGAAGGGCAGAGAAAGAGGGAGACCCTGAATCTGAAGCAGGCTCCAGGCTCCGAGCTGTCAGCACAGAGCTCCGTGCAGGGCTTGAACTCACAACCTTGAGATCATGACAACTAAGGTTGGACACTTAACAGACTCCGACACCCTGACGCCAGACCTTAAGGATAGTCCTGCTGGTTTTCTAGCCTAAGGCACATCCCTGATGTACCTTCTATATTTCCACTTCAGATTCTTTTAATTGGTGGGATTTAATTTCATGTGATTTTTTTAGAATGGTAATTACAAAGCAGTCTGCACGCAGGATTCTGCCGTAGCCTTCTAAACTTGTTTTCTTCTGTCCTTCAGACAACCCAGTCTGATCTCTTCAAGCAGTCAGTGATTACTTTGTAACAAAAGTCAAACTGCTTTGGTTCAAGACCTCCAGTGGGTTCCACTGCACTCCTAGAAAGTCTTCATCGTGGCCTGCAAGGCTCTGCATGATCTGCCCCCTTTATCTCTTACCTCCTGCTCCTCTCTTGCTCACTCTTCTTCTCTAAACGACATTTTTGCTGTTCTGGAACATGCTGGCATGTTCTTACATCTGCCCTTTTGTTCTTACCATTCCCTGAACCTCAGATGCTTTCCTTCTAGATAACCCTCCTGCCCCCCTTCACCTGTACTTTCAGTTTGGTAAGGCTTTTCCTGACCTTGGTCCATCCTTCTACTCATTTACATACTAACTACTTTCTCTTCCTGTTTTAATTTTCCCTGTTGTACTTATCACCTAATATACTATGTAACCTTCATTGTTCACCCCTACCTTCTATCTCCTCCCATAAGCTCAATGAGGGCAGGGAATTTTGTCAGTTTGTTCATAGAAGGTCTGGCATATGTATGTCTTTAGGAAGATTTTCTAGCCATATGGAGTGTCAAGATTACTTATCTTTTTCAATTACATTGAATGGGACAGTATTCTACCAACTTTTTAAAAGACATTTGAGAGAGTGCACATGTGTGAGTTGGGGAAGGGGAGGAGAGTGAGAGGGAGGGAGAATATCAAGCAGAGGTTATGGACCATGCAGAGCGTGATGTGGGGCTCCATCCCACCAATTGTGAGATCTTGACCTGAGCTAAAATCAAGAGTCAGGAGATAGACCAACTGAGCCACCCAGGTGTCCCATATTTTTACCAACTTTAATGCGTATCTCATTTAACTTAATTCTTCGTAGAAGAAAAACTTCTTCACGCAAACTCGAGGGGTAGTAAGGACTTCTGGATTCAAATTAGAGTTGACACTAATTGATCGTGGTCCATTACCTTTGCCTCCGCTTCCTTGGTGATATTCAGGTAATAGTGCCTTGCTTCATGGTTGTGGGTATCAAGGCATAAAAAAGGTTGAGCCTACACAGTAAGTGTTCACTTGCTCTTAGCTGTTATAATGGGATTACATGCTGGGATGACTTGTAAAGGGGATCCCCGGGGGCTCCTTGGCTTATTGCCCACTTGCTGGGAGTTGGGTGCTCCTTTGCTTCTTCTGGCACTCTGAGGTCCTGTCTGCTGTGGGCTGGGCCTAGCCAGGTGACCGGGGACAGAAGGGATTGTAAGGTAGGCAATCCTTCAAATTGTGGGACTGTGTTAATGGATGACTTGAGCTCAAGGACTTGCTATCCACTTGGCGGAACCTTTTCTTGGACCTTTGCCAGAAGTCCAGTCCTTCTCTCTTCTCCTTGAATCTTGTATGAAGATGCTGCCTGTCTTTGCTCCCTACTTGTTATGGGATGTGTGTTTGTGTGTCCCCAAAATTTAGAAGTTGAAATCCTGTCCATCAAGGTGATGGTATTGGGGGTGGGACCTTTAGGACATGATTAAGTTATGAGGGTAGAGCCCTCATGAATAGGATTACTGCCCTTCAAAAGGCATCTATGAACCAGGAAGTGGGCCTGGCACCACATCTTCCTGTGCCTTAATCTTGGACTTCCAGCCTCCAGAACTATGAGAAATAAATGCTGGTCACCCAACCAATTATTTTGTTTATAGTAGCCTGGATGGACTGGGACCCTACTCCAATAGGTCTTTTATTGGAGGCTCCAGGCTGCAAGCTGTCAGCACAGAGCCCAACGTAGGGCTCGAACTCACGAACCGTCAGATCATGACCCAGGCCGAAGTTGGACGCTTAACTGAGCCACCCAGGCGTCCTGGGCTTGTACATGTTTAATCTTACTAGTGGCTTCTTGATGGATCCGAACTAATGCAAATGACACTCAAAATAATAAAAGCCTCACTGAAGGTTGACCAAAGTTGGAGAGGAGTGATGGCTGTCTGGAGGGAAAGTATTCAAGGTTCAGGAAACTGTAAGACCATGGGGGCAGATGAATATGCCAGGATGTTCTAGAACACCAAGGAGGTAGTTTAGTTGAAAAACACAACCATCTCATTGTAGGCTTAGGACTTGTCCTACTGAGAGCAGAAATGTGTGGCCAGTGAGGAGCCTACTAGCTACAGTATGCCCTTTGCAGAGTAAGAATGGTGCCAAGGTAAATGGAGAACATATAATAGACTTGTGTCTTGCTGGCTGTTGGAGTTTCTGCTAATAGTATTAGCTTGCAAGCTGTTTCCCCCTGCCTGCACCACCCCACCCCCGATTTCACAGAAGTGAAATCATATGGTATTTCTTTCTCTGACTTCTTTCACTTAGCATAATATCATCTAGGGCCATCCACATTGTCACATATGGCAGGATTTCATTCTTCATGGCTGAGTATATCCATTGAGTATCTCAATGGCTGAGTATCTCCATTGCTCGTATGTGCCATGTGTTCATCTAGTGATGGACACTTAGGTTGCTTCCTTTTCAAGATTATTATAAATACCGTGGTGAACACGGGGGTACATATATCTCTGAACTGATATTTTCATTTTCTTTGGATAACTAGAAATTGGTAATATGGTAATTCCATTTTTAATATTTTGAGGAATCTCTATCCTGTTGGCATTGTGGCCATGCCAATTTATATGCCCATGAATAGTGCACAAGTGTTTGGTCATTCTCCATATCCTTGCCAACTCTTGTTATCTTGTCCTTTTGAGAATAGCCAGTGTCACAGGTGTAAGGGGGTAGCTCATTGTGGCTTTGATTGCATTTCCCTGACTAGCCATGTTGAGCATCTTTACATGTGCCTGTTGGCCATCTGTAGGTCTTTGGGAAAATGTCTATGTCCTCTGCCCATCTTTTAATTACTGTTTTTTTTAAATAATGTGTAAACTCTGTATTTGGGATGTTAACCCCTTATTTGGGTAGGATTTATAAATCTCTTTCATCCGGTGGGTTGCCTATTTTGTTTGCTGTGCAAAAGCTTCATAGTTTGTTGTAATCACATTTGTTTATTTTGGCTTTTGTTGACCTTGCTTGAGGAGACTGGTCCAAAAAAATTGCTAAGACCAACGTCGAACTGCTTACTGTCTGTTTTCTTCTAGGAGGCTTATGTGATTTTTCTTTCAGAAGACTTTTGACTAAGCAGATTAAATATAATGAAAAAGTAAGTTTTACCCAGGCATCTTACAAATTGAGAAATTCAGAATGTGCCAACATTCTTCAATAGAGCTGTTCAAAATTTTGGTAAACATGAATAAATTACATTTGTGTTTATCAAATAGTGGGTAACTCACTTATTAATCACTGATGGAAATGTGAATTTGAGTGGTCTCTAGATAGCTTGGTGTAAGGAGACTAAGTTTAGACTCCATTTCTTAGCCTTCGGATGAAAACTGTTAGATGCGGAGGGTTGAGAGGTTTAGCAATTATTCGTTAACCTGCCTGGGACTTTAGAAAGCAGGTTCCATGTTCTGGCATCTATTTTCTTAATAGAACACGAAAAGCTGTGCTGAGATGCTTCCGAAACCTTTTCTTCCTTGTGAAGTCTTAAGAACAACAATGTAGGGGAGAGAAAAATGACTTTGCTTCAACCCAGCTAGGTTCTTGGCTGACACCACCTCCCTATAATACGAGATCAAGAGGAGAAAAACAGAAGTTGAATACTCCACTTACCCCATACATATGGGAGAGACAGCGGAAGAGTCAGTAACTCCCTAAATGGCCCAAGCCAGCACGTTAAATGCCATGTGCAGCTAATGACAAAGAAGATGGTGGTGGGGTGGGGGGAGGATGGAGGAAAGCAAGTTACAGTAGGTTTCTTAGGCAAACCGCAGTAAACCAAGGCTTGTGGTGGTTCCTTGCCTTCTCCATTGATAAGTTTCTAGAGATTTAATCCTCCCCTTCTACCTGGTAGGGAGAAGGGGGTACACTTACAAATGGAGATGTGTCTGCTATTAAAAATCATGAGCTCAAGATAATCCTTATGCCAAAGAGGTGTATTCTGGGGTGGTGGATTTTCCCTTTCAGTAGCTTGTGTGTGTAAATCTTGAGATTTCTTAGATGCATTCTCTCTCCCCTTCCTGACATCCACTGCCTTGGAGTTTAGAAGGAGTTGCCTGAAGCTTTTGGTTGCCTAGGTGTCAAATTCTTAAGGTAAAAGTCAGCATTGCATTTTACACACAGATGAAGAGTCTGGGTGTAGTCCACTAACATGGAAATATTTTAATTTGCAGTGACCTCTGAGAATAACAGTTCAGTGGGGTGGCATTGGAGGCTGTGGGGTCTGTTTGAATCACAGCTGTGCCACTTTGTAGCATCTGATCTTGGCATTTGAGCCTTTGTGAGCCCTGACTCCTCATCCATGAGGAAAACACTCAGCACAGACCTAGGGCATCACAGACTGTAGATAAATGGTCTTTACTCTAGAAGGTGGTGTAGGCATTTGCCAGTTGGAGGGGAGACTTTTCCTTTTGACCCTTCCCATGCAAATGGAGAGATTCAGGTTCCCTTGTTCTTATTATTCCAGCAGTGACTCTAGTATCTGAGGGCTCTGTTTCTGAGGAAGGGCTTGTCTGTCTTGGAACACTGCCTCAACAGGGACTTTTCTCTTAGTTATGCTGGTTACAGGCCTTGAGAGAGTAAGGGCGTTGCTTTTATCAGGGGCACTTATAAATTGGCAAGAGCTTAACTATAAGCAGATACTGAGTGTTCTAGTGGGATCACCGTGTTAGAAGGTTCAAATTGTCTATTCTGGCAAATTTTGCCATGTGCTTGCTCTGTAACAAGTTATCTTGCTCCCACCAAATAGTTTCTTGGCAGGATGTTTTATTGGTTTTGCTAATTTCTTTCAGTCCTAAGTATTAACCAATACTATCCTAATACCTTTACCATTCTTACCACTACTGTTGGAATTGGAAGCCAGGAACACTTTATTTCAGTAAGTTTAGAAAAGAAAAACTTGAGGGAGGTTAAGTAAATAACTGATAAGGCTGTTGGGTTTGAATGGTAACTTGACTAATGCCTACCAGTGTGAGCTGAAGCAAAGTTGCTTTTGAAAACCTGTTTTCCCATGTATTAAGAGGGCATAAGAATGGTATTTTTCTCATGGGGACTGTTAATGAAGGAAAGTCGAGTTAGACATATGGTGGCTGTTCTCGTTCAAACAAATGAATTGATATAAAAAATGGGAAACATACAGAGCTGCACACAATTGAAGAAAGCAGAAGGCCCTTTAGTTGATCACTGAAGACTTCTATTAGGTAAGTATTGAACTAGATTAGAAGAGATGAATGAGGAATAATGGACTAGAGAGACTTCCATTCAGGTACTTATTACTTCTTATGCAAACTTTTGTTTCTTTTTTATTTAAAAATTGTTTTTAAAAGTTTATTTTTGAGAGTGAGCATGAGCAAGAGGGAGGGGGGAGAGCGAGAATCCCAAGCAGGCTCGGCAGTGTCAGAATGGAGTCCAAATGTGGGGCTCAAGCTTAGGAAACCATAAGATCGTGACCCGAGCTGAAATCAAGAGTTGGAAACTTAACTGACTGAGCCACCCAGGCACCCCTTACTCAACATTTTAAAGCGATGGTTCTCAAACTGCAGCATGTGTTAGCCTGCTGAGGACGACTCCTGAGGAGACCTTCAAAATGCACGTTCCTGGGGCGCCTGGGTGGCTCAGTCGGTTAAGCGTCAGACTTCAGCTCAGGTCATGATCTCGTGGTTTGTGAGTTCAAGCCCCACCATGTAGGGCTCTCCACTCTCAGCAGAGAGCACACTAAAGATCCTCTGTCTCGTCTCTCTGCCCTTCCCCAGCTTGTGCTCTCTGTCAAAAACATTAAAAACACATTCCTGAGCCTACTGCCAGGTGTTGTGGGTCAACAGGTATGGGATGGGGCGCGAGAATTTACATTTTAACAAGCACCAGAGTTGTGGCTACCGACAACACTACCAGTCTGTGGCAGGGAGATGCTGCAGGGTCCCACGGAGCCTGGCATGTTGCTGACGGGAATGGAGGCCAACTTGAGGGTCCTCTCAGGATGTGAAAGTTGCAGTTGGCACAGTCGCATAATTTGCTATATGCGGATTCTCCAGACAACTAGAACCAGTTGGCGTGCGGTGGGGGATGGTGCTCAGGAGAGTAGAGGTTTAATAAGGGAAGTGGCTCATATGACGACGGAGGCCAAGAAATTCCACAGTCTGCTGTCTGCAAGCTAGAGAACCAGGAAAGCTGTTGCTGTAATTCAGTCTGAGTCCAAAGGCCCGAGAATTGAAGGACCAGTGGTTGAAGTCCTAATGTAAGTCTGAAGGTCCAAGACTCGGGAGCACAGATGCCTAAAGGCAGGAGAAGGTGGGTGTTGCACAGTCAGCAAATTGACCCTTCCACCTTTCGTCTGTTTTATTTAGATCTTCAAGGGATCGGATGTCCACTAGCATTGGGAAAGACCATCTGTATTCTGTCTTGTGATTCAAGGCTAATCTCTGGGGAGATCTCATATACACCCAGAAGTGTTAGATCACTTCTCGGGGTATCTTGTAGTTCAGGGACATTGACCCAGTCATTCCCCTCTGCTCTGCGTATTTTCTAGAACCTCAGTTTTGACGGTTTTGGCCTGTTTGTGGTTGTTCCTTACCAAGATACAAGTAACTGGTCTGTGTCTTTCTTCACACTTTTGGCTGTTTGCAACACAAACCTCTCTTTCATAGCTCATATCAACTTTTATTTCTGCAATTCTCCTGTTGAATCTGTGAATACATATATTTCACCTAAAAATTGAAGCAGCACTTCAAATACCTCATCCTTGGCTTTAAATTTCCTATATTAGGTGACTTTTGCATCTAACTAAACTCAACCTAAAGTTTACTTTTGAGCCTTAAAAAGTACAGCCATAAACCTTCTCAACACTGGTGAAAAAATTTCCCATAATTTCCTTGATATTTGAGAGATTTGTACCATTTACTTTAGGCTACAACTTAGTAGACCGTCTTTTTAGTGTATGAAGCAGTTTTTCTCACACAGGTTTAAGTCCGTTTTTATTTACATCTTATTCCAGCTTTTACATCTTGTTTCTTAGAGTAGAAATGAATAAACCTTGCTGACTAGGTTTTATAGTACCTTTATCACTTAATAGGACTAAGTGGAATGTGTAAGATGCAATGCTTACCATTTAGTACCTTGCATTAAAATAAATGTCTCCAGCTTAATCGTGAATCCCTACAGAGAAACAGCTAGAATTCAACATATTTGCTTACCTCTGAATTTTTAGAGGTACATACTCCAGTTTTCTTCTTGGGTATTTTAACCATTGCGTTGATTTGCAAAAACATCACAACTTTGTGTTCCCTCAAACACCCTCCGCCCCCCGGTGGAGTCTTCACTAGGTGCTGTAACCTTTCTTGGACCATAACATGAGTGATATATCAAATTCTCTTATTTCCTGTGGTCCTACAAATCCCATTTTCCTAGCTTTCAGTTTTGAGTCATAATCAAAACTCTAGACTTTGAGGTTTGAAGATGGTCCGTCCTGTATGCGAGGGCCTGCCTTGGGCTGAGTCCCGTAGTGGGATAAGTAGTGCAGTTGGAGAGAAATTTATAAATGAAGCTTCTTGTGAAGAAAAAAAAATGGGGCATTTATACAAGAGGATTAATTTTAATTGGAGTGATTAGAAAAGGTACCAAGGAGAGGTGCCTGGGTGGCTTAGTCGGTTAAGTGCCTGACTTCTTGATTTCCGTTCAGGTCATGATTCTGTGGTGGTGGGATCGAACCCTGCATAGTGCTCTGCTCTGGGTGTGGAGCCTGCTTAAGATTCTCTCTCCTCTCCCCCACTTCCGTGCTCCTTTCACTTGTACGCTCTCAAAAACAAACACCGAGGAGTTGGCATTTGAATGCAGTCTTGGAAATCATCTCCTTTAAGTCTTATTCGAGGAGTAGGAGAGTGGCAGGTATGTTGAGAGGACTTGGTATAATCTGGGGAGATTGCAGTATAATGGACATGGTGGGGCAGGGGTGATAAAGTTGGAAAGGTCAAATTCTGGAAGTTTGAGTGCCATGCAAAGAAACTGGAATTTAATGAAGGGAATATTCCTTAGTTGTAAAGCATTGCGTGTGAAGCCCAGCTAGAGGTCAGAGCTGGGAACTGGAGCATGATCTTCAAAGATGCCATAAAGGGTTTACAGTGACATCGCACAGCCACCAATCCAGGGACGTGTGAGAAAGATCTTTATCACCTCAAGTCTTCTGTGGCCATTATCTTCTGATGGATGGTGATAACCCCTATTCTCCCTCATTCCTAGGATCTGAGCCAAATAGAATTTGTGGTAGAGAACTGAGGATGTCTGTCAGTGGGGAAATGGTGATTAAAATGCCTAATTCAAAGTTTTAAATCTCTCAGAAGCACCTTGATTTTGGCCCTCTGTGAACTATGGAATGATAAAATCTGGGGGGGGGGCCCATAACTTGTAATGCGCGTGCGCACTCTCCCTCCCTCCCTCTCTCTCTCTCTCTGTCTCTCTCTCTCTCTCTCTCTAACCAAAAAGCCTTAGAATAAAATATTGTTATGTATTCTCATTTACATACTGCTTTATGCCACAGGTCTATCTTTACATCAGAATTTGACTCAAACTCTTAAAATTGCCTTCTGTAAATCTTTTGTCTCCTAAGCTCGAATAGCTGACTTTTCTAACTGCATCAGACCTCTGACCTCCAATCTTTTATTTGATGTGACTTTTTATTAAAAATTTTAATATTTGTTTACTTTTGACAGAGATCCAGAACATGAGTGGGGGAAGGGCATAGAGAGAGGGACACAGAATCTGAAGAAGGCTCCAGGCTCTGAACTGTTAGCACATAGCCCGACATGGGGCTCAAACTCACAGACTGTGAGATCGTGACCTAAACCGAAATCAGACACTTAACCGACTGAACCACCAAGGGGCACCTTGATGTGACTTTGGATAGTGTAGTCACTACCATGATTGCATACATTATACCTGAATCCTTGTCCACAAACTGTAATTTAGGATGCATCACTATATTGAGGTATTCTAAAAAGAGCTATTTTCTACTTAATTCGGTAAGCTGTATTTTCCATCCTAGTATGAGTGCCAGTGTTCTAAAATGTTTCCTATGTGTAAATAGGATACAGGATGTATAGCGATACTGTATTGTTAAGGCATACTCTTTGAGAAGGGAACTCCTAGAAATGTTTGGTCCCCAAAAAGACCTGTATCTATGACCTAGATGTCAGGGATAAACAGGATTCTCAAGTATCCCTTTTAGAGGAAAGGTCAGGTAGGGTATTTCTTGGCTTTAAAGCTCTCAAAGAGTTTACCTCTAATCTTAGAAGATGAATTTTAATATGAAAAGTACAACTTAGTTATGCCCCAACACTTCACTCCATCTTGTAGGTTCAGCCTCATCCCCCAGGCAGGGCTGATTTTTTTTTTTTTTTTTTTTGTCTCTAGTAGGGCCTGTATGAAGAGTTTGGAAGCAGAAAGCCATTAGACTCAACTTTAGGCTTGGCTTGTGTTCAGTCTGGTTCTCCTCTTGGTGCCCTAGTTGCCTGGAAACTGGATTCCTGCCTTGCTCATCTGTGATCACTTCTCTGCTGGGTATCCCAGTTTCCTTTCAGATACAACGAATGTACTCCCTTTGAATTCCTTGTTCTCCTTTTTATCAGACCACTTGTGCCCATAATGCCTTCCAACTTGCCCTCCACCCAGATCCTATTTTTGCTTTCAACTTTTGGCTTATAATGGTATCCTCCCCCCACCCCAACTTCATCCTGTAGGCTCTTCTCATTTCAGATCTTCTAGACTCAGGCTCTCTTACCATCTCATCATTAACTGAGTCTTTTTTTCTTCTGTATTCTGATCAGTGTGGAATTTCAAGTCAAGCCTTCCAAAGTCTGTCTTGTCAGACTGCTTAATTTTATGGTGAAAATATTTTTTCTTTGTCAAATGTCATAATTTGGCATGATAACATCATTCCCCAAGGAACTGGAGTTTTCATTAGGAGCTCACACATGCATTGCTGGCTGTGCATTTTAAAATATTATTCTTTGTATCAAAGCACCAACTTCATTGTTTCCCTCTCCAGGGCATCACTTTGTTTTCCTGATAACCACTCGTCTCATGGTTTCAGATCCAAGTATATATACACGTATGCCTGGTCTATGGCTGAAGAATTAAAAGCTTTTACATATTATGCAGTTTAGCCAGGGACACATTGGAAAGCCAGAGATGAAACTAAGGATAGGACTCTTCTCTTGCTAATCTTTGGTTCCTGTAGCCCTCTTGATGGAAGAACATTAACACAAAATCCACTATGTGGGGTGGTGCTTAAGCTGATCTTGATTCCCTATCTTTTGCCTCAGGAAGATTGTCTCTGTAGGCTCTGTAAGCTACGACCTAATTTTCATGATCTCTTTTTCCTATAGCTGAGAAGTAACTTTATCTGCCACAGGGCTGATGTAGTTGCTGTTGGGAGCTTAGGGAACCTGGGTTGTAGGGAAATGAGAATTCTTCTTGGGCTGTGAGAGTAGGAGAGAACATTCAAATATGTGAATGATTACAACCTAGATTTTCAGGAAAGGTATCCAAAAACTAACTTTGGAGAACTAGGGTGTAAACTTTTTAAAATATATGCATTTAAAATCAGGTAGTGAGGGGGCGCCTGGGTGGCGCAGTCGGTTAAGCGTCCGACTTCAGCCAGGTCACGATCTCGCGGTCCGTGAGTTCGAGCCCTGCGTCGGGCTCTGGGCTGATGGCTCAGAGCCTGGAGCCTGTTTCCGGTTCTGTGTCTCCCTCTCTCTCTGCCCCTCCCCCGTTCATGCTCTGTCTCTCTCTGTCTCAAAAATAAATAAACGTTGAAAAAAAAAATTTTTTTTTAAAAAATAAAATCAGGTAGTGAGGACATTAAATCGCATGTTCTTTATTAGGTCCAGTGCTTTTTTTTAAATAACAAATAGTGTGTAATACCATTTTTTTGTGTCCTAAAATAGCTATATGCTCTATGAATTTTATATTTAAATATTCATAACAAATGTATAACCCAGTCATAATGCATTGTTATAATGCCTTATCTATAATATGAAGTAAAAATAATTTCAGTAAACCTTAACATGTAAATCAATGTGTAAATACTTGAACACAGCTATCCTGGGAGATCCAATTTAAGATGTGTGTATTCATATTTATATAAAATCATGGAATGTACCAATCTCCGGTGCAGACTGACATAAATGTATTCTGTTGATTTAAACATAGCCCACAGCAGGATTTTCCTAACTAGCAAATAGCTGTTAATGTTTCTAAAAATATGGTCTTTCCTGAATTTGCATAGTAGTTGTATTTTCGAAAAACTGTGGATATATTTAAACCCCTGCAAAAATGCTTGTATATAAACTTAGTATTAGGTTCTAGTAAGAGTTTTTTTCTCTTCTGTGGATGTCCTGGAGGATGTCTGAAGCCCCAGGACCATCCTTCATGTAGATCATTTAGCATTACTACCCCCTGCTTCTCTAATACCAGCTATGCCCCTTCACTCCCATGTCATTGGGACAACCGTCAGTAACCATTTTAAAATGTTGCTCAGTAAGGGTGGTCTGTGGCCTTCTTAGAGATCCTGTGCGCCAGTCATTCGGGTGGTGATGCATCCCTGTAGATGAACTCCCAACCTCAAATAATAGGTTCCTTCAGGTCTTTTCTGACTTCTGCTAGGTTTCTGGCCATTTATATTCTTGGTACTGCTGATATTATACTCAGAAAATAAAGTTGGACTAAACCCATTCTAGTCAAGGGTCCATTCTGGTCATGGAACCAGGAAGAATGGGTTCTGAAATATTTCTGGCAAGGAAGGGGTAGTCCTCAGCCCTTTAAATTAGTAGTTGTAGTTCAAATGCTGGACGCAGTCAGTGTGACAAATGGGTGTTGGCTTCATCTGTCTCCCACTCCAGGGCAGGAGTGGAAAAGACAGATTTTTTTTTTTTTTTCCTCTAGCCCCGTGGTTCACGAATAGGGCTGCATATTGGAATCACTTGGTAAGCCTTGAAGCAAAGCTGGGTCTACACCAAGTGAATCAGAATTCTGGGGCTTACCCTGGATATTTAAGCTCTCCAGACAGTTTGGTCAGTCATGGTTAGAGGCGACTTCTCCATCAGTTCTTATTCCAATTAACTAGGCTGGTGCCTTGTCCAGTCTAGCACTTTGATGTTCTGGCAAGATCTTTGGCTAATCGATATATCAAAAATGTGCTGGTTTTATCGATAAAAAGTCTTATTCATTTGGTAAGCAAATACCACAGATCTAGGACTTGAGGATTCACACTGACTGAGAAAGTAACCTGTCCTGAGGGAGGAACACAAAGGAGCAATCAGTTCTCCAAGGCACCATCAGAGTTGACTTCTTGGAGGAAGTGAAATTAGAGCAGCAGGTTGAAAGGTGAATAGATCAATATGTGAGTGAGAGGGATTCAGATGGGATTAGCTGTAAGGGTACCAGGACATGAAGTGGCACATTGTCGGGGGGCCAGCTTTGGGGAAAGGCACATAGCAAGAGATGAAACTTGGTTAGGTGGGTGGGAACTGGGTACGCAGAGCCTTTTGCAGGAGTTTGGGCTTTATTCTGTAAAGCGAGACCTAGTGAAGGCTTGCATGGAGGAAAAATATGAGGTGAGTTCTCTGTAAAAAGAGTATTCTGGAAAACCTAAGGAGAATAGGTTAGAGGAAGGCAGAGGTGAGTGAGTGGGAAGGTCCCGGCAGAAATCGGACAACCTGAAGTAAGGTAGTAGCTGTGTAGGTAGGTAGAGATACTGTGTTGGGATGATCAACACATCCCAACTGTGTTGGGATGTTGGGGTTTGATCAGAGATCCAGTCAGTAGGAGAGTGGGGTCGTAGGAATTTATAGTGACTCCTCCCTCTTACATTTGAGCGACTGGGTGGGCAGTGATGGATTTCCTTCTAAAATGTTCCCTTTGAGGTCGATGATCCAGGCATCTTGATGGGGCTCGCTGGCTCTTGAGGTGTGGGCTGACTCAAACTAAGCCCTTAGGAAGGTGAGAAGCTAATAGCATGTAAATAGAGATTTTGATAAGCATTGCAAAGGCAGCTGATGAATTTCCTTTGAAATAGGCTTCTGTCTAGTTAGAGGAGGCCATTCACTATATCGGAGTTAGCTTGCCCAGTGGCCAGGTATCTTTGGAGGCTGTCCCGTGGGGCTACCAGACACTGTCACTGATAGTACATCTCAAATTTGTCACCTGTTTCTATCAAATATCCCTTCATCTCAAAGTTTGGTTGTAACTTTGACAGTAGACCGTGACACTTCAGAGGTCAAGGTAGTGGTGTGAGCAGATTAGTTACCTTCCTTCTCAACTTCCCATTTTGATGTTTTCCTGGCTTTTTCCGTTATGGCAGATACATGGGTAATTCTGTGGCCTGCTTTCTCCATCCTTCTATATTGTTGAAGGCGAATTTCGTCCTGCTTTTGGTAGGAAAGAAAAAATAACCCATCTAGTACATTGAGTACAGGCTCTTGCTAGTGTGTGTTCAGAAATGGGAATCCAGTATCTGGTATTAGAAAGCACTGTTCTTAAGCCTTTTGTTTTTCCAGCTTGGTATCCTTAGCTAGCTGTAAAAAGAAAAAAAAAAAAACCCAGAAAAACAAAAGGTTTGGGGGGGTAACATAATCTCTTAAGTAATTTACTCATGGGATTGTAAAGCATTGTTTTCCTTTGTGCCTTCTTCCACATATAGTTACAATTGATTTTTATTTTTGCCCCATTAGAAATGTTCAAAAACAACCCCCACAAAACTTGGCTTCAGTGGTGGCTACTGAAAGGCTTAAGTTATCTAGCTTATTTCCTTTAGTTATCTTGAGAGCAAAAATGATTGTTCTTAAACTGAGAATTGACTGGGCCCTTACTGGATAATGTAGAACATGTGTTTTTTCCCTTTCCTACCTGTTTGTATCTTAGTCTAGAAATTTAAAGACCACTGTATCCTATGTTAACACATACCATTTTTAACATATATATTCACATGCTTATAACTTTAACATACAAAGGATATGTGCTTTATTTTTCTGATGCTGTTCTGTAAGCACTATCTAGTTGACTTTATAATCTTAGTGTCTCTCCCCCCCTCCCCCCCATTGTCACTTTTTGGTATGTAGGATTGTGACTATTGTTAAATGAGTGTCCATTTTCGACATGGTTAAAGAGGAATAGGAAACGTTTCAGATGGTCAGGAGCCTTCCACCAGGTTTCAGGGCATTGTGTGAAACTGGCACGAACAATGCTGCAAACCAGAATTTGAAGCAGAAGAGAAGTCCTGAGGCTGGGCTCACCCTGTCCTACCAGATTGTTGCTCCTTTAGACTCCCCTTCCACCCTTTCTCACCCTGCTTTCTGCCCCAGAGAGTGGACCTGCTTGGACTCTGGCTGAAGCTGGGAGGGTCGGGGGAGGAAAGAAGTCCCAAGTATTCCTGCTCCCTCCCTGACCCCCAAGGTCCTCTGGAGTGGGCTGTGCTCCTTAGAGCTCACAGCTCTCCACAAAGCAACCATTTCTTTTCTTTTACATTTATTTATCTCTGAGAGACAGAGCACAAGTGGGGGAAGGTCAGAGAGAGAAGGAGACACAGACTCCGAAGCAGGTTCCAGGCTCTGAGCTGTCGTCACAGAGCCTGATGTGGGGCTCGAACCCACAAACAGATCATGACCTGAGCTGAAGTCGGTCGCTTAACCAACTGAGCCACCCAGGCACCCCCCACAAAGCAACCATTTCTATGGCTATTTCTCAGATTGACAATAACTGCTCCTTCACCTACTTCTAAGCTAGGAGAGGTCACGGCCCAGCCACTGTCAGCCTAGGGCAGGGTTCTGTTACACCCCCACCTTGTAAATCACCCTTCTTAAATTCTGTTACCACGTTCTGAGTGTCCCATCTCTTTCTTCTTGGGACCCTAACTGAAGGACTGGTCATACTGGATAGTTGGCTTGGAGTACAAAGTTCTTAGTAGGAACTAGGCTTTGGAAATTTGGAATTAGTGGACTCAGCCTTGAAGATCTTCAGTTCTTCCTGTTTACATTGGTTTTGGGAAGAATAGTTGAGAATCCAAGTCAGCCTGGGGAAAAAAGTCTGCTTTTCTTTGCTATTTTATGATGGGTGGAGAGGTTCTAGGTTGGTTGTTTTTGTTTTTCCCTGTAATCAGATATATTTTTTGATTCTTCCTACTCTTAACATACTCAACTTGCATTTTCACCTCTTTCATAAATTGGCTTAAAATTTATGGTTGCTGTAACTTTATGCTACAAAGTAGGTTTATTTTTTTTAATGTTATGTTATATAAAACTAAATATATATTTATAGTATATATATTATTATATTCTCATGTTTATTAAGAGACAGTGTGAGTGGGGAAGGGGCGGGGGGGAGGGGACACAGAATCTGAAGCAGGCTCTAGGCTCTGAGCTGTCAGCACAGAGCCTGACGTGGGGCTTGAACCCATGAACCGTGAGATCGTGACCTGAGCTGAAGTCAGACGCTCAACCGACTGAGCCACCTGGGCGCCCCTACAAGGTAGATTTGAAAAGTTTTCTGTGGTGCTACGTTATCTAAGTTATTAACTTTTCCTAAATCCTTGAGCTTGATACCAAATTTCATACATTATAAATTACATATAATTATGTCTTTCCTGAGACTTCTAATTCTTTTGCCTCAATCTGCTTTAATTTTATGATTGTTTTAATGGTAGTTTGTAATGTAAAGGTGGGACTAACTGTCCTGTCCCTTTCATGTTGGAGTACTTGACAACATATTCTTTCAAAATAAGTTTTGATTTATTTAGTGAATAAATTTGTTATCACGTGTGTCTACAAGTGTACATGTACTGTCCAGGCGTCATTTGTATAATTTACTTTAAGAACTGTAGATCCACTTTGCAATTGTAATGTTGACCATTTCCCCCCAGAATCTTCACCCTAAACAAATGGTTTAAAGAGTTTTATACGGTTTAAATTTGGGTGCCTGGGTGGCTCTGTTGCCTAAGCATTTTCTTTTATTTATTTATTTTTTTAATTTTTTTTTTTTTCAACGTTTACTTATTTTTGGGACAGAGAGAGACAGAGCATGAACGGGGAAGGGGCAGAGAGAGAGGGAGACACAGAATCGGAAACAGGCTCCAGGCTCTGAGCCATCAGCCCAGAGCCCGACGCGGGGCTCGAACTCACGGACCGCGAGATCGTGACCTGGCTGAAGTTGGACGCTTAACTGACTGCGCCACCCAGGCGCCCCAGCATTTTCTTTTAATTAAAAAAAAAAAAAATTTTTTTTTTTTAAATTTTTTTTTTCAACGTTTATTTATTTTTGGGACAGAGAGAGACAGAGCATGAACGGGGGAGGGGCAGAGAGAGAGGGAGACACAGAATCGGAAACAGGCTCCAGGCTCTGAGCCAGCAGCCCAGAGCCTGATGCGGGGCTCGAACTCACGGACCGCGAGATTGTGACCTGGCTGAAGTCAGACGCTTAACTGACTGCGCCACCCAGGCGCCCCCCAAAAAATTTTTTAACGTTTATTTATCTTGAGACAGAGCATGAACAGGGGAGGGTCAGAGGGAGAGGGAGACACAGAATCTGAAACAGGCTCCAGGCCCTGAGCTGTCAGCACAGAGCCTGACGCAGGGTTCGAACTCACGGACCGCGAGATCGTGACCTGAGCCGAAGTCGGACGCTCAGCCCACTGAGCCCACCCAGGCGCCCCATGGTCTAAGCATTTTCACTCTTGATCTCCGCTCAGGTCCTCATCTCAGGGTTGAGTGTTTAAGCTCTGTGCTGGGCATGAAAGCTATTTAAAAAAAGAAAACCCAAAACAAGTTTAAACTCCAGTATAAGCATTGAAAGGAATTTTTTATTGCTAAATGATGCCCGTAGATTACTGCATATAACCTCTAGCATGGCATTCTACAAAACAGCATTGATAAGGTTGATACCGATAGACTGGTTCTGTATTTTCTGGAACGTTAATCACAAAGAATTGATGTTTTTGCAGTTGTTTTCATAAAGGAGTATTACAGTAATGTTACATAACTTTTAGGTACATAAATTTTATACCTTGTTGATACATGGGCATGAAAATTTTATTATATACGTGACTTCTTTTTTTTTTTTTTTTTCAACGTTTATCTATTTTTGGGACAGAGAGAGACAGAGCATGAACGGGGGAGGGGCAGAGAGAGAGGGAGACACAGAATCAGAAACAGGCTCCAGGCTCTGAGCCATCAGCCCAGAGCCTGACGCGGGGCTCGAACTCAGGGACCGCGAGATCGTGACCTGGCTGAAGTCGGACGCTTAACCGACTGCGCCACCCAGGCGCCCCTACGTGACTTCTTTAGTAAAGATAATCTTTTCTGTAGATGTGCCAATACATCAATTCATATATTTTGCTATTTCCTATCATAGTATTAAGAATTTCCAGGGGCGCCTGGGTGGCTCAGTCGGTTAAGCGTCCGACTTCATCTCAGGTCATGATCTCATGGTTGGTGGGTTCGAGCCCCGCGTCAGGCTCTGTGCTGACAGCTCAGAGCCTGGAGCCTGTTTCAGATTCTGTGTCTCTCTCTCCCTGCCCCTCCCCCATTCACGCTCTGTTTCTATCTCAAAAATAAACATAAAAATTAAAAAAAAAAAAAAAAAGAATTTCCAAAGGGGGCATTAATGGTAGTAGGCCTTTTTTAAAAATCTATTTGAAGAGAAGTTCACTCTGAAGTATTCCGTGGCTTTTTGTTTAGTGTGATACATTTTATTCTGTTTATCAACTTCTAAAAGGTTTTAACTCAGAAAAATGGAAAAATTGTTTTCATGACTACCCTCCCCCCCAGATACTTGTTATAGTAGCAAAGCCCCTCATAAGGTGGAGGGTGCCACTGTGTGTCTTTCTCAGTTTATGGTACCTGGCTATTTTTGGGTAATTCTTCCGTTGGTTTTAGGTATGGTGGTAGTAGACTCTCGGGCTGTGTTGCGCATCATGCTGTGTGCCAGTATCTCCCTTAAGGAAGTCTGATGTGACTGGCACTCTTGAGCCTGCTCTCTGCTCTGGTACAGAGTGGTACAGAGAAGAGCAAGAAAGCCAGAAGGAGTCTAGAATTTGGTGATGGTATACTGCTTATTTTCTTTTCAGTGCTGTTTTGTAGAATGCCATGCTAGATGTTATATGCAGTGATCTACGGGCATCATTTAGCAGTCTTTTATCCAGGATAAAAAATTCCTTGTAATGCTTGTACTGAAGTTTAAACCATTTAGGGTGGAGGTTGTGTGGGGTAATGGTCAACATTATAATTGGTAAGGGATCTAGAGTTATAAAGTAAATGTGTTACACAAATGAGACATGCGTGATACACGTATACTTGTATATACATATGATAATGTTTTTTGGCTGCTGTAATCTTGCAAACCAATGAATAAAACCAAATTTTAACTAAAATTCTTTTATGGGCTTGGATGCCTTGAATCTTTATCTACAACTGAGTTGTTTCAGTAAGCTTGGAAAAGAGAATCCTCTGTATTCTGTAGAAAGTAAATTTTAATAATTTTAGATGTCATGCTATCTAAGAATCTAACCTAAAATTACTTTCACATACAATATTTACTAAAATGATTACTGGAAGGTTCATTGAACAGATATGGAATGGAGGCACCAAGAAATTTCCACTTAGGCTTATAAGTAGATCTGAGTAAAGGATCTAAGTCGTCAGTTGGTTTTCTTCATCTTCATTTCTTGTTTTGCCAAAATGTAAAACCAAAGGTGACTTGAATTCCAACACTGAAGGGATTTGTTTTCCTATAGAAGATTTATAAAAATGAATTTGATTATATTTTGGGTTCCTTTTAAAATTGTAACTGACTTGCTTACGTAACTAATGCTTGCCTCCCTCCAGAAAAGTACTTCCTAATTGTCTCCAAGTCCTGGCACACTTAAATGATAATTTGTATAGTACTTCCTGGTAACTGGAAAAGGCTTCCTTCGTTTGGAGTTGATGGGACCAGGTGATTCTGGTTGTCCTGGGCCCAGCCTTGTTCCTGGGCCATGGCACGTGTGCCATGGAGACTCCGGGTAGAGCTCATTATAAAGTTCGGCAGCACAGTGAATACATTCTTCAATACGGTTACTGCGAAAGGCAGAAAGCACTGTAGGAACAGCTCCACTCATTCGGTTTTGTTGTTCTTCCACGATTCTGACCCAGGTTTTTCACTCTTCTGCTCAAAACCCCAGTGGCTCCCTAATACACTCAAACCACAGGTCTTAAATCACCTGCAGGATCTGTCATCCTTTGACTTCATAGCTTTACCTATCCTTCTTTCTGTGTTTTTAACTCCCCACTAGCCTTCATTGTACTGCCTTCTACATGCTAGGCATGTTCTCCGTGCTGTTTCCTCTACCTGAAATGTTCTTCCCCAGAGATCGGTATGACCTTCCCAGAGGCCAACTGACCACTCTTTGAAAAATGGATTTGACTTTTGGGTTCCCTGTGCATTATCAACTTCGCTGATAGTGGAACTTGGGTTTATGCTGGTATTTCTGGGAAAAGTCAACTGCAAAAGCTACAAGGTTCTCTGCTTGTTGTTCCTGTCGAAACTGAATTCTTGAAGGTCTTTACCACTAAATCTCTTGGCCTCTTCAGCTGATGTTTTCCTGCCCTTCTGTAGCATGGGATAATTGCCCTGCTTGTTAAAACCATCTTCTCCTTGAACTTTGCTAATTCTGCCCTTCCCTAGGTTTGTAATGCTTTGATGGTTCTTCAGTTTTCTTTCACCTGGGATTTTTTTCAATTCTTTCAGGGTAATTTCCCAAGGGTTAGACCTTGATTTTCAGTTACTACCCATTTAGTTTTTTCTACCTTAACCTTTTCACCTATTCTCGCAATGTTATCAACTCTGCCCTTGCAGGCCT
Organism: Leopardus geoffroyi; assembly: GCF_018350155.1. Taxonomy (NCBI): domain Eukaryota; kingdom Metazoa; phylum Chordata; class Mammalia; order Carnivora; family Felidae; genus Leopardus; species Leopardus geoffroyi. The sequence goes on along the minus strand of NC_059331.1, from coordinate 140,624,279 downwards.
ATCTTGGTTGTTATCTTTGATGGCACTCCTTTCTGAACAGTTTATAAGTTTCTTTTAGCCAAATGTGTTTAAGGTAGTCTCTGGTTCCTGGCTCTTTTCCCCTCCATATCCATTCAAACCTTATTTAAGAACAAACTCAAATCTATTTCCCATCTGAAACCTTCCCAAACACTCAGTCTGATATTTCTTGAATTTGTGTTCTTAGAAAGTCCATAAATTAAGGACTTTTATTGTTAACTTGAAATTTTTCTAAAACCCTATTGCTGTTGAAGTGAAAGAGGAAATACCCTCTTGGGCCCACATTAAGTGTATTTCAACTTAATGTTTAACATTGTAATTCTTAAAACCAAGTTTAGTATTTAAACCTAAAGCATGATACATAAACATTTTCCTGTTTCTTGAACTGATTCACAACATTTTAATAAGGTGAAAAAATGGTCCATTTCAGTAGGAATTAAAACATTACAAACCACTAGATACCTCTTTCATCTGTTAGCAAAGATTTTGAATACTATAATGGTATGTTGTGTTAAAATGTTATCTCCTAAAGGGGCGCCTAGGTTGGCTCAGTCCATCTCTGAGCATCTGACTCTTGATTTCGGCTCAGGTCATGATCCCACGGTTTGTGGGACTGAGCCCTGTGTCAGGCTCTGCACTGAGAATGTGGAGCCTGCTTGGGATTCTCTCTCCCCCTCTCTCTGCCCCACTCACATTCTCTTTCTCAAAATAAACTTAAATTATATCATCACAATTAGGGAAAATGGAAAGAGAAATGATATGAATAGAACAGAGGCTAGAAGGCATTACGAAAATGTTACTGGTCTCACTGTCCAGGCACAACTATCTTTCCTCCCTGGGTTATTTCCCCCACTTTTTGATCGGCAATATGGTATTTGGACATCTGTTTCCTTTTTGTAGTTAAAGAGGAGGAGTGTATTCACGTGAGCTAAGGAAAACAAAAGTGAAGAGAAATGCCTTTATTTCATCATGAAACTAATTAAAAATTAAGACTCTCATTTTTTATAGCAGTGTTAGTGCACAAAACTGAGGGGACGTACAGAGGTTGCCTGTACACTGTATGACTTCCCCATTGTCCACATCCCCCACCAGATGGTACATTTGTTACCACTGATAAACCTACGTTGGCACATCATAATCACCCAAAGCCCATGGTTAATTTTAGGGTTCACTCTTGGTGTTGTCCATTCTATGGGTTTGAACACAGGTATATTATGTATCCACCATTTTGGTATCCTACTTAGTAGTTTCACTGCTAAAATTGTCTTTTTATGATCCAGCAGTCTCCCATTCTCTGTTTTGGAATGGCTTGCTTTCATGACCAACGAAGATTTGGGTAATGTTTGTGTAGATCTCACTATGTTACGGCAATTTCCATGTTGTACTGTGATTTCTTGGCTTCTCTGGGTATAGCCAGCTATGGTTTTGAATTAGTAATTTGTATAGCAGCATTTGAACATCTATTCAGCTTACATCTGTGAGGTTTACTTCAGTTGCCTTGCAGTGGTAGGTAGAACCAGACCACAATATTGCCATCTGTTCCCACGGTTATACTGGTAGGTTTCTGGTAACACGGGCAGAGGAGGTCTGTTTATGTTCCATTTCTTAATTCAGATGGAAGATCAGATCCAGGAAAATAAGCCCTTTTTCTATTTCCAGATGACTTCTGATCAAGCATAAATAGATTTTGAAAATCTGTATGCTACATTTCTCTTGAGCAAGTATTAGCAAAGGGCCACGTACGAAACCAGGTCTCTATACGCTGTTTCAGGATTCAAGTTCACACTTCTCATTTAGTATACATGTGTGCACACATGTGTGGTTCACAACATGCTTTTTATACTTAAGCTTTTTTAAGTCCATGATCTTGGAAACTGTGGACTTAAGGGAATCTGATGTTTTCAGGGAATTAACATTATGTGTTTACATGCCACTTACCACCGGAATAGAGTTCCCTTAATGACCACGCTGGTATTTGTTCCTTTGTTTTTATTTTTATTTTTTTATTTTTGAGACCATGAGCAGGAGAGGGGCAGAGAGAGAGACAGAGACAGAATCTGAAGCAGGCTCCAGGCTCTGAACTGTCAGCACAGAGCCCAGTGTGGGACTCGAACTCAGCCATGAGATCATGACCTGAACTGAAGTCGGACACTTAACCAGCTTGAGCCACCTAGGCACCCCAGGACTGTTATTTCGTGTATGCATCCTAACAATGCTTGGCACATAAATATTTTTGAATGATTTTAGAGTGAAATACATACTTCTATATAAATCCATCAATTACCAAAGAGGGATAGTATTTTATAGCATGATTGATGTTGGCATTTTATGGTCTCTAACCAGAATGGGACCATTCCTTTATGGAATGCTGATCTAGAGCTTTCCTTACATACTATATTGGCATCCCTTTTTCTGGAAAGATTTTCATTTTTCAAAGGGGAAAGATAACTTACTACAAACTTCAGTCTATTTGGGGCGCCTGGGTGGCGCAGTCGGTTAAGCGTCCGACTTCAGCCAGGTCACGATCTCGCGGTCCGTGAGTTCCAGCCCCACGTCAGGCTCTGGGCTGATGGCTCAGAGCCTAGAGCCTGTTTCCGATTCTGTGTCTCCCTCTCTCTCTGCCCCTCCCCCGTTCATGCTCTGTCTCTCTCTGTCCCAAAAATAAATAAACGTTGAAAAAAAAAAAAAAAAAACACCAGTCTATTTTATGTGAGAGTAGAGCTACAGTGACAATCCCTATGTATGCTTTGTGTGTGTATGTGGGGGGGGGGGGTCTCTGATCAATTTTTTAAATTGCTAATATTGGAAAGGGCTCTTTAATCTTTGGCAGAATTGCTTGAGGGTGAGGAGTTTGAGTTCAGGCTTTTGGCCCCTACTGAGGTGGAGAGTTAAGTTTATGTGATTGAAATTTTATTGGCAATAATTCCAGGGACCTCCTTTAAACTGCTCCCCACCGCCAGACAACATCCCAACAGGAATACAGGAATTGAAGTACATCCCCATTTGGGAAATAACTCCTATATCTTCAGTCCTTTTTTTTTTTTTTTTTTTGGTAAAAAGCTTTACCTGTAGAATTCACAATAAAATATAAACATCACAGGTTCTAATAAAAATCCATAATTGAAGATACTGATGGTTTTTGAAGACTGGAACGTATCAATTTTTCTTGTAGAAATAATAAAGGGTTGCTTTGCTATTTTACCCCACAAATAACACCAGTTAGGGCATGATGTTTTGTTGCATGAGGTGATGATGTAATATAGGTATGAGTCCCTTATGTTACTTGATCGTGTAATGTTGGACTTGGTTTTCCTTTTGTAACAAGAAGATCTGAATAATAGCCCCATTGATCACTTTCAGTGACTCGACCTCAGGGTTGGGAGTTCAAGCCTCACTTTGGGTGTGGCGCCTACTTAGAAAAAAACCCAACATCAGATTTTTTTTTTTTTTTTTTTTTAATTTCCGCTTTAATCCTGTGGTGGTTCTTTGTTTTTTTTATCATAAGCTCTGTTCACTGGAAGTCCTGATTGCATTCTTTTAATGACATTTTGAGTACTTTCTTTTGAATTTCATGGTGTTATAGTTGGAATTTATAAATGGAAAACATGAAACTTTTTTTTTCTTAAATAGAATGGAGTTATTTTATAGCTGAAGGGGATATGTAATTATTGGACTTGGAACTACCTTTAGCCTTCTTTTACAGTATGAATTGCTTGCTTTATGATTAATCTTTTTGCTTCAGTGTTTTCCGAAGAACCTCCTAAATAGGAATTGAAGATCTTCCAGTGTCCAGAGACCGTTCTTTTTTGCAGTTATTACAAATTGAAGACTACAAATTACTGAAAAAAAATATCTACTGAGCCTGGCTCGTCTCTTTTTCCTCTTATGCACTATATATGGGAGCAGTTAAATTTCTTATTTTGGTACTTCTTATTTTTAAATTACTGCACATTCAGAATAGTCTGTCTCTGCAGACCTTTTGAAATCGGTGGGATTGGCATCCTTTTTTTTTGGTATCCTAATGCTAATAAGGTTTAATTTCCTGCTATTTCTATAGCACTGTCAATAAATGGAATGCCACTTTTTTAATCCTCACTTAAAATAGAATCCTTATTCTATAGATTTTACACTTTGCCTTTTAATCTTGCAGTAGGCATTACTCTCCTGTGATTTTTCTGAGTCTGCAGTGTAGTGACGAGTTAGCAGCAGGGACTATGGAGACAAGACTGTCTCAATTTTGAATGATGATTCTGCCTCTTACCGGCTGTGTGGACTTGGGCTGGGCTAGTTAACCTTTCTGTGTCTAAATTATTCTTACCTTGAAACGGGGATAATAGTTCTTTCCTGTACTTTTATATACAGCGATCACTGTAGTGAAGTACAATGGGTAGTTGTATGCCTCATTCTGTGTATTCATAAGTACTTGTTTTTGTTTTTTTTTTCCTGTGTGTCACAATACTTGAAAAGCTATCTGCTCTTGTGCTGTTTTGAATGAGCTTGGCCTAAATGAATTATAATCTTATTGTCAAATTTAGAGATATTAGAGGCCCCTTTTAAACAGTTTTGTAAAAAGAGGTGCATCTTCTCTGTAGGGTAAAGACTTCAAGCTGTGTTTTAGAAATGCTTAAAAATATATTTAATACGTGAAATAAGCTAAAGGCTTAAGGTTACTTAGGAGTGAAATATATAATTTATGTGCCAGTTGACCTCTATAGTAAGGTTTTCCGGTAAAACTTCTGTAATGCTTTCTTCACATGAGACAAAAGATAGTTGAATCCATCTACCAGTCGCACATGACTCTTCATAGGGTAATTGAAAATATAGAAAGTGGCTTTTGCATGCAAGGTAGGAATGTGGGAGGTTGACCTTGTAATGCCATTCACGAGGTTTCTTCTTGCAAAACATTTAACAAAATTGATCCAGTATTCCTTCAGAGTACAAAGGGAAGAAAATTTCTAAGTTTGGCTTTTGGATTCTCTGCTTCACTCTTTTGCTGAAGGAAAACAACACGTTAGCCTAATGCAAGTAGTATATACATTATAATCACCTGAAGACGTGATGGGTAGAATTGGTGGGGTTGGACAGTGGAGAATAGTGCTGTTTGACCAAAAAGAACACCTAGGTGTTCTGATGGCAGACCTCAGTCTGAATGCTCCCATAAAGTTCATAGTATTTCCTAATATTTTTAATGGCTGGGGGATTTACAGTGTTGTATTTCATTCTGGGTATCGGTGATGTGTGTCTTTTTCTGTTTTTATGGTTGTTGCTAGAAGTTTTAACAAACATTTCCCCCCCCCCCCCCCCAGGAACTAGCTTTTTATTCCATTGATCTTTTCCCTCTGTTGATTTCCTATTTTCAATTTCATTAGCTTTTGCTTTTCATTTCCTTCTACTTAGATTGGATTTATTTTGTTCTCTTTCTCGGGTCTTGAGCTGAGAGCTTAAATTAAGACTTCTAAAATCTATACATCTAGTGCTATAAATTTTGCTCTCAGCAATGCTTGTGTCTAATCTAGATATATTGTATACTCATTTGGTTTAACATTGGTTTATTTTTAAAAATTTATTAGGGTACGCAAGTTGGGGAGGTGGCAGAGGGGGAGAGAATCCTAAGCAGGCCCCACACTCAGCACAGAGCTTGATCTCACTACCCTGGGATCATGACCTGAGCTGAAATTAAGGGTCAGACACTCAATCTACTGAGCTGCCAGGTGCCCCTCTTGTTTTTAAAAAAAAAAAAAAAAAAAAAAATTGAGACCCTCTTCGATCCACTTCTTTAGAAGTGTATTGCTTGGTTTTCAGCTGCTTGGAAGTCTTCCTGTTGTCTTTGCTATTGATTCCTAGTTCGGTCCTATTTTGGTTAGATAAAATAGTCTGTATGATATCATTAGTTCTTTTAAAGTTTTTGAAGTTTGTGGCGCAGGATACGGTCTATCTCAATATGTGCTCTGATGTCACTTGAATGTATATTCTGCTGTTGGGCAGAGTGTTAACATTAGATTCTCCTAGTTGAAGGTATTGAATCCTGTATGTTTTCTAGTAACTTAGTTCATCTCCAACTGTAATGGTAGATGTGTATATTTTGAGTTTTAGTTCTGCTTTACATATTTTGCAGTCTTGTTTTTTGGTGCATGCACATTTAGGTCACCTAGGCCATCTTGGTGGATTGACTTTTTCCCATTATGTAATGTCCCTTTGCCTACTAATTTTGCTCTGAAGTCTGTTGTATCTGATAGTCCTAATTACCTTTCACCAACGTTTGCATGATATCTTTTTCCTTCCATTTCCTTTCAATTGCCTGTGTCATATTTGAAGTGAGTTTATTGTATGTAGTATATAGTTGGGTTAGGGTTTTTAATCTGTCAGTCTGTCTTTAGTATATTTAAACCATTTATATTTAATATAACCATTTATCTGTTAGGACATAAGTCTGCCATTTAATTTTGTTTTCTCATTTTCACTTCTTAGTCTTGACTTCCTATGGGTTATTTTAATATAGGTTAAAATTATGATATCTACAATGAGTGTATCTTTATGGCCTTCTAAGAGGTTGCTCTAGGTATTACCTAAATACACATAAATTATTACAGTCCACTAGTATCACCTTTTTACTAGTCCTTTTGAAATATAGACTCTCCTTTTTATGTTTCAAAACACTTCTATTCCAGTGTGTGTATTCACACACATACACCACATCTGGATCCATTCATCTGTCAGTGGGCACTTATGTTGCTTCTGTATGTTGGCTATTGCAAATAATGCTGCAATAAACACAGGGGTGCATGTACTTTTTGAATTAGTGTTTTTTGTGTTCTTTGGATAGATACCCAATAATGGGATTATTGGATCATAGGGCATTTCTATTTTCAACTTTCTGAGGAATTTACATACTGTTTTCCACAGTGGCTACCCCAGTTGGCTTGCATTCCCACCAACCGTACATGAGGGCTTCTTTTTTTCCTTTCACATTTTTGTGAACATGTGCTGTTCTTTTTTAATTTTAGCCATCCTTACAGGTGTAAGAGATCTCATTTTGGTTTGGACTTGCAATTCTCTGCGGAGTATCTTTTCCTGTGTCTAGCCATCTGAATGTTGTCTTTGGAAAAATGTCTATTCAAGTTCTCTACCTGTTGGATTGATGTGTTTTGTTTTTGGTGTTATGTAAGATCTTTATGTATTTTGGATATTAACTCCTTACCATACATACTGTGCAAATATATTTTCCTGTTCAGTAGGTTGCCATTTTGTGTTGATGGTTTTCCTTCATTGTGTGAAAGCTTTTTATTTGGATATAGTCCCAGTAGTTTATTTTTGCTTTTGTTTCTCTTGCCTTAGGAGACCTATCTAGAAAAATGTTGCTATGACTGATGTCAGAGAAATTACTGCTTGTATTGTCCAGTTTTGTGGTTTCATGTCTGACATTTAAGTCTTTAATCCATTTGGAGTTTATCTTTGAATAGGGTTTTAGAAAGTAGTCCAGTTGGGATTTTTTTTTTTTTTTCCATGTAGCTATCCTGTTTTCCTAGCACCATTTATTGAAGAGACTTTTCCCAGTTGTATAATCCTGCCTCCTTTGCCATCGATTAATTGACCATATAAGCATGGGTTTATTTTTGGGCTCTATATTCTGTTCTGTTGATCAGTGTTTCTGTTCTGTAACAGATCCAGACTGTTTTGATTATTACAGCTTTGTGATAGATTAGGAAATCTGGAACGGAGATTTTCGGCTCTGTTCTTTCTCAGGATTGCTTTGGCTATTGGTGGTCTTCTATGGTTCCATACAAATTCTAGTATTCTGTGAAAAATGCTGTTGATACTTTGAGAGGATTGCATTAAATCCTAAATCCTATAGATTGCTTTGGTTAGCATAGACATTTTACCAGTGTTCTTCCAATCCATGAGCATGGAATATCTTTCCATTTGTGTCCTCTTCACTTTCATGAGTGCTAGAGTTCTCAGGGTACAGATCTTTCATCTCCTTGGTTACATTTATTCCTAGGTGTCTAATTCTTCTTGGTACTATTCTAAATGGAATTATTTCCTGGATTTATTTTGCTTTGTTATTTGTGTACAGAAATGCTACTAATTCCTGGGTATTAATTTTGTATCCTGCAGTTCTACTGAATCTGTTTGTTAGTTTTTCATGGAGTCGATAGAGTTTTCTATATAGAGTATGTTACCCAGCCATGAAAAGGATGAGCTCTTGTTAATTGTGACAACACTGATGGACCCGGAGGGTATAATGCTAAATAAGTCAGACTGAGAAAGACAAATACCATGTGATTTCACTCCTGTGGAATCTAAAACAAAAGAATCGGACTTCTAAATACAGAGAGCAAACTCAAGGGTGCCTGAAGGAAGAGGGTGGGGTTTATAGGCTAATAAGATGGAGTGGGAGGTGGTTTTACAGTTATGGAATGAGTAAGTCATGGAAATGTGCACAGAATAGGGAACACAGTCAGTGATATTGGAGTAGTATCCTGTGGTGACAGATGGTAGCTACTTGTGAATGTAGCATATATAGAGAAGTTGAATCACTGTACACCTGAAACTAATGTAACACTGTCAACTATACTGAAAAACAAAACAAAATGGATGAAGCAATTAAAAATATTTTTATACATAACATTGGAATGATATGAAACAGTGTTTTGCTTTAACCATCAAAAAACATAATTTAGAAATCTGAAAAGGAAGAAAGCTTATTATGTTTACCTGTGTTTTGGTTTATTCGGTTTTTCTACCAAATGTTTTCTAGAAAACACTTCAGTTGCTTTTAAAGTAGGTTTGCTTGTGAAAAGTCCTGGGCTTCATTTATCTGAGAAAGTCTGGATATCCCTTCTATTCCTTGAGGACATGTTGGATATAGGATTGTAGGTTGGCCATTTATTTCTACTTTTGCATAACACTCAACTCTGGCTTCCATGGTTGCTAATAAGACACATATTTTCAATAAAGTATGTCATTTTTCTTAGCTGCTTTACAGATTTTGTTTCAGAAGTTTAATTATTATGGGTCTTGGCATGGATTTCTTTGGGGTTATCCAGTGTTTGGGGTTTTCTTGGTTTCTTGAATCCGTAGGTTTGTGTCTCCATGGCAAATTTGGAGAGCTTTCAGCCATGATTCAGTACTTTTTCAGACTCCCCCTTGTTTCTCTTTTCCTGGGATTCCATTGACAGAAAAGCTAGATGATTATTAACCCATAGGTTGCTGAGACTGTTGATTTTTTTTTTTTTTTTTCTCTTGTTCATACTGGGTATTTCCTATTCTGCTTTCTAGTTCATATTCTTTCCTCTGTTGCCTCCACTCTGTCATTGAATTCATTCACGGAATTTTAAATTCTGGTTGTATATTTCCTTTAAAATTCCCATTTGTGTTTTTCCTTGCTGAGGCTTCATTTCTTTGAGGCTCTTTTTTTTTTTTTTTTTTTTTTTTTTTTGATGGGTTTTAATAAACATACTTCTAATTGTTCTTTGAAGTATTTTTATGATGGCTGCTTTAAAATCTTTGTCAGTTAAATCTGATGTCTGTCATTTCAGTGTTGGCATCTGTTGATTTTCCCTTCAGTTTCCAGTATTCCTGGTTCTTGGTTATGACTATTTTTCTATTGAAACCTGGATCTTTTTGTGTCATGAAAGACTATGGGTGGTGGTTAAACTTTAAGTGCTTGTGTTTGCTGCTGGCAGAGAGCAGGGGATACTGCCTCATTGCTAGCAGGGGGAGCTAGAAGTCTAGGTTCTTCAGTGAGCCTCAGTTGACCTGCGAGTGGGGGTTCTTAATTGCTGGATGGGGTGGAATTTTTGCCTTTTCTCTCCATGGACCCTGTGGTGTTTCTGCTGGTTGATGGTGAAAGTCTTTAGTCTGCACTAGGCCACCTCTGTCCCTACCTGAGTGGGAGGGATGTCACCTTGGGTGGGGGGGGGGGGTTGAAGTCCAGGCTTACCGTGTTGCTTCTAGTGATTGAGGAAGAAGGGTGCTCATCATTGCCCAGTAGGCTTTAATCACAACTTCCCTCACTTACTCCGTGGTCTCTGGCACAACCTAGGCAGGAGTGTTTCAAGTGTTCAAGTCTCTAGAGAAAGTAGAATTCCTAACCTTTGTTGGCTTGGGTGGTGGAGATGAGGTAGGTTTGGTTATTTCTTGTGTTTGTGTATTTGTGTGTGTGTGTGTGTGTGTTTAGGCCATAACAACTGTATTCCAAATGTTTTCTGTCTAATCAAGTTGCCTGTTTGCTAGTATTTTGGTTATCAGGAGAAGCCTTTTGTCAGGGCTTTTTTTGGGTTGGGCCATTTGTTTTTAGGTGTCCTAAATCTTTAGCTCCAAATCTGGAATATAAGAGGCAGAACCAAACAGTGTTATTTCTTGGTTCCCAGCTTTCTGCCTTCTCTTTAATATTCTTATCCTTGTTTTATAAATCCGAGATTATCTGTTGTACTTAATGGGAGGAATAGGGAAAAGGACATCTACTTAGTTGTTCCAGAAGCAAAAATACCATACGATACTTCTTGAATGAAAAAATTGTAGAAATCAAAGACAGATGAGTTTTGAACAGGGGTTAGGGATGGGGTGGGGCTGTGGCAGGAAAGGTATGTGTGATGTTCTAAATAAGCAACCTGAAGAATTGTGGTTTTTGTACCCACGGTGTTGGATTAGAGGAACCTTCACTGGTGACCACATTATTTACAACCTAATGTGCATACACAAGGAATATGCATAATCTGGGGAAATTTAAGTTAGATGGATTGTGTCAATGTCAATATACTGGTTTCAGTATTGTACTCTGGTTTTGCAAATTGTTACCATGGATCAAAGTGGACATGGGACCTCTCTATTTGAACACTGTGTGTGATTATGGAGTGATCTCCATAAAAATCTTAAATTAATGAATTCCAAAATACAAAACTAAAACTATAGAATAAGGTATATTCACAGAAATCTTGTTTTCAGAGATGTCCCCTCCTTTTTTGGCTAAGTAACCATATCTGTGTTTTTTCTTTTTGTTTTTTTTTTGTTTGTTTGTTTGCTTTTGTTTTTTCCTTTGGGAACCTTGATGTGCCCACTTATGAAGAATCCTATTGAAACATTGTATATCGTGCTTTTTCACTTGATAAAGTTTGCCTTGGTCACTCTATATAGACTGTTTTCACCCATTATTGCATGGGTGAACCATAGTTCGTTGGCTCTTATAATAACACTATCTTTATGCTGTGGTTATTTTGTATTCTTGTGAGTGTATTTTGGAATACAGTAGAGGTGGGATTTCTAGATTAAGTGGAAACATTGGAAATTTTGCAAGAATTTTTAATTCTAGAGAGTTTGTAATGTAGTTAATACCAGGGTGGGATAATCCCATTCACCCAATTACTGTGCTTTTTCTGGCTGTTCTTGGTATTTTTCCACCTTGAACTTTTCAATGAACAATTGAAGGGCGTCTGGATTTTTTTTTTTCCCTATTATGTCTACATTGTTTCATTGGTCACAAACCTAGTACTGTGTATGAAAAGGCTTATCAAATCAGTGAGGAAAAAATGAACTTAATAGCTATTTTTGAAACCACTGAATAGCCATATGGAAAAATAAAATTAGATTTGTTCTTCATTAATGCATAAGAATTAATTCCAAATCCAGAATAAATTCCAAATACAAAAAATGAAATAGTACAAGCCCTTAGGAATAGAGAAGGCATTCGTATACAAAATTCAAAACCCAGGAGCAATTAAGACATTAATACATTTGCCAAAGATATAAGCAAGGTTGAAATAATCAAACTGGAAATCATTGCTACACATCATAGACCTAGAATAAGGACTAACCTTGATTTTGTAAGGAGCTATTAAAAACTGGAAGAGTAATAAAAAAGGGTAACTGAATAAATGTAAATGGCTCTTGAACAGGAAAGTATAGGGCGTCTGGGTGGCTTAGTTGGTTAAGGGTCTGACTTGTGGGCTCTGGTCATGATCTCAGGGTTGAGATCAAGCTCTTTGTTGGGCTCTGGGCTGGTTGTGGAGCCTGCTTGGGATTCTTGTGCTCTGGTTCCCTTAGTAGCTCCCCTGCCTTGTGTGTACATGCTCTCAAAAAAACAAAAACATGGGAAAGTATAAAAGCAGTTAAAACAATGAGTGAGCAATCATTTCTTTCGGATCAGAGTGGCAGAATGCTACAAGTTTATTTTTTTGCTGGCAAAGCATTGAGAAAAAGCATACTGACATTGTAAGTTCAGATTCAGTGTTCGTGCGAAAGTTTTTTCAGGGTGCAGTTAAGAGCATGGACCCTATGCTCCTGATGTTGTAATTACTCTTGTTAGCTACATGACCTTGCACAAATTTCTTGGCTTCCCTAAGTTAGTTATCTTGTCAATGAAAGAGGGATGTAAAAATAATTATCTTGGGTGACTTTTGTGAGAAATAATACGTTAAATGAAAACACCATGATTTTTTTTTTCCTCATCACTTCTGTCTTCACTGTTTCCTAATTGTTAAATGATTGCCAGACTAATTCTTAAGCTGAAGATGAAGGGGTACTGGAGGGTACTTGGAGGTTGAGCTTGAGCAATTGCAAGTCCATGCCTTGTGCCTGTGCAAGTCACAAGGTTTGGGAAGGTCAGGCGTGGAACTGGAGCTCTGAGTGGGAGGGACAGCATAACCCCCCAGTGTGAGGCGTTGTTAGTTGTAGTTGTAGTTGCTGCAGCTGCTGCAGCTGTAGTAGCTGCAGCAGCAGTTGTAGCAGCTGTAGTAGCTGTTGTGGTTGTTGAAAACCCAGCACTGCTTTTACCCTTCTTATGATACTCAACTACCAGAGTAAATGGTGAGGGACCCAGAAACTGGTGCAAAGTAGGCAAGAGACTTTTTCAGAGACCCAGCTCCAAAGTCAGGTCCATTGCAGGTTACATTTTGTTAACGTTTCTGAGTGAACACACCCAATGGAGTCTGTATCTTGAAACAAAAATAACCTCGTGAATTGGAGCTGATCTTCCTCCATAGTTACAGAGCCCTGCTACTGGGACTGTGGACAGGTAGGGCAGTTACCTTCAGAAATTCAGAATCTCTAGCCCCACCCCAAGCCTATTGAATTAGACTCTGCATTCAGCAGGATCAACCGGGGATTTGTATGCATATTTCAAAATTAGAAGCATTGTTTACTTGAGACTCTTCTAGGCAAACTATCTAGGAGAGAGGGACAGGCTATATTCATAACTTTTTATTACCTGATTAGCTTGCTTTTTCATTCCCAGTATTGAGACTTTACAGACCCATTGCAATTTATTAATCACTTATATGCTAGGACAGTGGTTAAACAAGGTATACCGTTATCATCTAATACCTCAAGGTTAAGAGTTAAGTTCTGGTCTCCCCATTTTTACAGTGGAGGAAACTGAGGCAAGGGAATTTTCCCTGCCACCCCCCTCCCAAATGGAAACACATTGTGCAATTAAGAACATGTGAGGTGAGCATCAGGTTATTTCTCTACTGATAAGGATTGAATATTTTGGAGCACATGCCTTGACACGAAATGATTTCTTTAAAAGCTAAAAATTAAAAAATTTAGGAAATAGCATTTAATTTTTGAGAGAGTAGAGTTCATCTTTTCTTCTAACAATAGGTTAATTCTTAAGCAGAATGATTGCAATTAGAGCTGCTGAGAGCTGAAACTTTGCTATCAGTGACTGCCAGGTTAGAGGTGCGGTAATTGGTCAAGTCTTCTAACCATGAAGGACCTGGTGGGTTTATTACGTACTTGTCAAGGTTTAACAGTTCTCTGGAATGTATGATAAATTTGCTTTTTCATTATTAGCCATGGCTCATTTGTTTCCCTCCCTTTCAGGTCTAGTTCTGTTGTATATCTGTATGGTTTCACCTGCTTACAGCATTTCTTGCTTCTACCACAGCCGGGGAATAACTTCAAGAATTACATATTTTAACTGACTTCTAAATTAGGCGTCATGTTTAGATCTTTTGTTTAAAAATTGTAGATAAACTTGTCTCCTGCACAGCTTTGTGAAATCACTTTTTCCAGATGTGAGGTCAAAGCATAATCATCTGAAGTGTATTCTTGAGCATTACGTGGGGCCTTGAACACCCTTTTTCTGGAAGCAAATTAGCATTCTGGGTGAGTTGAGCAGTACGTCTCTAGTTAGGTGCACTTTGGAGATTCTCTGAACAATTGTGACTAAGGAAAGCATACATTACATGTAGAATGATAATTTAGTGAGTTACAGGAGCAATGTATTCAAACCACTTTATTGTAGCTATGTTGCAAAGTCTAAGCATGCAGAAGCCTTTCCCCCCCCACCCCCCACTTTATCTCTTAAATACATCTTGGTTTTTGCCTGTAAAGCTGCCTGCTTCAGTTGTATTTTCCTTCACGCTTTGTGCTAAAGCTCTGTTGGACTGATCTAGGAAAAATTCCCACTCATCCTGTTAGGAGTACAGGGACCCTGAATCAAAAGTGTCTAAAGGAGGTTTCCATGAACCAAAATACAATCAATTTAATAACATGACAACTGTATGTGAATATCATAGTTTCTTGATTCACAGGAACTTGTAATAAAAATAGTGAAATGCTGGCTGTCTTTAAAATTGCACAACAAAACAGATTAGTATGTGTATATATACCAATATACACAAATTCAAACATTTTAGGCTTGGTAGGCCATGGTGTCTCTGTATCCACTCTGGTAGTGCAGAAGTAGTCCTAGTATGCAAATACATGGCATGGCTGTGTCATAGCAAAATTGTGGATGCAAGTTTTAACTTCGTAGAATTTTGGTGTGTTGTGAATAATATACTTGATTAAAAAAACTTTTTTAAACATGAGCATACCATGTTTCCTAGAAAGTATGCTAGGCCCCCGTAATATAGATTTTATAGTCTATTGACACCATTATGGTTGTGGTGCAGTTAAGATGCTTCTTAGAGTATTTCAGTTGATATTTGAAAATTCTACATTTGTTTCAGGCTTCACTAAATTGAGAAGACTTCTTATTTTGCTTATGTGATCTGCTTTAAGTATATCTCCTCTCTCTGTAGGATTTTGCTAATAGTACTTCCGAGAATATTGTCTGCTTGACTTTTGTTGTTCAGAATACTTAGCGAGATATTAGTTGGAAGGCAGAATAGCTTGATGTAGTTAGGCTTTGTAATCAGGTTCCGCATTGCTGGCTTTGATTTGGGCCCACTTCTAAGCCTCATTTTACTCAACTTTAAAATGGAAATAGAGGACTAGTTTTGCCCCCCCATCACTATACACACATGAATGAAGTAATTTTTTTAAAAACTGGGGGAAGGGTGCCTGGGTGGCTCCATCAGTTATGCGTCTGACTCTTGATTTCTGCTTAGATCATGATCTCATGGTTCATGAGTTCAGAGCCCCATGTTGAGCTCTGTGCTTGCAGTGTGGGGCCTGTTTGGGATTCTCTCTCCCTCTCTCTACCCCTCCCCTCTTCATGCATGCTGTGCATAAATAAACTTTAAAACCTAGGGGAAAAGCAAATTAAAACAGTGAGCTCCCACTGCATACCATAGAATGGCCCAAACTTGAAACCTCAACACCGAATGCTGACGTAGAGCAACAAGAACTTATATTGCCGGTGAGACTATAAATGGTACAGCTACTTTGGAAGATGGTATGATGGCTTCTTACAAAAAGAACATACTCTGACCATACAACCCAGCCATTGTACTCCTTAGTATTTGCCCAAAGTACTTGAAAACTTAAGCTCACACAGAAATCAGCACATACATGTTTATGGCAGCTTTATTCATAATTTTCAAAACTTAGAAGCAAGCAAGATATTATTCAGTAGGTGAGTGGATAAATAAGCTGGTATATCCAGACAGTGAAATGTTATTCAGTGTTGAGAGGAAATATGAAGCCATAAAAAGATGTGCAGGAACCTTAAGCGCATATTATGAAGTGAAGGAACTGATTTGAAAGGCTTCTGTAGGGTTCCAATTACAATGTTCTAGAAAAGGCAGAATTATAGGGAAAATAGATAAATGGTGGTTGAGGGCTAGGGAAGGGGAGGGATGAATAGGCAGAGCACAGAAGGTTTAAGGCAGTGAAAACACTGATACCATAACAATGGGTATGTGTCATTAGTATATGTTTGTCCAAAACCACAGAATGAATGCCACCAAGAGTGAAGCCTCAGGTAAACTGAGTCCTTTGGGGGGTTACGATGTCAATGTAGGGTTATCAACTGTAACAAATACACTATTCTGGAGGATTTTGGTAATGGGGCAGCTGTGTGTGTTGGGGTAGGAGGGTTTCTATGGGAAATCACTACTTTTCCCTTCATTTTGTCAACCTAAAACTACCCCCAAAATATTTCTGATTAAAAGCCAGCATGGATGACATTATTTTAAAACTTTAAGTCAGGGGCACCTGGGTGGCTCAAGTCATGATCTTTGTGGTTTCAGAGTTTAAGCCCTGCAATGGGCTCTGTGGTGGCTGCTTTGGATTCTGTGTCTCTCTCTCTCTCTCTCTCTCTCTCTCCGCCCCCCCCCCCTCTCTCTCTCTGCCCCTCCCCGCTTGCTTGCTCTCTCTCCCTCAAAAATAAACCCTTCAAAACCAAACAAAACAAAAAACCCAAAACTTTAGGTCAGACCTCATTTCTCCCTGGTTAACATTTTTATGGGACATACTCATTTTCCCGTGTTTAAAGAAGAAGGCCTGTTTTTGAAGGGGGGGGGGGGGAGGAAAAGTTTTAGTACATCTGTAACTTAAAAAATTCTTTATTAAAGTATTTCCCAGTACCCAGTTTTTTGGGGGTAATACTAAGAATGGTATTATGAAATAAAGTCCTGAAGGGCAATTGAGACAAAGCTGTGAACACAGACTGTACAGTTTTTTTTTTAATGCAGTGGTATTGTCAGAATACCCCCTTTATAGCCTACATGCATTTCCAGGCATTTACTGAAGTCCAGTTTCTTGATGTTACAGTTCAGTTTTTAAGATAATATCTGTACTTAAAAGATTCTTAATGTAAATAAGCAAGGTAATTTACAAGTGATAGTGGTTTTGAGTGTTTTTTTGACTAGAGAACAATGAACACTCCATTTATGGTTAGCAAACAGCTAGAAATGATGATGAGTTATATAATGTCACAATTACATTTTAGTAAAAAGACTTAAGAGTAAGTATCATAAATTAGCATAATTAAGCAATATAAGTATAGTCTGTTGATATAATTTGGAGCTGTGTGGAAAATGAAAGTGTCCTTACTCACTTTCATCTCTGAACAGGGAGTAGGAGGAGAAGAAAAACCCTATAAATGCAGGTATTGATTTACATCTTGCAGGGAAGGGTCAAAAGGGACTTGGCTGTAGATAAACACATAATTAGCTTGTACTTTTCTCTAAGATAATGTTGTCTTTGAAAAATCTTTCTACCTATGCTGCTTTAAAATCTGAGTGGAAGAAGAATGAAAGTGGTAGGGCCTTGGTCTTTGTTCATAGCTTTTCCTGCAGTGTTCCATATTGGGTAGAATACCAGAAGATTGGATTCCTAGCTTTAGGAGGTCCAAGGAGCAGTTGACAAATAGCACATTGAGAGCCAACCAAAAATAACTACTAGGTTTTCAGGGTGTGTTAACAAATAGTAGTGTTGGTTATATAGAGAAAGTTCATAGGAGGACACTATATTTAATTTAAAATGACCCTAATTTTAAGAAACCATAGTATTAGTAATGAAACGAGATCTTTTTAGCATCTAATCTGTAATAACTGGAAGATAGTATGGCCGAAACATAGGATGAATAAACGGTATGTGTTGGGTATTATATAAAGATTTTGAAAAACAAAGTGTTGTATCTATCATGAAGATGACCCCCTCCCCACCCATTTTCATAGGAAGTTTTTAATTGGAATTCCCATGTTAAAAAGTTCTTTTATGCTATTTTTGTTTTCTATAGCATTTACCAGCCTTTAGCATTTATTCATAGTTTTAGATCTATAGCTAACTAGAAGGAAAGACTGTTTCTGTTCTTTGAAGTTCTATTTTCTGTCAGTATACCATGAAAACCCTTTAGAATAACTGATCAACCTATATAACCTTGATGGATGTGTATACCATCATGCAGATAGGGAATTGATAGCAGAAATCACTGAACATGTGTTGGGACAAGTAGGGTATTTAGTCCATTGGAACTTCAGTCTACCAAATTGTATGAAAGGAAACATACAGGAGGGGAAGAAATAAGTTGAGATTCCCGATCAGCTGAGGACCCAGAATACTAGAATCTTTAAAAGGGGAAAAAGCAACAGTAAATGATCTAAATGATTAAATAAATAATAAAAGAGGAGTTTGCTCAGTTTAGCAAATTATTGCCCTAATTAGTTTTAGCAGTGGGTAATGTAATAAAACAATATTTTCCAAGTTATTTCATCTCCGTATATTAAAAAAAACCACTTAGTAATAGGCATTTAAGATTCCTCTTTTTGTGGCTTGACAGTTGATATTTGTGGGTATTTTTAAATACATTACAAAGTGGTTTTTTTTTTTAATGTTCTTTTTATTTTGTTTTGTGTTTTTGAGAGAGAGTGTGAACAGGGGAGGGGCAGAGAAGGGAGACAGAGAATCGAAGCAGGCTCCAGGCTCTGAGCTGTCAGCATAGAGCATGACGCAGGGCTTGAACCCATGAACCATGAGATCATGACCTGAGCTGAAGTTAGATGCTTAATCAACTGAGCCATCCAGGTGCCACATACAAAGCTGTTTCATACTAAGATGTGAGGCAGTATTTTTTCCATAGACCCTTGCCATCTTCTAAATTTTTAGTAAATTTTTATTTTTGTGATCTGAAATGATATATGGCACACATGCAGAAAACCACATGAAACAGATCTAGAGCATAACGAGTTATTAACTTGGCATAGCCTCCTTTTGGTGACCAGGTAGTTAGAGCTTGGCAAGTACTCCAGAAGTCTGCCAGTGTCCTAAGAAGACAAGCCCTTGGTGGTCCTAAATTTTAAATTAGAATTATCAGTATGAATCTCCATATGTATGAACACTACCTGTACATCAAAATCCTATCTCTCCCTATAAAATATTTAAAATCCATATTTCCTAGCTCTTTTACTCTTTCTATGGAAAATACATAGAAACAGTCTAGTAATAACGAGCATTCCTAGTGCCAAGACTGAGCCCTTGAAATCCCGCTTTCCATAAGTTTGTCCAATATCTTTAGTTTAAAAACATTTTTTAAAATTACGTTTCTTTGTTTTTGAGAGGCAGAGACAGTGTGAGCAGGGGGGAGAGGGGCAGAGAGGGAGACACAGAATCTGAAGCAGGCTCCAGGCTCTGAGCTGTCAGCATAGACAGCCCCTACATAGGGCTTGAACTCATGAACTAGGAGATCATGACCTGAACCAAAGTCGGACGCTTAACCAACCGAGCCACCCAGGCACCCCTCCATATCTTTAGTTTTACTGAAGTGTAGAAATTGTGGCAAATGCTGGGGCTTTAGAAGATGTCAGGTGGGGAGTATGCCTGTGTTCAGAGCTATGTGAATTTGGTTTGTTCTACATTTATAATGAGAACTTCATAGCTAAGAAATAGTTGGACCTTGAACACAATACGCCTCAAGACAACACTTCAGTATCTGCGTTGGTATTGTCAAAGAAGGGGTTTGGTTTTGTTACTTTAGCAGTAAAGCTGCTGTTACCCAGTTTCTTAATGTTGTACTCCAGGCCCTCCTGCTCTTGATCAGTAAAGTTGTCAAGGTGGTTAAGAATGTGTGGCAGAACTCTGGAAAACAGTGTGGAGGTTCCTCAAAAAATTAAAAATAGACCTACCCTATGACCCAGCAGTAGCACTGCTAGGAATTTACCCAAGGGATACAGGAGTGCTGATGCATAGGGGCACTTGTACCCCAATGTCTATAGCAGCACTCTCAACAATAACCAAATTGTGGAAAGAGCCTAAATGTCCATCAACTGATGAATAAAGAAATTGTGGTTTATATACACAATGGAGTACTACGTGGCAATGAGAAAGAATGAAATATGGCCCTTTGTAGCAACGTGGATGGAACTGGAGAGTGTTATGCTAAGTGAAATAAGCCATACAGAGAAAGACAGATACCGTATGGTTTCACTGTTATGTGGATCCTGAGAAACTTAACAGAAACCCATGGGGGAGGGGAAGGAAAAAAAAAAAGGTTAGAGTGGGAGAGAGCCAAAGCATAAGAGACTCTTAAAAACTGAGAACAAACTGAGGGTTGATGGGGGTGGGAGGGAGGGGAGGGTGGGTATTGAGGAGGGCACCTTTTGGGATGAGCACTGGGTGTTGTATGGAAACCAATTTGACAATAAGCTTCATATATTGGAAAAAAAAAAATGTGTGGCAGAGAATTCAACCGAACTGGGCTATAATTCTGTAAAACTGTACTTTCTTAATGCTGAATCAGAAAGGTATGTATAACTGAATGGTGAAGTTCCATAAAGCATGAACATAGAAGGTGGGGATTCTAATTAAAACACAACTACACCATCAGTGTGTCAGAATTCAGTCTGGAGGCACAAACCGAAAGTAATTTGAACAAGAAAAACTTAACAGTTTACCATAAAAAGAATAAACAGAACCTTCAGTGATAGATTGGATGGATCAGAGCATCCAAGTTCTGGGCTGAAATGTGCCCCGTCACAATTCTCATGTTGAAATCCTAATGCTCCAGTACATCAGAAAATACCCATATTTGGAGATAAGGCCTTTAAAGATGTCACCAAGTTAAAATGAGGCTGCTGTAGTGGGCCCTAATCCAGTCTGACAAGTGTCCTTACAAGTAGAAGAAATGAGAACTTCCAAAGAAGACACAAAGATTCATGTGCATGGAGAAAGACTGAGGACCCAGCAAGAGGGCAGCCATCTGTAAGGCAAGGAAAAGAGGCCTTTAGAAGAAACTGAACCTGCTGACACCTTGACCTTGGACCTCAACCTCTTGAAGTAGGAGAAAACAAATTTCTGTTCAAGGCACCTAGCCTATGGTATTGTTATGGCAGCCCAATGAACTAATAAACCAAGGAAAGAACAAACTTCGGAAGGGGGCTGCCTCTCTGGGGCTGGGATTCAGATTTCCTTATAGAAGGTATGGTTGCAGCACATGGTATAGCAGAAGTTAAATGAGTTTTCCAGGCTACAGCTGGTCTGCAATTGCCAGGCAAGCCAGATACTACTCCAGATAAGAGGCAGCTTGAGTCTGGTCGGCGGGGAATGCCTCTCAGGGGTTCAGGTGTGCCCCGATGGTGGAAGGAGGCAGAAAGATTCTGGCAATGGAAACGTGCTTGTTTCCCTGGCCGAGTGGAGCAAGGCCTGAGGTGTGCACTGTCTAGGGCAGGAGGCTCTAATGAAGTGTTGCCTGGGCTGAGATTTGGGGCTAGGAGCTCACTGAGAGTCTGTGGTTTGGGGGCGTGTAGCTGGTACAGCACTGTGTCCCTGTCTTTGCACTGCTTATAGCCGGTAATAGGACCAAAAAAAGAGTGAACACAGGCACTTTGGAACCGGGAAGGTAGTGCCCCTTCCTCCTGCAATGTCCCACCAGCATTCTCTGCTGACAGTTCAATAGCACATTCACTGCAAAGGGGGGAATACTTCTCCGTGGTCCTCTCTCTTAGTGTAGGCAAAAAATGGTGGGTCTGGAGTCAAGAGGCAGTAGAATGTTTCTTGTCCTATGTGCTCTCCCTCTTTCCTATAAATGAACGGTCTTTAACGTTGTTTGGGAATTAAAAAACAAAATTCCAATGGACTTATCTTGCTTTTAATATTGCCCATGCTAAAGCCAAAAAACACTCTTCTCCAGAGAGAAGAAACCAAGGGTTACCAGAGGGAGAGGTGAGTAGGGGGCAATGGGTGAAATAGGTGAAGGGGTTTTAAGAGTCCGCTTATCCTGGTGAGCATGGAGTAATGTATAGGTTTGTTGAGTCCCTATACTCTACACCTGAAACAGAACACTGTAGGTTAACTACACTGGAATTAAACATTTAATAAAAATACCCATCTTTGGAGTATAGGTTAAACAAATTTCAAGACTTGAGGATAGTCATAACTGTAGAGGAAAAGCTTATGGAAGTGGTAGTTTTTGGCAAAAATTCTTAACTGCTAACCTAAAACCATGAGTTCCTTATCTGTATTCTGTTCACTGAGATTGCTATGTGAGTGTATCACCAACTACAGAAAGCTGCAAGAGAAAGACAAAATCATTAGGATTGCTTTTAATAGATGACAGGATTCTGGATGAACAACTTGTTTATTTAGACACATCAGGTTATTTAAGTCAGTGTTAAAACAGCATTTATGTTATAAATCCATTAACCGTCCTTGCCGGTATAGTGAAGTTACTAGAGGGAATTATTTAGGCAATAAATTCTAGAATCAGGCCTTTATTTTTCAATCAGAACACTTTGTTAGATGTGCTTTCTTTTAGTTTGGGTGCGGTGGCAGGAAAAGAAATGACAGGCGAAATTTTTATTGCCAGTTCGAAGTAAATTTCAATGTAGAATGGAGATAGTCACAAAAGTGGTTTATTCACTCAAAACGGAAAACATATCTAACTCCTCAGAAACCTTTATATAGAATAAATTATTATAGCTTAGTTTTTTAAACTCCATCATGAAGAGCTTCTGACCATGCAAGTCTCATCCTATCTGGTGGTTCTGCCACAATAAGAATAGCTAAAAACCTGAAGTAATGAGTTTGTACCTCTTAATTTTACTTTGAGAAGGATCCTGTGACAAAGGATTGCATATCCAGTGCTCTGATATACATACTAATACACATAAAAGGCATGACTCCTACTTAAACGAGAAAGTATTGCTTTGTTGGAGAGTTCATGGTTAAGTACCCTATAAAACCTCTATAAAGAGCTAGTGTTAAAGGTCATTGTGCCTGTGTCCTTTTATCCTGCCATTCAAGTTTAAGCATGGGATAGACTGTGGCAAATTGGTAGTATCCATGCACATTTTATTTTCCTTTTTGTTTGCAGAGGGGTTCTTCTGTGAGATGAAAGGTGCCTATTTCCTAGTAACTGGTCAGTGTGTAATGTTGGCACTTGGCAGTTGTTCACCAACCCTTGATAGTTCTGAGACCCTGTTTTTGTGACTTCTGATACCTGTTGTGGTCATCTAATTACTTGAATCCTAACCAGGAAAGATGGTTATGACCTGTCAGGGTAAATGATTTCGGAGGACTACACTTAGCTTGTAAATGAGTAAATATGGAGGGTTTTGATCTTTGGTTCTACCGTTAAAATTAGCTTAGGTCCAGATAAATTATGTTTTGCTATTGAGTATACAGAAGAATAAAAAAACCCTGAAGGAACTCTCCCATGCTTATCACCCATGTTGGGTGTAGGCTGTAGAAAGAAAAGAAAGCCTGTGAGTTTTGCTCTCAAACTTGTGCATGTGTCTTCTGTTATTAACTAGAACTAATATTAAGTGGACAATATTGATAAATACAATAAAGGTCCTTCTGAGATGATGTATTCTTCTGATTAAGAATGCTCCCTCCCAGGAGCACCTGGGTGGCTCAGTCGGTTAGGCGGCTGACTTCGGCTCAGGTCATGATCTCACAGTTCATGAGTTCGAGTTGAGCCCCGCGTCGGGCTCTGTGCTGACAGCTCGGAGCCTGGAGCCTGCTTTGGATTCTGTCTCTCCCTCTGTCTCTTGCCCCTCCCTTGCTCATGCTCTGTCTCTCAAAAATGAGTAAACGTTTAAAAAAAATTTTTTTAAATGCTCCTTACCAATCCCTAGAGTTTACTTACTGTTTCCCTTATGATTCTAACCGATCTAGTTTAAGGGTATGGTATTAGAAATGGCAAGCAGGTGATAAGAACTTCTAGAGGTAGCAAAGGGATTATAGGGAAAAAGGATAGTTGATCTCGAGGCAAGACCAGAAAATCCGATCAGGTGTATAAGAATTTGAGGCGTGTCAGTCTAGTCATTAATATAGGGAAACTGACCCTCCATGGTACATAGTATCCTTAGGACATCTGTTATAATCTAGAGTAGTAATCTCCAATCACGGTAATTTAGAGGTTTAAGAAAGGCTGAAATATTTTCTGCTTCATTGACTTAATACTGCATACTCCAGTATGTAGCCAAAAATCCTTGTCATTTCCTTAAAATGCCATTGAAGAAATATTCTAGGGGCGCCTGGGTGGCTCAGTCGTCAAGCGTCCGACTTCAGCTCAGGTCATGATCTCGCAGTCTGTGAGTTTGAGCCCCGCATGGGGCTCTGTGCTGACAGCTCAGAACCTGGAGCCTGCTTCAGATTCTGTGTCTCCCTCTCTCTCTGCCCCTCCCTTGCTCGTGCTCGCTTGCTCTCTCTCTCAAAAATATTAAAAAAATTTAAAAAATAATGGTAAGTTGATATCTTGGCTTCAACTAGAACTGTCAGCCATTCAATTGCACAGGAGTTCAGAGAGCAGATAATCTATTACATTAAAAATACTTTCCTGAAAGAAAACTCAGTCTATATCTGTGGTTGTAAAAATGTAGCATTTAGTGGTTATGAATGTTGATATTCAACCTTTTGGTAGATATTTATAGATTTGCCTTGTTTTGGCTTACGAGAAGTTGTTTTATAAAAAGTCATTTTAAAGGATGTTTAAAAGCTTAAAGTAAATTAACTTGATTTTTTCTTCTAGAGAAATACTGGTTATGCTATTGCCTTGCGCTGATGTGGGGAAAGGAAGTGCAGGGGTCAGAATTAAAGCTTTGTCTAAGACTTTTCTGAACTTAGAGTTCAGGTTCAGTCCTATCCTCAGTCAAGGACAGACCAAGAGCATTGTGATGGCTGGGGACACTGACCACAGTGGATTGATGGCCCTTTCCCACCATTTGGCCAGAGGGAGTACAACTGTTAGTCACACAGCAAAAAGCCTTAGTGCAAACATGGTAGTGATTCTTTCCATTCAGGAATCATCCCCCCAACGCAGTTAAAATGGAGCATAAATACACTGGAAGAGCCAGGCATTCATCTTGGTTATTTAAAAGAATGTTGACAGCTCTGAAGTGTGTATAATACTCAGTTGACAATGCCTTGTTTTCTTAATTGAAGCAATTTAATTTTAAATTGAGGATCTTCTTTCTCAAACCTCTTTCCGTTGAAGAGACCAGTGATGTCAGAGGCCTGAGCTCACCATCTAGTGGTTAAAGGTTACTGTGAGTAAGGGTATGTCACGTTATCATACATGATCGAGAGAAAACACCATGGAGAATGACCAGCTCTATTTCACAGTGGTAGCAACCTGACATTATTTCAGATCCCAAAGTGAGCTCCATAATAGAATGTTTTCTTCCCTACTCTTTATCTTAGATTACCAGGACAAGGATTTAGGCAGGTGGTTACTGTTTCTACCTTGCGAAGGAAGAAAGGAGTCTTGCCAGATTGTGATTACTCTTTACAGAATACTGGCAATATGTACTTTTTCACTTAAGATGTACATTTTTTTTTTTTTTAAGCAGCAAGGTAAGGGATTAAGTGAATTTCTACAAACAGCACTGAGCTGTATGACTTGTATTCACTGGTTTAATTTTTAAAAGTTAATTTTTGAGTTCATCTACAGTATGACAAGGCAATAAGGGGGGAGATGGGAAAGTGAAGAGGCCTAGATCCTTAAAAATACATGCATATAATAATGCATCCATATTGGTTTCTTATTAAAAGCCATTTTTTAGAACAGTAAAATAAAAATATGAGAAATCACAACATGTTAATAAAGGTAGTCATTGTAAGAACTGTATCCTTTTGTATACATGAATTTGATTATAAAAAGGGATAGTGGTCTGTGTTCTGTACTTTACCAGCTTTCCTTAACTACTTTTCAGGGCTATCATTTTAATGGTCGATGCCGTTGTATGCATGTGTAACTATTTAACCAGCCAACTACTTATATTTGGATGGTGGCTAATATTTAAAGTGTTTTTGAAGAACCTTTTTATTTTTTTTATTTAAAAAAAATTTTTTTTTTAACATTTATTTATTTTTGAGACAGAGACAGAGCATGAACAGGGGAGGGTCAGAGAGAGAGAGGGAGACACAGAATCTGAAACAGGCTCCAGGCTCTGAGCTGTCAGCACAGAGCCCGACGTGGGGCTTGAACTCACGAACTGCGAGATCATGACCTGAGCCGAAGTCGGACGCTTAACCGACTGAGCCACCCAGGCTCCCCTTGAAGAACCTTTTTAAACAAACCTGTGTGTCAGGCTTTATGCCAAGTTTCAGAGATGACAGGGGAGATGTGATTTCTTCAGTGATGGAGCTTCTGATGGGAGAAGTTACTTATGGTTGGACATTTATAATGGGATAGACCTATACCTAGGGTGTGTAAAGGGATGTGTGTGCATGTCTACATTAGGGAATTCAGAAAAATTTTTTGAACTGAGGTCCCAGTAGTGAGACTGGGCCAGCTGTTACAGAAGACTGAGGTAGAGCATTTGAGGCAGAAAGAATAGGAAGTGCAAAGTTCCTGAGGCAGCTGTGACCTCAGCTTGTTGTTAAAAGGAAGAGATCTTTGAGTATCTATTTTTCCTTCTGCTTTGAAAATGAATCATGGGTTCAGTGTTAGTTTAGAAAGCTGGACTTTTTTATTTTTTTTTTTAACTTTAATTTTTTTTTTTTGCCCACATAGGGTAATTTCAGGGGGATATTTGGCACCCACAGTATAGTATTATCCACAGTACTATCCACATAGTAGAAACATAAACACTCTATTCAGGTTATTTTTACATCTTTGAATTTTTAAGATTTTACCCATATTGACACCTTTTAGACATTTTAAGTTTTTTCTATAAGCTTTTTGAATACTGTTAGTTGTAGGTCTTGAAGCCCTTACTGAAGTCTTAAGGTTTAAAAATTCCCTTGACTTTCCATATGGATCTGATTTCCAGTAAATAGCAATTTAAGTTTTCCTTTTTTAAAATGTATATTTTTGACTAATGCATTTTCTTACTGCATTGACTAAAAATATAGTGAGTAGTAGCAATGGTACTAGGGATCCTGGTTTTTTTTCCTAATTTAAATGAGAGCATACCTAATATCTTCTGGCTAATTGTGTGGGAGATTTGTACTAGGTACACTTTGATACCCTTTACTACATGAAGACCCTTGAATACTGGTCCTTGCTAAATACATTTTGTTAGCAAAGGGTGATGAATTACTTAGATCCTTTTAAGCATTGATATGATCACATGACATTTATTCTTTAATCTGTTAATGTAACAGATTTCATTAGGATATTTCTAACATACTGGACCATCTGTACATTCGTGGCATAAACTTAGTGGGTTTAGGCACATTATTATCTGGGAGCTTGTGAGAAATGCAGATTCTCAGGTCGTATCTACTGAACCAGAATCTGAATTTTAAAAAGACTCCCAGGTGACTCACGTGAATGTTAAAGTTTAAGAATCCCTGTTCTGGAACTTGATCAGTGTTTGTAAAGGTTACGTACGTGTTTTAACAGAGTATTAATCTGTGAGGTAAAAATTTCTCCTTTATTTTGACAAGTTAGATTGTGTACTGTGCTTAAAGAAATCGGAGATATTAAATTTTCCAACATGACTACATTTATCAAAATATTTCTCATGTGAATCAAATATGAAACAGGAATAGAAACTAGTATTGTGACTCTGGATGTATGCGTTTATTGAGTAATATATTCCAAGTATTGAACTAGATTGTAGACAGTGAAAATGGCTTATGTGTAAATGGTATTTATGGAGCACTGTTTGCATATATATCTATTTTAAATATTCTTTATTTTTGAGAGAGTATGTGAAGTAGGGAGGGACAGAGAGAGGGAGACATAATGCAAAGCAGGCTCCGAGCTGTCAGCACAGAGCCTGACGGCGGTGGGGGGGGGGGGTGGTGCTCAAACTCACGAACTGAGAGATCATGACCTGAGCCAAAGTCGGACACTTAACTGACTGAGCCACCCAGGCGCCCCTGCATATATTAATTTTCCAGGACAAGGGAGTGTTAGGTGTTTCCTTCTGAGAAGCCACAAGCAGCCTTTCTAAAGTTCCTTAGCTGGTAGGTGTTGGGGCCAGGAGCTGTAGATTTATCTCCCCAACCTGAGGTTTGGTGACTTTTTTCCCCACACGGATAAAGGTATTACCTGGGGAAAAAGTGTAAATACAAGGCATTGAACCTCACCACTTAGAAGAGAAAGTGAACAATTGAATATTTTAAAGAGTTTTAATTGTTAGGTTATATGTTGACTGATTGGAGTGCCATGGCTAATGTTTTTATCTCCTTGTTCAGGCCTTTTGATGAAAAGATTTTTGTTGAATTTGGTTCCATTTTAATTCTTTAGGTTAATGTTCTATATTTGCTTAATGAGCTATACTCATTAAAAATATACTTTTGTCTTCTCATAAAAAATACTGTGTTTTGTGTTTCTTGCATTATTTGGGAACTATGTTTTATAATTTATATTTTCAGATAGATTGGCAATATCTCAGGGTTGGTATTTAAAGTGCTGTATTATTGAAAGGTAGGAAGATTATAAACCTGAATCTGATTTTGTTTATAAAGCCATTAGGTTTATCATGTGACTGAAAATGTGACCAATATTTTAACAATGGAAGATCGTTTTTCTAAATGTGGGTTATACCTGAACAGATGATTTCACTAGTACTCCTTGCATAGAGGGCTTTTTGTGGGTTCCCACCTAGCTGTCCAAAGTAACTGTTAAGTGCTTTCTGCAAAGGGAGACTTCTCTTCACCCTCCTGTCTTGGAAAAATCAAGCAGCAGGTAAAGAAGGTTTGCATAAATCTTGTATGAGCTCAGGAAAACTCAAACACTCCTCCCATAATGTAGCTTTTATTTTCTTCCTGGAACAAGTCTTCCATGAAGTAGAGTTTAAAATAAAATGGACGTGGGGCACCTGGGTGGCTCAGTTGATTAAGCATCTGACTCTTGGTTTGCGGCTCAGGTCATGAACTTGCAGTTGGTGAGTTTAAGCTCCGTATTGAGCTCTGTGCTGGCAGCTTGGAGCATGCTTGGGATTCTTTGCTTTCTTGCTCTCTCTCGCTTTCGCTCTCTTTCTCTCCCCCTTCCTTTCTGTTTTTCCGTTTTTCTGTTTTTCTCTTTTTCTCTTTCCCTCGCTCACTCGCTCTTTTTCGCTCTCTTTTTCGCTCTCTTTTTCGCTCTCTTTTTCGCTCTTTTTCGCTCTTTTTTTTTATCTCTCTCGCTCTTTCTCTCGCTCTTTCTCTCGCTCTTTCTCTCGCTCTTTCTCTCGCTCTTTCTCTCGCTCTTTCTCTCGCTCTTTCGCTCTTTCCCTCTCGCGCTTTCGTGCTCTCGCTTTCTTTCGTTTTCTCTCTCTCGCTCTCTCTCTCGCTCTCTCTCTCGCTCTTTCTCTCGCTCTTTCTCTCGCTCTTTCTCTCGCTCTTTCTCTCGCTCTTTCTCTCGCTCTTTCTCTCGCTCTTTCTCTCGCTCTTTCTCTCGCTCTTTCTCTCGCTCTTTCTCTTTCTCGCTCTTTCTCTTTCTCGCTCTTTCTCTTTCTCGCTCTTTTTCTTTCTCGCTCTTTTTCTTTCTCGCTCTTGCTCTCTCACTCGCTCTCTCACTTTCTTTCTGCCCCTGCCTTCCCCCCCAGCTGTGTGTGTCTCTCTCTCTCTCAAAATAGATAAACTTAAAAATACATAAAATAAAATGGAAGTCTCCAGAGTTCCAATACAATTGGGTCTACAAAACTTGTGATGGAGTCCATGGTAGAATTTCTTATTCTTTTGTTCAAAAGGTTACCTTATAATGTTTTGCATTGGCTAAGGCTTTGTGAAGACTAACCTTCCATTTGCTTTTGCAGTACTTGGGATAATAAAGGACCTATATATAGGTTGATATAGAGACAGAGGCTGTAAATATCATCCAGGTAGTGGTGGTTCCCCTCTAAAGAATTTCATTTCAGCTGATAGTTAATGTCTTAGTCTGTGCGGAAGTTTATGTGCTTACTTTGGCTTTTCATCAAGGAGAGTAGCCTATTACCTTGCTCCAGGGGCTGAGTGAGCTGTGGCCTTGAGCAAGCAATGATGGCTGAGTGGAGGATGGTGTGTTCAGGGAGGCTCATAGAGCCTTCCTTCCTGGTTTTTGCTCTTGATATTTATAATGAGTTAGGGAAGAAAAGAAGTTGTTAGAGCTTTACCATGGAGTTAGAGTTCTTGAGGATAATGTGAAGAGGAGGATTCCATGTCTGAACGTTAGTCAAAGAATAATGTTCAAAGGTTAGGGGTTGGAGAGATGTACCAAGGAATTTTAAACAGTGAAAGTGGGAAGAAATGAGAAAATCTGTGAAATCATAAGGGGCCTTGAGTAATCTTTTTAGACACTGGACACCATAAATCTGTGGTGTTTTAGGTTTGTGTGTATGTGTATTTATATATGGAATGGCTGAAAGGTACAACTTTTGTTTCCTCGTTTGCACTCGGTGGTCTTTGCGTGAACTCAAGGATTCCTACTGGAATGTTCAGACATGCAGTCAGGAATCACATTAGAATTGTACAAATCTTATCCATGGTGTGTTGACTAGAAGTTGAGGTAAACATAGTGCTATTAGAATGATCAGTTTATCTTGAGAGACTAGATGCTTTCCTGTTTCTTGGCTTTGGGTGAGCTATCTACCTTTCATTCGCTCCGTTTATGTTTAAACGGAACATGTTCTAATTCAATTTTTTTGCTTTAACAAAATAAGCTATTTGAAAGACATCAGATCTAATTTACTTGAAATCCATAATTTCATGCTACTAAATACCTTTGAAAATCTTATGGGTGCTTCTTTAAAGCCTGTTGAATTTTTACTAACAGTAGTTTAAGTTTGTTACCAGAGTAATGGTGATCTCTGTTCGCCACAGCATATGCTTGGGAATACATTTTGCTTGGTATACAAGATTGTGATTTGATTGATAGACACTGAGTCTGCCTTTTGTTTTTAGGTTCATTTCTTTTTAATATTCAACACAAAGCAAATATGTGGGATTTGGTCTGTTGTTTAGAGACTGACTTAGCCACTTGAGTTAGTTCCCTTAAGACATCAACCACTAATATAAAATGTATTTTCTTCACCAGAGATTTTGAGAAATAATTAGATGCATATAAATCATTTAATTACTAACATTGAGATGAAGATGCATTTGTGATTTACTCAACCCATTTAGTAATTTATAAAACTTAAGTGCCTTCAATTCCAAGCAAACATTTTAGACTGTGGTTTATAATTAGATTGAGTTCATTTTTTTTTATTTTAAAATTTACTCTGAAATTGAAAAATTTCCAAGATAGGCTGTTTGTATAAAAATTCTTTTGTCCTGTCTTGCTATTCTTAATAGGATAATTAAATAGCAATAAAATGCTGATAAAGTTGCTAAATCACGATGTACTTGGTAATGGCATCCTGTGTAATCTTTCTCCAGATTGTGTTTGAATAGCTGTTATTCTGGCAGTTGGCTGTTAGTTGCTGTGCTGGTATATCTGCATATGAGTTTCACTCCTAAGCTTTGGCCCAATTCAGAATGAACTCAAGATTTAGTTGACATTGACTATCAACCCAATGATGATGGGAATGTTCAAAAGAAGAACTAAGAATAGCAAGGTTTAGAAACTTTTGTGTTTTTATCTCTGAAAAGAATACTATCTCATCCCATCTATGGTTTCCCCAGTGTGTGTTGTATAGTGTAAAATTTAAAAGTTAGGCAATCTTTTTTTTTTTTTTTTTAATTTATTTTACTTAGAGTGGGGGGTGGGGGTGGAGGGCTGGAGAGAGAGAATCCCAAGCAGGCTCCATGCTGTCAGCACAGAGCCCAACACAGGGCTCTATCCCACCAACAGAGAGATCATGACCTGAGCTGAAATCAAGAGTGGGATGCTTAACTGAGCCACCCAGGTGCTCTGAAAGTTAGACGATATTGTATGCCATAGTGGAAAAATAATTTCTTCTGGAAAACTGTGGTGTTAAAGGAAGAACTTCAACATCTGAACCTCATACATTACAAATCAGTCATTTGTACTTGTAACCACCAGCACCGTCTCATACAGCATATTTAATTTTGCCCTGGTCAGTGTGGTCTACAGCATTGAAGCACAGTAATAAAGACAACTGGTAGAATTGAGGGACCTTTTCATTTCCTGTGGGCACACTGCATATGGAGCTCTAAATTTAAAATGATTTGTACCTTTTTTCCCTTTGCTATATTTTAGGTGCTACCGTTTCCTTTTGTACTTGCTCATAGTTGAGATTCCTTAAATGCTTCAGTGTTAAGTCTTAATAGCCAGGAAAAGTTACGAAGATGGGCTCTTGGGAGACTTTAGTTCTACAGAAGGTCAGGATCTTATGCCTGAGAATTTTCGAGTAGCACCTCAATTAGTCAGAACTAGTCATGCATTGGAGTATCTTGAAGAGCTATCTTGAAACCAATTTCAAACCTAGCTGGTGTTCATGAATTGTAATTTCAAGAATGAAGGATAGAGTACTAGATTTAGATGCTTCTTTAAAAATCAGTTTCCTATGGATTAAGTTGGATGTTTCATAAGCACTAGTTTGATCTTTAAATGCCTCGATAGTTTAAAATCCTGTATTTTCCTGAGTTTTGAATTCATTTCTGTAGTGTTTATTTTAAAAAGCTAAATTCGAAGGGGGAAGATTAGGAGCCTTTTCTTGAGTTCTGTAAGAACTTTAATAAAGTTGCATTTAAGGAAAAACTCACCCATCCTGACCCTTCTGTTTTTGATCCACAACCTTATTGCAGACTTCGATCCAGGGACCTGTGTTTCTTGCCTTAAAACAAACAAAAACCCAAACCTGCCTGATGGGATTCTTTGTTCTTATGTCAACATAAAGTATTTATTTCCTTCAGCACCCTACCTTCAATTTATTTTTCTAAGAAAATGGGTTAAGTGCCATTTTTATTTTCTTCAAACTGTATATGCAAGTCCGTGTTCTTTTAAGGAAACTAGCTCTGTATCTCTTAGCATTGCAGATATTTTTCCACACATAGTTTTGCCTTTCTAAATGGTGTTTCATTTTTTGCTCTGTTTTCATGCACAAGTTTTAAAGTTTTATGTAGTCAAATTATCTAGGTTTTCCCTTTGGCCTCTGGGTTTTATGTACAAATGACTTTTGAAAAGTGTTAACTGGCTATACCCTTACCGAGGGACATCTTTAGGAGTTAGAGCACTTTTTCTGATCTGGAAGTGGGAGAACTTTAAAATTTATTTTGAGAGAGAGGGAGAGAAAGAGAACATGAGCAGGGCTGGGACAGAGAATCTCAAGTAGGCTCCGTGGCCAGCATGGAGCCCAACATGGGGCTTGATCCCACGACTGTGAGATCATGATCTGAGCCCAAATCAAGAGTCAGACACTTAACCAGGTGAGCCACTCAGGTGCCCCTGGAAGGGAGGGAATTGATATGGATGTCCTCTGGGTTTGGGAACTAAATAGGTTTTGGGGTTAGGTTGTAATGCTTAGTAAGTGGCAGAGCTTTTTGTATTCCTGAGCAGTTCTCCCCTGTAAGACCTTTGGCTTCTGAGTGCTTTCCAAAGCAAGATAAAGTGGCTGAGGCAATTAAATAAGAGATCTCACTACTAATTACTGGGCCTTTGGAGTAAATGAACCAATTAGAGGCTAACCCTTCCTTGAAATGTATTGGCCTTAAGGGACGTGTGGGCTAGTAAAGCAGTAACCAGCCTTTCTGACAGAAAAGTGGTTATAAAAATGTGAAGTTCTGAGTAGACTCTGGATGCTGCAGCTGGCATTCTGAATCCTTCCAGCCCAAACGACACCCTATTACTGAAGTCTTTTCCTCTGAGGACATTCCCTTCGTCCCCTCATTCTTTTATGTATGTCCCACATGGGTCCAGGGCAGCTAAGCTGAAGACTGAGAAATAGCGTTATCCTTGCCTCCCCATCTGACACTTTCCATCTCTGAGGACATGTGGGCTGGGGAGTATCTTAAAGCCTGGGACCGAGTGTTGGAGATAGGTAGGCAAGTACTTCTTTGTGGTCCACATCTGATGGCAGCCTTTAGAGTAAGGGCTAGTGAAGTGTGGAACTGTTTGTCCTGCTGAAGCAGGCAGTTCCTTAATTGTGGGTGACTGTTTGAGGGCTTAAACCCTGGGGAGCACAAGTCCACCTAAGCCTGACTGAACACAAGTGACAAAAGTGGAGCCCTGTGACCTCAGATCAGACTTAGTGCCTCAGGCTTTGCTGGAATCTACACTCAGTCATGGAATGGGTGGTTCCCTGAAGGCTTGCCGAGGGTCTTGCTGTAGCCAAATCAGCCTAAGACCATCAGGGACAATGTTGTAGTTTTACAAAGTCATGTTGATTCTTTGCAATGAGGGAGACCACACAGCAGAGGATCCACTCAACCTCTCATCAATAAAAATAAAACAGAGTTATTACAGGGTTTTGGAGAAGGATGAGGTTTGGGTGACATTTAAATAAACTTTTTGATAGGTTTAGAGCTGGACTTCGTCTAAATAGGTTAACATCACTGCAAAGTGGACCTTGGTCCTGTTTCCTTGGAAACTGCAAAGCTGAGTGATGAGAAATGTCCTATCCATCAACCTTTCTGAAGCTCTGTGCCTGGGTTTGTAAATCAAGTTTACTTCTTTGTCCAAGTGACTTAGATCCTCCAGGTTAAAGTGAAATGATTCATTCTCATCATTAGGATTTTAAACAAAGTTTCTGATAGTCTGTGATTTTAGTGAACTAAAGTTTCTTCAGGAGTAAGAAAATGGACACACAAAGGGGGTTATTATGGAACATTACAGTAGCAGGAGTCCATGAGAAAAATACTGCTTTCTACTAACCTGGAAAGTGGCTCTATCCATATCTGTTCCAGCCTGATGAATGGCTGGGCAGATTTTTACTTTAATTTGTACTTTTTCCTTCTCCAGTAGTATGCACTCAGTCTCAAAGGACATTTGTTATGTAGTCTGAGTATGGTTTGTCAGGGACTCTTTGTTCTCTCCTAGGACCGTAACTGCACAATGCCTTTCCAGTTGTTTTAGGCTGGTGGTTGGACCTTGAGAGGTGTTGAGTGAGGGTTAGAGATCACTTAGTACTGCTTTGCCTCATCCCCTAACATGAAGTTTTGTGCATGGTAAAAGATACTGCTGAAGGATCCCCTGCTATTGCCAGACATCCTGGAATGCAGTTAGTTTGTCAGGTTAGAATTTACTCCCTTTTCCCTGCCCCAGACATGTAATTGGGAACTTGCAATGGACCCTGTAATGCACTAGGCACTTATGTCAATGTTAATACAAGGTGGTTTTGTCTTTCGGGAGCTCTGTTGGGAGAGATGGGTATGGAAGCAGGTTGTTGTAGTGAATGTTGGAGACACGGAGTTGGTGTTGATGAAGTGTCCATTTCCATTTGAACTTTAATAACTCTTCAGTTACCTGGGATTTGGGCCCTGCATTGGAATATATCTGGGCTCAGAGTCCGTTTACAGACGAGAGTGCATCATTCAGAAGTTTTATAATAACTTGTAGGCCTGTGGTTTTCATAGACCCTTCTGCGATGGCCTGAGACAGCATATGCATAAATTCATGGTACTGGACACGGCTGTCAAATGGCATGAAACCTAAGTGAACTTTCAGGTTTTCCTTCTGAGTAGGGAGACACTTTCAGACACCCTCCTGAGAGGCAGGGAGGTTAAATATCTGCTCTCCAGTCACTCAGCCAGTGAGAGCATGAGATGTTCCTGGTGCTTAGTTTTGTTTTTGGAATGAGTTATCCAGAGAGTATTTAGATGAAGGAGTTGGGAATTGTTTCCAAACAGTCCTGTGTATTCCTAGGGGATTCACATCTTAAATGCTAGGTGAGGCCTGCCTATATATATATGCCTGGCATTTGCTAGCACTAGGGATGCGGCTGTGAGAAACACCATGCTTCATTCTCCTGGAACCTCGTTTCCAGCAGGGGAGAATGCATTGGGCTGGGAGGATGGAGTCTTAAGCAGTCTTGATTCTCCTTTTATCTGTTGTCTGGTTTATTTCAGTTTTCTTTTGAATAAAGGGTAGCCAAAATCAACTTGAAAACCACCTTTATAGAAAAAAGTCGAATGTGGTGATGGTTTATTGCCCTTTACTTCTCACGTTATAGTTCTAAAAATACTGGTTGCAGCCCTGTCTGCAACCTGGGACTCATACACCATTAGTAAAAGCATTTACAATTGAAGATTGGAAGGGAAAACTGTTCACAGAACTTGTGCCATGTATCAAAATTGGGAAATTTTGTGAGAATTCAACAATGTTGACATAATAGAAAAGATACAAGAATGTCACTCCCTATTCCCCAACTTTCAGCTAAACATCCTTGTGCAAATCTAATCTATAAATGTGCTGCTTATCTATTTTGTAAATCATTTTGACTTTGCTTCAGGAATTATCTGGTTAGTCCTTTTTCTCCCAGTTTCTTGTCTGCTTGATCCTCCTCCTTCCCTTTTGAAATTTGCTCTTGGCATTCTAATGCTCATTATTAGCTGACCTACACCGTGCTCTCTGGCCTCTCACACATTTCCCCAGTGTTGCTAATTTGCCACTTAAATGAACAAAAACTGTATTTAGATGTTGACTATATCCTGGGAAATGTCAAAAATGAAAGTCTATGTGATTCCTGCCTAGGAGGGCAGTTTGAAGATGTGGGTATGTTTTATTTCTCTTAGGACCTTGTTACCTGGCTCTTCTGAGCCACAGGGACCTATAGGCAGCAGGTTTAAGCGGGGTGGGGCTTCAGGGAAATGAAATGGTGGGGGCTTTCTCTAAATGGTCTGAGCCTTGCTGGGAGAACAGTGTTAGAACCACAGGATGAAGAATCTCAAAGAGATCCTGGAAAAAGGCTGGTCTTTGGAGATCTGCATGTTCCTTGGAGTAGGCATGTGAAAGTGTGCTGGACACCCTAAAAACCCAAGAGGAAGGTGACTGGCTAGACTGGGTCATTCATGCTCTTGAGCCTGAGACAGCAGTAGGCCTGAGAGCAGTGAGACTTCCCCCTGCTCTTTGCCAGGGACTGACAGCCTCTTCAGAGCTCACATGGGTGCAATTTAAAACCAGGTTAGAGCTCAGGTTCTCCAACTTACATGGGGAATTTACATAACTAATGCCTGAGTTATCTACTCTAGGGATTCTTATTTAATAGGCCCTAGGCTTTAGAAATTTTAAACTCCCCGACCACCCAAGTGAATCTAATGTGTAGCCAGATTAGAGAACCACCAGACTGGAACCAACAAAGACAGTAATCTACATAAGACAACCTGCAGTCAGAAAAAGGAAAATCAAAACAAATTTGAAATGAAGTATTTCATTGGATGAGACATGTTAAACACTCAAAAAAAAAAAAAAAAAAAAAAAACAAAATAAAAACAAAACAAAAAAAACCCCTAAAAATCTTAAGCATGATTCCTAATCAACTTAGTTCATGAATAAGAAGGGAATAAGAGCGAGGTTGGCCACTGCTGACACCTGAGTTGGTGTCCTTGGAAGATCAAGTGTACACAAATATCTCAGATTACAAAAGTACAAAGATGATAAAAAGATAAAAATCATGAGGGGAAAATAGAAGAATGGGAGAGTAGATTCTAGAGGTCTGAAATAAAAGTAACAAATTTAGTGAGGTTAAAAAAAATAGGAAAGGTATGCATTCTCTATAGTAGAGAGTCTCCCTGACCCGAACATAGGAAAGATCTGGGCCAGTAAACTGAAATTGCTCACTAAGGTTTAGGCTCACCTGACGAGAAAGACCTACAGTCTAGACCTATTCTGGTAACATTATGTTCTGTAAGGCTATAGATGGTTCCAGGGAGAAGAAGAAGAAAAAAAAAACCCAACTTTAGAAAACAGTGGGAGGTGGGAACCAGCCTGGCATTGGTTTTCTCATCTGCAAGTCAGAGAGGAGATGGGGATATCCACAAGTTACTGAGAGAAGTGGACCATAATCCAAGAGCGCTATTTCCAATTTATGTAATTTACCTGCCTACATGAAAGATGTTTGAGGATATGCATGAATTCAGAGAATCACCAATACATAACCTATTGTAAGGATAGGTGCTAACCAAATACTAAATGAACCTGAACAATGACTTCAAGATGGGAAAAGATAGAGTAAATACTGATCATAAACCTTAACACATTTGTGCATAGGCAATTAGAAATTAAACCTGAATGGGTGGAGAT
The DNA here is from genome assembly GCF_018350155.1 of Leopardus geoffroyi. Taxonomy (NCBI): domain Eukaryota; kingdom Metazoa; phylum Chordata; class Mammalia; order Carnivora; family Felidae; genus Leopardus; species Leopardus geoffroyi. Next base: position 140,586,094 of record NC_059331.1, on the reverse strand, counting down.
CACTGGGGATTTGTAACTTAAATGCAAAATGACACCTTAAGTCTTCCTAGAAAACCCAAAAGTATACTGTATCAGACAAACTGAGAGCGATGGGCAGAGAAGTGGAAGCATTCTAGAAAGATCATAAGAGGGTTGAGGGGGGAGAAATTAAAAACACACAGTGAGCTTACTAGGGCGGTATAAAAGGGTAAAGAGAAGGTCATCTTGGGAAAACTCCATTAATGGAAGTAGTTGTAATCTTGTTTTCAAAGAATGGAGCCTTATCTGGTGAGAATAGGGAGAAAGAAGGTGACTAATGAAAGAAAGAATGTCCAAATTAACAAGGGGGTTGGTAAATAACAAATCAGTCCTTCAATTAAAAATTGTGAAATAAAACGACTACAAGAAGGAATAATAGGAATAAAATATTAGTCCTTGTGTTAAATATAAACAGAATAATTAGAAAATTAAAAGCCAGATATAAGATTAATTAGAGTAAACCAAGTTAGTCTATTTATTGCTTATTGCCATTTATTGTTAGTGTTTATAAGAATATTTGAAAGAGATGCATTAAAATCATACTAGGAAATGACAGGTTAAAAACCTAAATGCACCAAACAACATCAAACTGTAAAGCAAAAAAAAAAAAAAAAAAGTGAATCAAACAGACTATCCATACACATAATCCATTATGTCCTCACATTTGGTATAGATGACCAAATACTTTTTATTTATTTTTTAATGTTTTTTTTTTTTTTTTTTTTTTTTTTTTTTTTTTGAGAGAGGAGGAGAGACGGCGTGAGTTGGGGAGGGGCGGAGAGGAAAGGAGACACAGAATCTGAAGCAGGCTCCAGACTCCAAGCTGTCAGCACAGAGCCCAATGTGGGGCCCCGAACTCATGAACTGCGAGATCATGACCTGAACCGAAGTTGGATGCTTAACTGACTGAAACACTTGGGTGCACCGATGACCAAATACTTCTTAGTGTGTGCTGATGTCATTTCCAATGAAAACTGAAACAAATAGGAAGAAATTTAAATCAATCTTTAAAATTTTAGAATAAATGATTACTAGTATAACAGATTAAATAACAACCAAGTTATCTAGTTGTGCTATTTTTAACATTTCTTGAAGATTTTAGTAAATGGAATAGTAAAGTAGCAAAGACCTTGGAAGGTTATTGTTACTGTTATGGAGAGAGATAATTTTATACCTAGAAAACTTAGTCTAGTAAAAGAATTTGATAACTTTTGTGTATTTACCTTATATCTAGCAACATTAAGTCTATATGCTAAGCAGCCAAAATAAAAATGCAAATAATTTAGAATAGTGACAAAACCATATAGTGATAAATTCAAGGTAAGCATAAGACCTATGTGAATAAACCAAAGTTTTCCTGACATAAAATGAAATCTGAACAAATGAACTTAAAATGGAAGATTAAGGGGCACCTGGGTGGCTCAGTCAGTTAAGTGTCCATCTTCGACTCAGGTGATAATCTCATGGTTAGGGAGTTTGAGCCCTGCATTGGGCTCTGTGCTGAGAGCTCGGAGCCTGGAACCTGCTTCAGGTTGTGTCTCCCTCTCTCTCTCCCTCCCCTACTTGTGTGTGCATGCTCTCAAAAAAAAAAAAAAAAAAAAAAAACCATTAAAAAACCGGAAGATTCAATGGCAGTAAATATGAAGTCATTCAGTATATAGAGGTTTCCATTTCAGATGTCAACATGGTTGTTAAATGGAAAGAAATAGTTTATGGAGAATAAGTGCTTGGATAGAAAACCTAGGGGGATTTTGGCTACTCAGTTGGAGTATTGTCTATACTGAGTTAATAGTACGATATTTAATCAATATAGCATTGTGCTAAGAACAGATAAATAGGTGAGTAAAACAAAATGAAAAATCTAAGTACTCTGTAGAAAATTTAACACTGATAATGCTTTATTAAAAGTAGAGACTAGGAAAGGATATTTACTGAGTGGTACTGGTACAATTGAAGGAAAAGTGAATTCTTTTATGTTCAGGTAAAAGAACAAATGAGGTAAGAGATAAATATAAAAGCCTACAGGTAGGAGAATAACACCTAACAAAGACTGGAAACACAAACTAAAAAAAGAAAAAACAGACTTTATAGTCTCTTCTACTCAGAAGAGTTATCTTTTAAAGGGTCAAAGAACCCCCCCCACCTCAAATATCATACTAATGATGTATTTATAGCAATTACATGGAAAGACCTGGTAATAGACAAGACAAAAGGGTAATGGGTAAGGAAATAGACAATTCAGAGAAGAGCAAACCCAAATGATCAAATTTATGAGATGATGCAAATTGAAATGTCAAAGGTTGATTTTTATTTAACAGACTGGTAATTGTAAAATGACGCTACATCATGGGTATGGCAGGAAAGGTATTCTGGTAGATCACTTCCGTAAGAAGCTACAAATCTATTAAAAGGGATACATCCTTTCCTTCAGTATTTTCACATGTGGGACTACTCTAGAGAATAAAAGCACCTTAAGTAAGGCTATATATGGAAGAATGGTTATTGTGCTTGCTTCGGCAGCACATATACTAAAATTGGAAGAATGGTTATTGGTGCATTGTTTGCAGTGACCTGAAACCAAAAACCATGTAGGTGCTGTCAGAAGAGGAATGGCCGTATGAATTGTGGTCGGTACAGCTACGTGTCGTTTAGTATTATGCAGGTCCTAAGAGAAGGACTCAGAGCTAAACCGGATTACTTGCAGGGGAGGTTTCTCTGGAGGTACTGGTTGAGTGAGAAATGCAGTCTACCAAAAACTAATTTCCCATTTTTGTAAAATAAAACTATGGTTTAAAATACCTCTGTAGCTTATGTAGTTGTGTGCATGTTTGTATCTATAGAATTGAATATGGAGAAAAAGTCAAAGTTGTGTTATTTCTAGTATTCCTGGTAGAGGTGTCACTCTGAATTTCTTTGTAAGACTATAAAAAGTGAAGGTTGGTGAGGAAGAGCATGGACTCAAGCTGGAAAGAAAAAACTACTTTAAAAAAAAGATTGATAATATGTAGGGATTTATAGAACGCTGTACATGCAGACAGATTTTTAAAATCTTGCTCTTGGGTATTTGACTTCGAGACAAGTTAAGCCAACCTACTTATCTCTTCAAGTCTGGAAAGGACCAACAAACAACAAAAACTAAACTTAGTGAAAGTGCTAGAAAACATGGAAGGATGCCACTGAGTAACCTGAGGCACTGAGGAATTTTTAGCAGTTCTGCAGCAGACAACATCAGATGAGGAGAAAAGTCCAATAATGGTGACTGGCCTGTGATTCATCACATGGAACAGAGGACGTGCCCAGGAAGTGACTCGTCAGTGGAGGTGGTTTTACTCAGAAGGCTTTAGTAAGTCTGTAGTTTGAGGGTAGCAAGGTAGTGATGTTAGGTTCATGATGGAGTGGTACACAGGGTGACAAAATGAAGGCCCTTTTGAACATGCGTTAATTCTGTGTGTGACTCCTGGCTTTGTCACTGAGGTCTGTTCCCAAAATGGGACCTCTGCTGCAGTGGGTTTTGTTTGTGTGGGCACTCAGTTCTTTGTTTGTTTGTTTTTTCTTTTAATGTTTACTTTGAAAGAGAACAAGTGAGTAGGGGATGGGCAGAGAGAAGGGGGAGAATTTCAAGCAGGCTCCGTGCTGTCACTGCAGAGCCCGATGCAGGGCTAAGATCACCTGAACTGTGAGATCATGACCTGAGCTGAAATCAAATGAGTCCAGATGCTTAACCAGCTGAGCCACCCACGGGCCCCCTGAACACTCAGTTCTTTTCTTTTCTTTTCTTTTCTTTTCTTTTCTTTTCTTTTCTTTTCTTTTCTTTTCTTTGAGGGAGAGAGAGAATGCGAGCAGGGGATGGGGGAGAGAGAGAGGAAGCAGAAGCTGACTCTGTGCTGACAGCAGAGTGCCTGATGTAGGGCTTGAACTCACAGACCCGTGAGGTCATGACCTGAGCCGAAGACAGATGCTTAACCAACTGAGCCACCCAGGTGCCCAACACTCAGTTCTTGAATACCTACAAGGTTTATTTATTGTGTGGTGGAGAGTGGGGGCTGTGAACTAAGGCGTTCACAGTAACTGAGATTGTCTAGCAAATGCTTGCTCTTTTTTTCTCCTTCTGGGCAGAGTTTACTTTCCTTGCCCCTTGGCTTTGAGCCTGGCCTTTTGATTTCAGCCAGTGTAATGTTTGTGGGTGTTACTTGAACAGAGTTTTGAAATGTTAAACCTATTTGAGGTTGGCTCCCTTGAGAGCTACTGACTTCAACATGAGAAGACGTGTCTTCTGTTCCTGAGCCTGGCCCCAGAATGAGACCAGTGGAATGGTCACCTCGTTGACCAGAAGCAGCAGAGCTACCCTAGCTGATGACTCTTGAGAGAGGAAAGGCTACTTGTCTTTGGCTGACACGCTGTAAACAATAGTTGAATGACACAGCTATTGTAGAGGAGAAAAACCTGTTGTTTTACAGGTACAAGAACTAGAAATTCCTCTGACTTTACTAGAAATTTTACTTTGAACTTGAGAAAAAGTACTTTACCCAAATGGAAGAGGAATCCTAATAACATGGAAGGGGAATGGAGGAATCAGCAGTGGAAACTGAAATTAGTAAAATTTATGATTAAGCTTAAGTAACAGCTTGTAAGAAGGCTGTGAATCTTAATACAGTTGTTAGGAAAGGATTTTCAGAATTCAAGATCTGTTCTGTTGGAAAAAGTATCGGGAGTCTAAACTCAGTAAATTTCAGGAGGCTGGCAGGGAAGGGGAATTAAAACCTTGTTTATAGTCCTAAGTCCTATTTTACTAGGGGGAAGATCATATATAGTGTTGATTGTTAATGGTGATAAGCAAGTATAGGTGCAAATATGCTAAATTAAAGGTAAGTAAAAAATGCAATATTAAAAAAAACTGCCCTCTGTGCCAGAGGGAGACTCTGTTTCCTAACCAGGGTAATAAATACTTCCTTTCCTCCCTCTGGGAGGAAGTTTAGAAAGCTATGCCTAGCAGCTCCTTTAAAAAATTAAATACGTACGTACGTACATACATACATACATACATACATTGACATTTCCTAAACCACAGGGTTTTGTAGCTGTGACACGAACACACTGTGTGTGCAGCATCTTGCATCAAGCCACCTTGCATCCCTTCTATGGGACTTCACAAGCAGAACCCCTTGACCATGAAGCTAATGCTCCCTTGTGTGTTGTGAAAAATAATCTCCTTTAATCTCTGACTCAGGAGTTTCATCTCCTGTACCAGTGTCTATAAAACAATGACAGGCCAGTTTGTTACCTTGAAAACAGTAAAATCTCGGACTTTTCAGATATTCTGTTATATTGTTAAATGTTTTTTGTATCACCCTTGGATAAAAGGTACAGCATACTGAGAATGAGTATAATTGTCATCAAACTTTTATAATGCAAAACAACATGATAAAACTTCTGGAAGTAGTTTATATTTTGAAAAAAAAATTTTTTTGAAAAAAAAAATTTAACGTTTATCTTTGAGAGACCGAGCTTGACAGGAGAGTGGCAGAGAGAGAGAGGGAGCTACAGAATCCTAAGTAGCCTCCATGCTCTGAGCTGTCAGCACATAGCCTGGCATGGGGCTTGAACTCACAAACTGTGAGATTATGACCTGAGCCGAAGTCTGTTGCTCAACCAACTGAGCCATCCAGGCACCCCATTTTGAAACCCTTATTGCAAAAGCTTTAACATGGTGTTATCAAAAAATTTAACAAAAATCTAGGAAGATTTGACTATCACCCTCAAAAGCTTGAGTACATAAAATATTTATGGATCTACATATACCATATTATATTAGAAAGTAATGTAAATTGAGTGTCCATGAAACCATTAAATACAGTGTAGGCTTCAAATGAAAGTTCAATATTAAAAAGTAGAAACAATTCAGTCTATATTTGCTTTCCTAAATCCCTTTAAACTAGAAATTAGGTTGGAATTTTTGGTTCGAAACAGAATTGAAAGCTTCTAAATAATTTTAGGATCAAGGAGGATATCAAATGTAAAACTATGCTGCTGGAATAAGAGACATACTCTATAGCAAAGGTTATCTTAAGTGGTTAAACCATAGTTGGTAGAAAATGCATAACCTTATGCTTTAATTAAACAAAAGGATATGAAAATAAATGAGAAATTCAGACCTAGAAACTAGGGAGTCTTCACTAACTTTTCCTTGGAAGTGGTTCTGGTTCTCACTGCTAAATATAAGCTTGTGCTAACACATTGTTCCATTTTTAGAAAAGAAAATAGCTTTTTAGCTTTTAAAGAAATTGGCTTGAGAAGGCTTTTTTGTCAGTTAGTATGTTTCCAGAGTGTGTATTTTTATTTTTATAGAAAAACTTGAATAAATCTTAGCAGATTTCTCATATTCAAAAACAACTTATAATAATTTACATCATCTACCTTTAGAGATTAATATATAGGACAACATATAGTGCTTGAAATTTAAATGAAATTGAAGAGTTATTTTTTTTAAACCGAAATGCTTACAAGACTGATTCAGTATCTGAACTACATTTATTTTTTTTTTCTGGATTTTTTTTTTTAACGCCTGTTAATAAAAAAAAAAAAAAAATTGACCTATAATGTGCAGAGTTTGCACAAGAGAGAACTAAGCAAACATAAGTTTATAATCCGTACAGCATGCAGAACAAACAAGGTGAAGGAAAATGTGAATGCCAAACATCAGAGAGCAAAACTGTGGAGATCTGTCTTTATTCCTTTAAAATGTAAAAGGTGATTTAAGGAAAGCTCCACAAGGGAAGTGGACTGAAAATTTGAAGTGCTGTCACGGAAAAGTAGTTTGCTACAGTAGTAAAGATTAAAAAAGTATTTTGTGTGCCAACCTTTTTCTGATATTAAAGCAGTGCCAGAAAAATACTTGTTCATTTTAGAACATTTAGGATGCGTAAACATACAAAGAGGATGAATCCTACATTTCTTTTGTGAAGTCTTTTCCATGTCTTTGGGCTGCATTCTTTTTAATTTTTTTAATGTTTAGTTTTGAGAGAGTGCATGAGAAGGGGAGGGGCAGAGAGAGAGGGAGACAGAATCCGAAGCAGGCTCCAGGTTCTGAGCTGTCAGCATGGAGCCTGATACGGGGCTTGAACCCACAAACTGTGAGATCATGACCTGAGCTGACGTCAGACCCTTAACTGACTGAGCCACCCAGGCACCCCTCTCTGGGCTGGATTCTATTCCTCCTTTTTGTGTCCAAAGGTGTACCCTTTTCATTCTTGGTATTTCATGCACAGTAGTAAAGCTGTGATTATCTTCTCCATTATTAGGTAGCATTGAAGTTTAAACAATGTTACTTTTTTTTTTTTTTAATATCGGCAATTTAGTGATGTCATTAATAGCACTCAGTAAACACTGATTTTTGTGTCAATTATTAGGATTGATTTATTCTAGAAGAGGAGATGCTTCTTTAAGCAGAATAAACCGTATTTAGGCCTTAGGTCAACTAGCATTTCAGAAATGCTAACTGCCAATTTTTGCACTCGATTTAGGTTTATTTTTATTTTTTTTTCAACATTTTTATTTATTTATTTTTGGGACAGAGAGAGACAGAGCATGAACGGGGGAGGGGCAGAGAGAGAGGGAGACACAGAATCGGAAACAGGCTCCAGGTTCTGAGCCATCAGCCCAGAGCCTGAGGCGGGGCTCGAACTCATGGACCGCGAGATCGTGACCTGGCTGAAGTTGGACGCTTAACCGACTGTGCCACCCAGGCGCCCCTCGATTTAGGTTTAAAAATCCCCGTATCACTGTGTCCTTTCCAGCACTGGGCATTCCAACTTTAAGGTGTTAGCCAATGTAATCAATAAAATCTTAATGTGCTCTCTTTTCATTACTAGAGCGATTGGACATTTTAAAAGTATTGAAGTCCTGTGAATTACTCATGTCTTCTCCCTTCTGCTTGAGATCTAATTCTAATAAACTTTTGCCCATTTCATATGAGGGAATGTTCTTCCAGTTTGTTGCTTTTTTAGTTTTCTTTGGGATCTGTGTGTCATACAAAAGTTTTGTGTATTTAATATCATGGATTCTTTGTCATTTCGTTTGCCTGGAAAGTCCTTTTGTATGAAGAGCATACGTTTTCACCTTTATTTTCTTGTGGGGTTATATGGTTTAAGTGCCTTATCTAGGTGCAAAGAATGCATTGTATTTACTGGATTTGCATTAATTGAGCATGTGGATTTGTGAAGAACGGAAATCTAACTTCTGGTCCAGAAACCAAACCGGTTTCTCCAATTATTTACTTGAAATCTCTCAGCGAACGTTTTTTTTTTTTTTTTTTTTTTTATATGTAGACTCTGAATCTTCCATAATTTTTCCTCTGTTTTAGTTTGGGATGATTTTTGCCCCTGGATTTTCCTTTTATATAACATTTTACTCATGAAAAACTTTTTTTTTTTCCCCACAGATTGACCTATACCTGTTGAATTTATTGAACTCCCTTATTTACCAGAAGCTACCCAGTTCAGGTTTTCTAGATAGAAAGTATATTTAAGAGTAAAGTGATATTCTGGCTTGGGATTGTCCTCAGTTTTTCAACCATTAAGAATGCTCTCCGTTGTTGTGAAATGTAGGTTATAATGTTATTCCCAAAATTTACTTAATTTTTAAAAATAGGAATCCATATAGAATTTGACAAATATACAAATACCTTCTTGGCCTATATTAAGATCAAATCTACAGATACCTAGCATATATTAAGATCATTACATGGTGTCAGAGTTTGACCTGTTGAAGTGCTCTACTAGTCAGATTTGTATATTAAACCGTTCTTGAAGAAATCTGACCTAGTCTTGGATTATTTTAACAGAAGATTGGAATCGATCCACTTTTATTTTCCCAAATACTTAATATCACATTTTGAGGAGCACATGAAAAATTCCTGCATACTACCCATCTGTCTCTATTCTGTTCTCCTTCCTTAGTGACTTCAGATTACCCTGACTTCTAAGTTTTTTCACTCTTCCATAGGGAATGGATGAATTTAGTTAACAGTTCTACCCCTAAATGTATGCAATCCTCCTTCCCCAGCAGCAGTTGCCTTGCTATGATCCCTCTTCCCTGCCCCAAACACAAATTTGATCATGCCAGTTCAGTTTTCAAAATCAATTGGTGGTGTTGTGTTGCCTTTGCAATGAACCTGAAGCTCTTTAGCAGAGTTATTTTGATATTTGACTACCTTGAAGTCTTTACATTTGCCCTTATTCCAGTATTAGTGCATCACCTTATGTTATAGAAGTATGATAGGTTCTCACAGCCTAGAATGATCTACTGCCTTATTCGCCTGGTGACTCCTGCAGCTTCCCTCTTAAGCTCAGAATCTACTTCATCTTGGAAGTGTTTTATGATAGCTTGGCTATGCACCCTAAATTTAGCTGTCTTTCCTGTCTACTCCCATTATAGCCTTCATGTTTGTGTTCTACTTATCACACAGTATTTTAATTTTCTTGCCTTCTCATCACTACGCATTTGAGAGCAAGTATGTTTGGCCTTATTCGTCTTACTGTGTCTCCTAAACAGTAGAGGCTCAATAAATATTTGAGTGAAAGGATAGAGAAATAGACTACCTGGAGCCTGCATTATAGTAGACCCTGGTCTTTTCCTCTTCTGCCTCACTGCTACCAGTGTTCTTTCTAGAAGATAAACCTAATACTTTTAGAACAGCATTGTAAATCCTTTAATGAGTCTCAACACCCACATGATAAAGTACTTGAAGCAGTGTTTCTCTATACTTGATTCTGAATGCCTACAGGTTAGAATCATCTGGGGAGCTTTGAAAAACCATGGGGATGCCTATACCCTATCCCAGACCAGTTACAGTAATCTCTGGGGTTGGGCCTCAGCATGGGTATTTTCCCAAAACTCCCTGGATCCTAATATGTAGCAAGATGAAATTTGCCCAGCTCACAATCTGGGCATTTCCAGCAGCCACCGGTCAAGTCCCTCAGTTTATCTGGAAGTCTCAGAGTCAAGGCTTGATGGAGCACTGAGAATTCTTCCTGGTTGTTTTCTCTCTGCTGAGACCTGCTTCACTGTTTGGAGACTGGCTCCTCAAGGCCTTGATGCCCTGGTTGTCTGCAGAGGCCAGTGAGTGCCCATGTGGCATGGTTGCCATCTGAACTGCCATTTGGGTGCCACCATACACACTGCAGATACTTTACATCCTCCGTGCGCTGTTCTTCACAGCTCTCCAGGGTTTACATTTATGGGTTTGCTCTGCCTAACCTGTATTGGGCACTAGGTTGAAGAAAGGGTGCTTTTCTTTGTCATTCTCCCTTATTTAATGGGTGTCATAAGAAGCGAAGCTACTTTATGCCTGGTATGTTCTAAGTTAGTGTGATGTCTTACCTGAGATTGCGGTAACAATATACTGTAACCTGGGTGACTTCTACAACAAACGTTTCTCAGTTCTGGAGGCCTGGGACGTCCAAGATCAAAATGCAGACAGAATCGTATTGTGAGCATGTTCTCTGGTGTATAGACAGCTGTCATCTGTCTTCATGTGGCCCAGAGAGGGAGCTTTTGTCTTGTCCTTTTTTTTTTTTTTTTTTTTAAATCAGGACACTAATCCCATCTTGAAGGACCTGCTCTCATCACCTGATCTAACCCTAGTTACCTCCCCAATGTCTGACCTCCAGATACCATCATACTATGGGTTAGTATGGATTTCAAAATGTGAATTTTGAGGGGAGGGTCTCAAACTTTCTCTAACAAAGAACCAGTGGTACCTGTGTTACAGATACTGTGTGTATAGATTTACCTTTGAGAAGGTTACTTTGTCACTTGCCAGAATGGTCTGTTATACTCTTTAAGGGGAATTTTGTTTTTGTTTTTGTTTTTTTTTTTTGAAATCTGAGGGAGGCTGTTAATCCCTTGTATCCTTAAATTTCTTTTGATAAAAGTGGTCTTCTCAATTAAGGTACTGATTTTATAATCCACATGATAGAGGGTGGAGTGCAGATGAGGTAGGAAAAAGAAAGGAGTGTGTGGCTGGTGCTGTTGGTACAGACTGAATACCGTGTGCTCACTCAGTGAGGCAAACTGTCCTGGAGGTGAAGGGTTCTGTACACCCACAGCTGGGTTTCAGTTTTTATCCCATCAGTTATAGCTGGTGTCCTTGGGTAGCCACTTAACCTCATGCCTCAGCTTCTGTAAAACACCCATGAGTTCTCATCTCATGGATGGTTGTGTGGATTCAGTGAATTAACTATATAAAGTGCTTACAAGAATACCTGACACATAGAAGCGCTCAGTAAATGTTAGCTATCGTTAGAACTGTGAAAACTATAATTTTAACCCTCACAGCAGCTATTTGAGATTTCTCTTACTATCTCCATTTTAAAGGAGGAAAAACCAGCTTTGGAGATGTTAACTGAATGACCCAGGACATGTGATTTAACAGCTGACAGATTCAAACCCATGTCTGTCTCAGTCTGAAGCCTCTACTCTTAGTTTTACTATAACCGTAGAAAGATGATGTTTAAACTGCTCCTAAGTTTTCAGTTGTTACTTGATCTGAAAACCACTAAGAAGATTGACCTTCGGCAGAGTGATTAATGTCGTTCCCAGAAAATTGTGCTGCACGTATGGAGTGATTGGTGGGGGGTTCCGGGGGGGTGCGAGGATAAAGACCTGGCAATGTCAGGTGGCAGAGCTTAAACAGAGGTGGAGTCAGGGAAGAGTAGGAATATTGTGACCTGGAGATCTCCAAGTCCTTGGCAGCCGGCTACTGCAAGCCGTGGACCCAAGTGCTGCTTTCCTGAAGAATAGATCGCTTCGCCATGTTGGGAATTTGGAGGGAGGAGAAATGCTGTCAAGGCCTTTCCGAAGGGAGAGCATGAGATTTGGACTCTAATTTTTAGCTGTGGATTTTAAAACCATGTGTTGGCAGAGGTGTAAGAGCTAAGTGTCTTATCTAGTAATCGTAAGACTAAGCGGAGTTGTCTTGAGGGCAGGGCGAACAAAAAAGCAGAAAGTCAGATTATAGTTGTCTCAGTGACTGGAGTCTCTCAAACTCGGGGTATGGATCTTACATTAAACATACACCGAATTTGACTGCAGTTAGAGTGGCAGCCTTGCTGTGATCTAGAAATACTTACGGCAGCTGTGGCTTTTTTTTTTTTTTTTCCCTTAGAATGGCACTTAGCATATGCTGTCTTTCCAGGTTATCTGTATTTTCTGTCATAGGCTCTGCTTTGAATTGTGGCTGTCATTCCTCATTTAGGTTTTCTTTTTAGAACAAAATGTATTTACTGTGTTCTCTCAGGACTTGGTATACATGGGATCTTTGGGCTACTCGGTACTTGAAGACAAAACCTGAAAGGGGGAATACTTAAGTCTAAACATATGGCTTCCAAAGGAACTGCTATTACTTATATAATTATCCACAATATGATTTTCCTCATGTCTAAGCAGACACTTTAAAAATAGCATATGTCTCCTTCTGAAAAACTGAAGACATTATTTTGTGTCCTTCTTAGTCATTTTGTTTTCAATCTTGAAAAACAAATCCTTATCAGATAGTGTTTTAAAGATCTCTATCGGATGACCAGCGGGTAAGGTAAAGTAAGGTGACCTTCGTAAAAATCTTTCAGCTTCTATTAGACTCTAAGATTTACTGGTCCCCCTTTCCTCCTATTTAAAAGAATCTTAAATTTTTAGAACAAAGTAGGATTTTTTTTTTTTTTCGAAATTCCTGTTTTTCTAACAGGATGGTCTGTCTGCTATTCATATGTGACTTGGTATATTTCTTATAAGACTGACTAAAGCTTTATGTTGCCTTCACACTTAGTACCCGACCACTCTAGTAGGAGCTAGGAAATGAAGGTCATAACCCTGGATTTGGGCTTGCCAGTATCAGGTTTTTCTGTCAGGTGCTTGTCTCACTCAGCCAAACTGATGATTAGACGTTTGAAGGTGCCTGCTGTAAGCGTCCTTTATTAAGGGACAGTTTGGCTGTAATTATCACATTTCCCTTTGTTAATTTGTGACTGACACCTGGCTGCATCCTTCAAAAACTGTATATAAGACCACAAACTCATTTCAGCCATGACTGTCACCTGATCTATTTTTCTAAAATTGTAAACACAAAAAGGAATGCAAACTTGTTTCTCATGTGAAATAACACGAGAGGAAGTAGATCAGTCACAGTAAGAAAACCAGAATTCTAGAAGCCTAATTTTTCAACATGGATTATCTAAGTTCTATTATGAAACAGTTTCTTCACCCTTTTTAACTACAATCTCATGAAATGACTGAAAATCTGGGAGTTGTTCCAATCAGATAGTACCCTTCATCATAGTTTACTAAAAGTGCTTGGAGGTAAATTTTTGGAATGTCAGTAAGTGACTAATTTACAGTTGCTAAAATGATTGGCACACCACCACACTGGAAGGGTGAGGCGAAGGCAGGAAGAAATGGGCACGATGGGTGTGCCAGCTGTGTAGAAGTAAAGCCTTTGTGGATCTCACTGGATGCTTTAGATGTCTTCTCATCTGTTGACTTTTCCTGGCACAAGAAGTAGGTAATTTGTCTCCAACTGGGAAGTTCAGGTTCTTGAAAAGCATAGTAGGTGGCACCTGTGGGTTGTGAGGAGCAACGGGGTTAGGGTGGCACAGTGTTCAAAAAGGTAGACTTTGGAATTAACATACCCAGGCTCGGAATCCCATCTCTCACTTCCAGGCATTGGCACTTTGCTTAACTGCTGAGCCCACATTTTCTTGTCTGTGAAATGGGGATACTAACCTCTGCTTCAGAGTGAATTAGTTTACTGTCTAAAACCTAGGAAGCTTTCAATAAAGGACGGTCTTGTAATGGTCTAGGAAAAAATTAAAATGACATTACGTGCACATTTAAAAACTCATTAAGGGGCGCTTGGGTGGCTCACTTGGTTAAGCGTCAGACTTCTGTGGAGCCTGCTGTGGTTTCTATATCTCCTTCTCTCTCTCCCCCTCCCCCACTGTGTGTGTGTGTGTGTCTGTCTCAAGGATAAAGGAACATTACAAAAAACCTTAAAGTTTCTAAAAGTGTTTGCTTGGAAGCGTTCTACAGTTTTTAAGTTATTCATTCATTCATTCATTCATTCATTCATTCATTCATTCATTCATGAGAGAAACAGACACAGAGCGGGGGTGGGCCAGAGAGAGTCTCTAGCAGGCTCCACACTGTCAGTGCAAAGCCCAGTGTGGGACTTGAACTCGCAAACCGTGAGAACATGATTTGAGCTGAAACCAGGAGCCGGACACTTAGCCAACCAAGCCACCCAGGCGCCCGGAAGCATTCTACATTTTGATAGCATTGAAAACACAATTTGGCAGTCAGCCTTCTCCAGAATCTCCTTACATTATCTAGGGAATAATGACTTTTTTCTTTTTAATGTTTTAGTTTTGAGAGAGCATGAGCAGGGGAGGAGCAGAGAGAGGAGGAGACACAGAATCCGAAGCAGGCTCCAGGCTGTCAGCACAGAGCCTGTTGTGGGCTTGAACCTATGAACCGCGAGCTCATGACCTGAGCCCAAGTTGAACACTTAACCAACTGAGCCACCCAGGCACCCCGGGAGTAATGACTTTTTATTAAGTAGCTGATAAGTGTTAGATGCTTGTCTTTCATATTTGGCTTTCATATTTTATGTGTATTAGTCATCTCATCTTATGCCAGTTCTGTGAAATAGGTACTATTATTATCCCCTCTTTATAGATAAGAAATGGAGGTGTAAAGAGTGAGTTACTTCCCCAGTAACGAGCAAATGATAGCACTGGCATTTACCTTGAACTCCCATCAGCAGGGCCGGAGTTGGTTGGGTACCTGTCAGCTAGGATGTCGTCATCTGACATACATTCTCCTACACTTCTGTGTTCCACAAAGTCTTTTTAAAAGCTTTTGAACTAGCCGTTACATATTTGAGATTTACTGTCTCTTGCACTGGCATACACCCTTGCTAACACCTTGTCTTAGGTGTTAGCAAGACAGCTTTTCAAAGTCATCTTGGTTTTGAAGGGTTTTTCTGAGCCAAAGCTGGCTGTATATTGAAAGAGAAGGGAAAGAACGGTTTTCATTTCCCTGCCCCATGGTTCAAAAAACATAGTCTTTAGGACATGTAACCGTAACTTTTGAGTTTGAGGACGGATAACTAAATGCGTAAAATGACCAGAGATGTAAAAATATTCCTAAATCCATATAAAACATTTCTAGGGGTGCCCGGGTAGCTTAGTTGGCTAAGTGTCCGACTTCACAGTTCATGAGTTTCAGCCCCGTGTTGGGCTCTGTGCTGACAGCTCAGAGCCTGGAACCTGCTTCGGATTCTGTGTTCTCCTCTCACTGCCCCTCCCCTGCTCATACTCGGTCTGAAAATAAATATTAAAAGAATTTTTTCTGAAAATCTAGTTGGCTAGCAATCAGTCTGTATTATGTCTATACGACCATGGCTCAAATGAGTGAAAAACTGTTGTTTACCTTCACGAGAGAGAAATTGGTCCCGGAAATCAAACACGTCTGAGGATTTGCATAATGGCCTCACAAACAGCTAGCTCTTGGGTGACCTCGGGAACGTTACCTGTCCTGGAGTACTGCTTCTCAACTGTAAATTAGAGATAATAAAAATTACAGATTTGTTTAGATGATTAAATGGGTTTACATTTTAGCTAGCATAGTACATATGAGGGTTTCAATTATTGATGGCTGCTACTTCAGCTGATGTTTGTTAATATGTTTTTACAAAGAGGGCATGATATTCCTAACAAAGAGTGCACTTGAGTTTTAGAAATATCGTAAACCACCTTATTTTGACTATACATTGCGACAGTGTTAGTGAAGTAGGTGCTGTGGGAAGTTCTGGAACTGGGAAGAAGTTGATGGCGATGGTCCTTGAGGTGTAGAAGGTCTGCAGACTAGTGGTTGAGTTCCTGACTGCATCTGTCCTCTCCTGGTGACTGACTGGTCAGTCGTTGGTCCATGTGCTTCTAAAGTATTTAACATATTCAGGGTGCTGGTTCTATATCTTTAGCTTCCAGGGTTTGTTTGAGTTTGTCAATCCCCACCCCCCCCACCCCCCGCCGACACACACACAGAGGTCAACAGGAAGCAGTATAAACTGACCAGGATTCTCCATGGTCATTGTAATCACTTGTCTTCCAGGAGGGAGAATTAAATATACTATTGGGCTTCAACTTGAAAATTCTTGACTGGGACATATTGAGACCCTTGAGCCCTGACTTTCTACAGGAGTAAAATCGAGCTGTGAGCCTTCGAAGCTCTGAACTGTTGGAGTGCCTGAGCTATTACATGCCAGAACATGTACAGTTCAATTGGTATAATCCATCACCGTATCAGATGAGCTCCTGCAATTGGATTTAATTCATGAGAGTGCAAGTTGGGGAGTGTGACCCCACGTATGTCTGAGAGCCAGCTTACCTGGCACCCTCCATCTGCCCTCAGCTGGGTAGTGGTAGGGGGCACAGGAGCAGGGAAGGCAGGTAGTAAGATGCCTGGGCTCCAGATTTTGCTGTTAGTGTAACAAACTTGACATTTTGTAGTTGAGGGGAAATGAGGCTTAGAGAGGTAAAATAATTTCTTGCAAACTTATGTAACTGGTTGGTGGCATAACTGCCTCGAACACATACTTTCCCTTTTCTGGGCCTTGGTATTTGGCTCTTACCTCTAGCTGGAGCAGACTTACCCTAAATGCCTAGTTTTTCCCTCCCTCACCATCTTATCTAAAATAGCACTCCTTCTTTTTCCTTTCTACCACTTTACTCTGCTTTATTTTGCTTTGTGACCCACTCCGCACTGTCTCACACTGTTAAATATACTTCCATCTTTGTCTCTCCACCTAGAATGTAAGTTCCACAAAGGCCAGTTATTTGTACTCTTTACAGTTTTATACTCAAAGCCTAAGAAATGCCTGGCTACACAGTAGATGCTAAATATCACTTAAATCAAGGAACAAACTCGTTAATCAGACATCTGTCTACAGTGACCAAGTATTATACTAGTTGCTGAGGATACAGTTATAAATAGGCTATTTGCTCTATCAAGATTGCGTTTTCTAGTGGAAGAGAGACCAAATTCATTTAGTGTGTGTTCTATTGATAGGAACGCACAGGAGGGTCTCTAGGCTTAGAGATAGAGAAGTTACCCTGAAAATGTGATGATAATTTAAGCTGAGTCATAGAAGCAGCTTGAGTGAAGCTGAAGCGTGGAAGTGTTGGGCAGGGAAGTGATGGACATCAGGCAAAGGGAGCTCCAAATGGAAATGCCTACAGGAACGGGAGCTGAGAGAATTTTAGGAGTTAGGTTGCCTGGATGAGGAGATCTTAAAAATCTTTTGGCCCAGCTGAATTTATAAACCTCTAGATATACTGATGAAATAAATGTGTGTACTCATAATATTGGTAAATTAAATCCTGTACCCTATAAAAACATACCAAAAGTCCTGCATCTATTTTAATCATTTGAAATGTCTCAGACTTTTGATGTGTATCTTCTGTGTTATTGTTATCATAAATAGAACCGCTTTGGGGTTACCTAACAAAGTCTTCCAGAGCTGCTTATTTTTTTACTTTGCTAAAGTCATGCATTCATTCAGTAATAAGCATTGCAGAGCAACTCCTTCGTGCCAGGCACAGTGATGGAAAATGGACAGAACCCTTAACTCTCGAGAATAGAGTTAACATTTTGAATGTTTGTGATGTGCTTTTTGAATGTAGATTTGGTATTCTTGACAATGTTATCTCTACAGATACTTGTATAACCTTAAAGCCATTTTTGCTCTTTTCTGTTTCTTCTGACAATTATACATGCCCATATTTTCTTCTTAATTTTTTTGAAGTTTATTTTGAGAGAGCCGGAGTGGGGGAGGGGCAGAAAGAGAAGGAGTCAGAGAATCCCATGTAGGCTCCGCACTGTAAGCATGGAGCATGATATGGGGCTCAAACTCATGAACCATGAGATCATGACCTGAGCTGAAACCAAGAGATGGATGCTTAACTGACTGAGCTGCCCAGGGCCCCCACATGCCTGTATCTCTAAAGAATGTTTATATACGCATGTAATTGATCCATTTTAGCCATTGTCTGCCGAATTCCTATCATTATGGCTTAGGATTTAGTGCTGTTAACCCTCTATCCCCTTTCCTTCCCTTCCCTCTCCTTACTCATATAGGGTTGTATTAATCTTTTTTCTTCTATCACTATTTAATATTTTGCATATGCAGTATTATTCACAACTGGGAATTATGCAGTGTGATGATATTTTCTTCATTTTGTTTTTCTTGAAACTAATGATGACTTACTTGCTTAGTTACAACTACCAATTATACTTTTCCCCACTCTATCCAAAAGACTTTCTATGCAGCCCTCCATAAGTTGGTCATGTTAAGGAAAGAAAATCTCTTCTCTGATTTTTGGTGGTCCCATCTCTGTGGTGATCTCTATTGACCATGTAGACTGGTTGCGAGGTGGGCTGCCTTTTAGGTTTTGTGCAAATTTCCTTTGCTGTTATCCTGGATATTCCTTTTAAAGACCGTATTATGGATATTCATATGACAGTGTAGAAGCCCACAGAGCTTTGGTGTACTAGATTAAAAAAAAAAAAACAAACCTGAAGTCTATTAGTTGGGTTGAAGAAGAAATCACATACCTTGATGTAGTCATCATATGCCTGTCTTAGGAACTAAATACAGTTAGAAAGTTAGGACCAAAAGGAGAAGAGCAATTATTTTTGCAAAAAAGGGAATAAGATGTTTAAAAGGATAGGAGTTTTAAATCTGTATTTAAAAAAGAATACACACACATCAAAATTAAAATTGACATCTAATCATTAAATACACACTTAACCAAACAGCTTTGGTGACCTTCTAGAATTCACGTGTAGTGAGCTTGTTAAATCAGTTGGTAGCTGATTTTTTCCACATGTTGTATGTTCTATGTTGAAACTTCTCTGGCTAGTTAAGGCACAGGTAGTAAAGGTATGCTTTGATTAAATCACCAGTGATTGTCAGGATACAGATGATCCCCTATTTAAGCACAGCTTGGTGGAAGCCTTTTATTGCTTGCTTTGCCCATGTGTGCATATGAGTGTTACTCTTCTAAAAGACAGTAGGGAAGTCCTATTTTGACTGTTCTTCCTTTCTTGCTCTTGTCCTATACATTTTCCTGAACTGGTTTGTTCAATGACCTACGCATGTAATCAGGAAATTAAAATGGGGAACAAACCAATTAATACACAACAGGGCATGGTGAAAATTGTGGACAACTCAAGAGTTCATCACTTCTCAGCTGTAGCTGTCATTGCCCAGTTTAGTAAATCTTCCCTCCTTCCCTTTTTCCTCCTTCCTTACTGTTATCCAGAAATTCAGTTTTTGTGTGTAATCTCACTTTGAAGAGGACTTTTGCCCTTTGAGTTGGTTCAGAATTTGGATCAGTAACCACCAGCTAAGTTTGGCTTTCTCAGTCTTGAGAGAGCATACATGTGCTGCTTCTGGCTTCCTGGGTGGAGTTAATTCAGGGGTGTTGCTTTCTGGGGCCTCTTGGTTCCTTTTTTGGCAGATGGCTCTGGCACTCCAGGTTCTTTAGCTATTCTTCTGAAGCGCTGGGCATCCATGAAGGATTTTTGTGTACTGCAGGGGTTCTCCTATTCCCTTCTTCTTTTGAATCCTTTTCTCTCTTACCAAGATCACTTTCTTGGTCTTTCACTTGCTTGGGCCAAACATGTTCTCTAATAGTGTCATCAAGTTAAAAAAAAAAAAAAAAAAAGGTACAATAGCAATGCACACTGTGGTGACAGCCCTTAACAAATCTGCCTTTTAAGGGTCTCTTGGGTGGCTCAGTGGGTTAAGCCTCTGACTCTTCATTTTGGCTCAGGGTATGATCTCCTGGTTCATGACGTTGAGGCCCCTCTCCTGACAGCCCAGAGCCTGTTGGGGAGTCTCTTTCCCTCTTTCTCTGCCCCACCCCTGCTTTTGTGCAAGTTCTCGCTCAGTAAATAAACATTAAAAAAAAAAAACCCACAAATTTGCCTTTGGAGTCACAGTGTTCCAATTTGGACAGGGTTGTCCTTGGTTGATACATACTTCTCATCCTAAAATCTCAGCCATCTTGAGAGTTCAGTTTGCTTGGCTCCTTAGTTGAAGCTTCAGTTTCCTAGGAGGATGTTCTCTTTCTTGGGAGGACATCTCATTTTGATGAAGCACATCCTCCAGTAACTTCCTGAGAGATGGTCGTGCGCGGGAGGAATACTTATTGAATTTTGTAAAACACTTTTTATTCACGTGTTCAATTAATAGTTGGACTAGGTAAAGAATTTTCAGTCCATTTTCCTCAATTTTTAAAGCCTTTGTTCCATTGTCTTAGTTTTTGGTGAGTCTGAGCCCTTCTGATTCCTCATCTATTTATTACAGTGATGTGCTTTGATTCGTAATCCGAATTCAGAAACACTACCCCTACCGTGTTTTATTACAAGGTGATATGCATGGTGAAATGTACCAAGGTAGTATTTTTTTTCTATGTACTTTTGAAAAATCAGAAATGTAACTTTATGAAAATGGAGTTTATTCCTTCTTTAACCTTGCATTTCAATTCATCCTTTGTCTTGTGTCTTTAATCCTTTTTGTCCACTCACATCTGCTTCATCCCTCTTCAGAGTATATGCTTTTTTCAATCGCTTCTCAGCCTTTTGGCTAAGATCAAGTGCAGAGTATATGCTTTTTTCAATTAAAAAAAATCAGAGAAAGGCATAATAATCTTACTCATTTTGGCAATAATTCCTGAGACTGAATATTTAGTGAGGAAATAGTAAATTTTTTGTCCTATTCAGTAGCTCCATAAAAATACAGTTTACTGCTCTGAAACTACATGGATTCCTTGGCCTCTTCTTTTTCCTTTAAGGGCTTTAATTTTTTTCTTTTCCCTGAAATAAGAAAGCCCTTAATCACTATTTTTAGCTTATGCTAAGTAAAATTTTCCTTTCTAAACAAATGCACTCTTTGAGTGTGTTAAGCTTAGTGCTTTCTTATCCTAGTCATTTTCCCCTTGAACTTTGCTGATAAAGATTAAGAAACACTGATGGTTTATAGCTATCACTTTTTTTAATGCCAAAGGTTTTCATGGCAAGAGAAGAAATAATTGAATGAACTTAGTTCTAATTCCGAAAGGTGGTTTAGCATTAGCTCTGAAGACTGCTTAGGGAAAGGTCAGTAAACATATGCAAATCCCATCTTCCTTCGGATTTGAGTAGCTTTTGCCCCCGCATCCCTGCGAGTCTGACTGATTTCATATAATTTTGAGTGATACAGATGATTTGATGTGTGCCCGTTTAAAAAGTGGCAACAACTTAGTATTTGTTGAATAGGACATCTTTCAAGAAGCATAGGTACTAAAATTTATGTTGTTTATACCAAAATCAGGCACTTGATACCAGTCTCAAAATAGTTACTTTATACATTCCTTGTGCTTTAAATCCAGTAGAGTCTTTCAAAATAAGGAGCAAGATTGCATTTGCTTCGCTTCATCTCTGTGGTCATTATAGTGTGTATGAAAATGTTCGTAAGAGTCTTAATGGGAATGATCAAAGATTTTAGAGGTTTAAGTAAAATACAGTGAAAAGTTTGGTTTATTTGCGGCCTGACCATTTTCTTGCTGTGCTGGGGTTGAGTGTACAATACCAAAACAAGAAATGATGTTGAGAACCTATAAGGAATATAACAATAAGGTCTGACAATTTTCTTTCCTGCTGTTGAATTATAATTGACATACAACATTACTAGTTTCAGGTGTACAAGAGAGTGGTTCAATATTTTTACACATTTTGAGATGGATCACCATGACTGGTCCAGTTACTGTCTGTTCCCATCCAAAGTTATTAGTGTTGTGGACTGTAGTCCCTCTGCTGTACATTTCATCCCTGCAACTTATTTTATAACTAGAAGTTTGTACCTCTTAATCTTCACCCCTTTCCCCCTGGCCCCCCCGCTTCCCTGGGGGCCTACTGGATCTCTGAATCTATGAGTCTGTTTCTGTTGGTGGTGGTGGTTTAAGATTCCACCTACAAGTGAAAGTGGTGTTTGTTTCTGACTTAACTCCACTTAGCATCGTACCCTCTAAGTCCATTCACATCGTCACAAACATCAAGATTTTATTTTTTTTATGACTAATATTGTGTATATATACAACATACTCTCCATCAATCAGTGGACAGGTTGCGTCCATATCTTCTTGGCTATCATAAACAGTGCTACAGTGAACGTAGGGGTATATGTATCTTTTTGAATTAGTGTTTTCATTTTCGTCAGATAAATACCTGGAAGTGGAGTTGCTGGGTCATATGGTCATTCTATTTTTATTGTTTTGAGGAACCTCTCTACTGTTTTTCACAGTGGCTGTACCAGTTTACATCTTCACCCCCCAGTGCATAAGTGTTCCCTTTTCCTCCATATTCTCCTCTATGCTTGTTATTTCTCATATTTTTTTATCCTAGTCATTCTGACTGGTGTGAAGGGAGTATCTTCTTGTGGTCTGGATTTACATTTCCCTGATGATTAGTGATGTTGAATATCTTTTCATGTGTCTATTGGCCACCCGTATTATGTCTTTGGAAAAATGTTCCTCTGCTCATTTTTAATCCGATTATTTTTTTGTTATTGAGTTATTGAGTTCTTTATACATTTTGAAATTCAGTCCCTTATCTGCTGTATTATTTGCAGGTATCTTTTCCCATTAAGTAGGTTGCCCTTTCATTTTATTGATGGTTCCCTTTGCTGTGTAAAAAAGCTTTTCAATTTGATACTATCATGGTTTTCTGTTGCCCTTACCTGAGATCTATTAAAAAAAAATTACTAAGACCAATGTCAAAAAGCTATTGCTTTTTTTTTTTTTTTTTTGGAAATGTTATGGTTTTAGGTCTTTAATTTTTTAATCCACTTTTTATTTTTCTATGTGGTATAATAAAATGGTCTGGTTTCATTCTATTGCATGTAGTTTTGCCAACAGTTTTCCCAACATCATTTATTGAAGATTGTCTTTTTCCCATTGTGTTGTTGCCGCCTTGATCATAGCTAAATTAACCATATAAATTTGGGTTTATTTCTGGGCTGTGTCTGTTTTGGTGACCATGCCTGACTGTATTGATAACTATAGCTTTGTAACATAGTTTGAAATCAAGGAGTATGATACTCCAGCTTCCTTCTTCTTAAGATTGCTTTGGCTATTTGCAGTCTTTTGTGGTTCCATGTGAATTTTTGAATTACTCTAGTTTGGTATAAAATACCCTTGGGTTTTTTTTTGTTTTGTTTTTTTTTTGTTTTTGTTTTTGTGTTTTTGATGGTGATTATTTTGAATCTGTAGATGGCTTTGAGTAGTTTGAACATTCTAACAATGTTGTTCCAATTCCTTAGCACAGTACATCTATTTATTTGTGTCGTCTTCAGTTTGTTTCATCATTGTCTTAGAATTTTCAGAATACAGGACTTTTCACTTCCTTGGTTAAATTTATTTCTGGGTATTCTTATTGATGCAATTGTAAATGGGATTTAAAAAAAATCTTACTGCTTTTAGCGTATAGAAATACAACAAATTCATATTTGTATCCTGCAACTTCACTGAATTCTAATACTATTTTGGTGGATTCTTTAGAGTTTTCTATACATAGTATCATGTCATCTGCAACTTGTGACAGTTTTCTACCCAATTAGGATGCCCCCCCCCTTTTTTTCTTGCCTAAATTATGTGGCTAGAATTTCCAATATTGTGTTGAATAAAAGTGATGAGTGGGCCTCCTTGTTTCTGATGGTTGTCTTAATTTGTTGGCAATTTGCAACTGAAAGGAACTCAGTTTCATAGGCATGGGTGGTAGTGCATATATGTAATTATAATTTAATCCAGGATCTAAAAACTGCAAAGAGGTTTTTTACAAAGCATAAAGGGAAGCAAGCTTGTTTGTTGCATTTGCTTCCAATAGACTTGATGTCTGTCTACTAAGAAAGTATTAGGTTGTGAATGTTCCTGTCCAAGTGTTGTTAGTTTTTTAAATAGCATTTTATGTAGGAAGAATATAATAATTTTGGAAATCCTAGCTATATTTGTATGGTTATCTTATGCTTTTACTGATGTTAATTTTTTCTTTGAACTATGTGGCTATATTTAGGAAGACAGCCAGGAGTTTGATCTAGACAAGGTTTTTATAATTTTATCTTAAAATTAACTCTATATAATAGTATCAAATGGGTAATGACCACTTCCTTTTTTTGGCCTAAAATAAATAAATTTATAATTTTTCTTTAATCTTCAAGTATGTAATTTTTGTTTTATAATTCAGCTCAAGATTGAATCTAAGCAGGAGTCTTATAAAAGAGGATTGTTCAGGTTTTCAGATTCCAGCCAAGTGTTCAGTACATGAATGTCTGGACTGCTTCCATACCCTAAGTGACTACAAAGCATCTAGAGCAGGAACTAGGATTTTGAGTTTGGTTGAGTGTGTCTCAACCAAAGACCTTACCATTCTCTGTGTCGCCACGTAAAGGTCTCGGGATGCCAAGTCTATTGTAGTACGGAGCACTTTGAAAAATACGCCCAACTTGTGGTAACAGAAGCTTGGTCAGCAGTGTTTTTAAAACATTGCCTTTTGGCCATATTTCACAGCTTTCTCACTTATGTGTTGGAATACACTACAGTGGTCATTATATGTATGGCCAAGGGCTGCCTTTTTAGCAGAATTTTAGGAAGTACCATTCATGTTCATTCAACATAAAAGATGCCCCTCTGGAGTGGTACAGGATTAGCAGTACTGCATACTGCAATGTGGGATGCAAACTCGAGGGTATTAGGATATCTGTATTGGTTTGATGAATGGTTCAGGACATTTTTTTGTTACGAAGAATGATTATGACCTGGGAAAACCTCTGAGTATCTGGAAATTTGATTACTGAGGGTATAAGTATTCTTCAAATGTAGCATCTCTTCCTTAACAGGTGTGGTAGGTATACTTTTGTAAATATAAGTGCTTTTCAAATTGAACTTTCTCCTATCAGGACTTTCAGAATGATTTTATTCTTCACGCATTGTTGATGTCCTACAGTATGAGGATACAAATAACACCAACTAAGCTGTGCTAGTGACTTGTCTTAGCCTCACTTTTGAAGTTGAATTGTTTTCAGTCTATAAGCTTTGTCAGTACATGTTCACGTATATTCATCCAGTCCTTGTAATTTTCGATTAGTTCATTCTGGGGCTCCAGTGTCTGCCACTTTTTGAAGCTGGCCAGTAAGTATCCAACAAATCTGCAAGGTGAGTGTAAAGCATTACAGTTTTCTTAAAAAAAAAAAAAAAAAAAAAGAAAATCACTTTTTAATTTCCTCTTTAGATACGCTTTCCTGTGCCATCAGGATGCTGTGATAGGAAACAAATAACAAATGATGGTCTGATCTTCCTGTTGCCTCACATAAAAGCTGGAAGCAGATGGGACGGTAGCCACTTGGATTATATTCACCATTTGGTTAACATAGTTTAGTATAGAAACCAGGCAGACTTCTATAGGAAGGGTCTTTGGAAGAAAAATGACATGGTCATTACATTGCAATATTTTCAGAATCAACTCTTGATGTCAAAGCCTTTACATATTCCTGTCAGTGCAGAGCCTACACATAGGCCTTGTTTATATAATGTCTTATTTGTTTCTTGATTTTTCTTCTGCCATAGAGGATATTTCATTCCTAGTAGTTTGGGTATTTCTCTGCAAAACAGTGTTGTTCTAAGCATGACTTCTCTGGAATTTTAGTTTTTTTTTGTTTTTTTATTTTATTTTTTTTTTAAAGACCATTTTAATAGCTGCAGATTCATTAATATGTAATGAAAATTAAATTTTTGATTTAGTAATGTTTGGAATTAGTATTGTCTGTCATCTGACCTCTTTATCTGTAAGAATTTGGACAGCTGACACCTTTTGGTCCCTTATACAATCTAATGTTGATAATATGTAACTGTTGAAATAAGCCATGTCCTGGTTTAGGTGAGATGTTTTGGCGTTAGCGTTTAATTGCATGACCTTGAGTTCTTGAGTTCAGCATGATACATTTGTAACAGCGCTAATAAAATTTCTTAAAATTCATCACTTATTTATGAATATATTATGGGAAGGTATGAGCATGGTTTTTGTGTAATACCTTTGCTGAACTTGATAAATGTGATGAAATAAGACATTTAGACTGCAGAAAAGAATTACTGGAATATACAAATCCTGATCTGGTATAATCTTCATACTGCCTAGTGTCAGACCTTCTTATCACTATTATCTGAGGGTGTTCTAAATTAAAAAGGAAAAAAAATGTATTTTAGTGGAAAGAGATCTGTAAAAACTATTCAGATGAAAGTTTTAAAGGAGACTATGAGCTATTACGAATTTGGAAGCTTGATCCAAAAAAACTCTAAGGTTGCCTGTTTTAAGATTGTTAGACTACTCAAAAATTTAAAAATAGTTTTAGGAAATACTGAGATACAGATATCCTGTAATATTCAACAATTAAAACTTAGAAATTTACATAGATGTTCATAAAATAAAAAATTAAAAAAAAATATCTGTTCAGAAGCTCTAAAGGCCCTTAATCCTTTTAATTAAATTGCATGAATTGAGAAGCAAACTTCTTTCCAAATCATAGAATTCCTTCAAGGGGCAGACTTTGGTTAAGTATTAAAAACGACAGTAGATAAACTTAGGAATAGTTGATCCAGTTCACAGAAAAACAATAGTAGTTGTGGTAGTAGTGATAAGCAGTTCCACTTTGTGTTAGTAGGAAAAATTATGAAACACAGAGAAGCAAATTAAATGGAGGGAACGCTAAACGTTTTACATGTGGGTGCTAAACAAAACTCCTTGGGTTATAAAGGGACTGCGAGGACAATTATCCTGTGATTCAGCTGGAGGTCGGGGGGTGCAGTTTGTAGGGACCTTATGCTGCTGCTTGTTAGTGTGGAGTGCTCTGCATCAAGCCTTATTTGTCAAAGTGACCATGACCTAACCAAGAAGGTTTATGGAAGGAGCCATGCAAATTATGTTCAAATAGGATTCAACTGATTAAAGCTTTTTGAATAGTACTTTGAAGAGGTTAATTCTTTTGGTGACCTGCAGCCCTCAGGAAGCTCTGTTCTGTAGAGCTTGTTAACAGCCCCTCCCCCCCGCCCCGCTACTGCCAGTGGGTGGGTAGGGGGAGTATATGTGTACGCTCTGCAAGTACGCTTATGCATTGGCGTGTTAACGCATACACAGTGGAGTCAGTCCTATGTTTGGCAGCCATAGCTGTTAGCTAAAGTGTACTCTTTTACAAACCAAGATCACAGGAAGGAAGAAACTTCCTTTCTTCAATCACAACTCAATTTCAAAGTATCATAGTTTATTTTACAAAATATTGGAAAATGAGGATGTATTTTCACCCAAATACTAACTAAACTCACTGAAGGTAGACTTTTTTTTGTCCCCCATTGTCACTGCAGTACTTGGTATGGGACAGGTTCTCGTATATTTGTTGAAATGAATATTTGAGGAAACCTTAAATACTAACAACCTTTCTAAATAGAAGTTGAGGCACTTATTGCTTTAAAGTTTCCTATTTGCATTTAGAAAATTGTAGGGCAGTGTAGTAATTGAGAAGTGATGTGTATGGCTTTTGGCTTAAACAGAGAATAACATGAGAATGAGTTTCTCTGCTTTATGTGTATGTAGCATAAAGTGCATCTCCTTCCTGGGAAAGTTCTCTTTGATTTAGTTATACCCTATCAGATTTTATTTTTAAAAAATGTGCTTTTAAGATGTATATTAAAGATGTGTATTAATAAGAGACTAATTTCTAGGTTTGCAGTCACAAGTAATCTTTTACCTGAGGACTGGTGACAAAGTAATCTACCAGAACGTCCATTGAGCACTTTCTTGGGATGACTCCCTTTTGGGGAGTAGAAGTTCCAATCTCAGTATCTTATTCTCTGTTGATCTGCTTCCTTCCCACAGCCTTCTATCTGCTTGCTTTCTTTTTCCTCTGCTGACTCATTTCCTAATCAGGAGGGAAAATCATTGGTGCCCTGTCTTTTAGGAGAAGGCTGCTGGCTTAGTGAGCTAATGCTAAGCTGCCATGCACTTTAAAGAGCTAATAGGTTTAGATACTCACCTACTATAGGAATTTTTAACAAGGCAGAGGTTCTGGAAACAATACTATAACCCAGAGAGTTAGTCATTATAGAATGCCAGACATTTTGGTGGGCAGAGGTGGGATATGTGAGTAATGTTTCGGAAGATGTGACAAATCACAAATCCGTCACATGGAAGCCTTTTGAGTTGTGTAAAATTTACCCAGTGTTTTTTCAATTTAGGTGCTTTATATAATTCTTTGCAGTATCCTAATTACAGTGGCACTAAATTTCATGCTTAACTGTTAATGTATATTAATTATTGATATTTATAATTCTGTCATTGTAGCCAAGTTTTGCAGTGATACCCAGGAACACTTCAATTATTTATAATACTCGGGACTTCAGAAAGCATGAGAATGTGGTATTCTTTGCTACAAAAGTAATTTAGGTGGTATTGTAATTTAGCAATGTCAATAGATATTTTATGGGATAAGTAGGGTTTGTTCATAGAATTTTTTGTGAGAAACATTAAACAGAAACACTGGAATGTCTTCCAATATGAAAAAAATTCAGATGTGCTTTAGCACAAAATATTTAACTTTTCTGTTCTATATATTCACATCCTAGATTATCTTTCGGTTTTTAGCATCTTGAATCCCTTTTGAGTTGTCTTGAGTTTTCTTGGACATCTGTTTTGTGAATCTAAATTTTCTCCTGCAAAATGGAACTGATAATAGTCTTAAACATTAACAAAGAGTAAATAAGGACTCTTCTAGTTGGCTTGGCTCTAGGTCTTTGTGTGGGCAGGAGATGGAGTAGAGCCAAAGGCACCCCAATAGACAGTTCTAGGACCAAAATGCAAATTCTGTGTCCTGAATTGCATGGTTACTTCACTCTTGAGGAATCTTTATGTATATGCATTTGGTATAGGATAGGTTTTCTCTTGAGACCAATGCATTCTGTGGGGATACTTGACATCTGGGTACCAGTGAGTGATACTATGCAGTGACCCTTCTCCATTCCTGTGGTGGTTTGGTTGTATTTGGAGGTTCGGTTTGTGTGGCCAGAGTCTTTCCATGTTGATTTGAATTGCTTTTTTTTTTTTTTTTTTTTTTTATTAAAAAAATTTTTTTTTTCAACGTTTATTCATTTTTGGGACAGAGAGAGACAGAGCATGAACGGGGGAGGGGCAGAGAGAGAGGGAGACACAGAATCAGAAACAGGCTCCAGGCTCTGAGCCATCAGCCCAGAGCCCGACGCGGGGCTCAAACTCACGGACCGCGAGATCGTGACCTGGCTGAAGTCGGACGCCTAACCGACTGCGCCACCCAGGCGCCCCTTTTGAATTGCTTTAATTTTTTACAATATGGCATTCTGGGTTTTTTTGTTTTTTTTTTGTTTTTTTTTTTTTTTTTTTTGCTTTTTTAAACATGTAGACTTGGTATATGAAGCCACCTTCTTTAAGATTCAGGCAGGTTAAGGTTAGATTGTATGTGAAGGCTAACTTTCCTGGGCATTGTGTGAAGGAGAGCATGCTTTAGATTTTTTTAAGGTATATTTTGAGAGAGAATACAAGTGGGTGATGGACAGAGAGAGAGGGTGAGATCGAATCCCAAGCAGGCTCTGCACTCTCAGTGTGGAACCCAAAGCAGGACTCAAACTCACAAACCAGGAGATCATGACCTGAGCCAAAACTAAGAGTAGGATGCTTAACTGAGCCACCCAGGTGACCCTAATTTCTACCACACTATGTATGCTCAGCCTTCTACCTCAGTAGAATGCATGGCTAAACCTTAGGTTCTGTATGTTAATTCCCCATGCTCTGCAAAATTATATTCTGTATTATTTCTCATGAGAAATTTGCTTTATTTATAAGCATTTGTGTGTTAGATGCTTTCCAAGCAGACAAGATGTACAACTTAAGTTCCTGTATCTTAAACTAGGACTCATAATTACACTAACCAGAAGATAAACATATTTTTTTTTTTGGTCATGAATAAAAATCTAAAAGTTGCTTGTAGTCCTACCCTGTGTATCTTGCATGTCTGTTTTTCCATTTTTTTAGTTGAAAAATACAATTTTACGAGTTAAATCTAAGCAGTATGTTGTATAAATAAACCTTAATCCACTGATGCCTCCGTACATTTGTTTTAGTTAGTTAGATGTCTTAACTCATGGGTACCAGATCCAATAATCCTCTAACCTAGCTGAACATCAGACCCTCAGGAATTTAGAGTAGCTTTCCAGGTCCCTGTATTCAGAAGTTGAAATAGTAGGTCTTCAGTATCTGTATTTCTGAAAAAGCTTTCAAAGATTGTGATGAGCCAGGTTTCAGAAACTCCCCAGTTTTTCATGGTTTAAAAACAATCACACATGCCTCTTAGTGGTGTCTCCTCTATTTGTCCAGTTTTCATCTTGCACAACATATTGAGTTGTGTTGTAAAGATTTCCTTGTGAGCTTTCTTTTCAGATAGCACTGAAAAGATAAAGAAGTTGGAGGTGACAGTTACAGTGACACATTGTCAGGTCCTAAGAGGCAGAGGAATACAAGGCAATCCAAAGAACAAAGGGAAGATGTTATCAAAGCCTCAGTGAGTTAGAAGGTAGAATACAAATACAACTATAGGATACCCAGGGACACTGGAATTTTAGGTAAACTGTGAATAACATTTGACATAAGTATCCCAGGTATTTCATAGGACATACTTCTAAAAACTACCCTAAATACGTGTTTAACATAAGTATTTTATCATTACCCATTGCTTATCTGAAATTCAAATTTATTGGGACATCCTATATTTGGCAGCCTTACCTAGAAGCACACTGGTATGAAAGGAGGACATGCTATATGCTTAGACTCAACAGCATAGCCAAAAGTGGCCGTTCAACTAAATTAGCTCTAGAAGCAGTTTTTATTTTAAGATCCCTTATTTTCTTGTTTTTAGTTACTTGAAAACTAGCTTTGTAGTTGACAGAATAAACTATTTGCTTTTTTTTTTTTAATGCTTTATTTTGAGAGAGGGAGAGAGTGTGTGCCGTGTGTGTGTGTGAGAGAGAGAGAGAGAGAGAGCGCGTGAGCGAGCGCGCGCTGGGGAGGGGCAGAGACAGAAGGAGAGGACTGTGCTGTCAGGGCAGAGCTCCACGTGGAGCTTGATCTCATGAACCTCCAGACGACCTGAGCCAATAGCAACAGTCCGATGCTTAACCGACTGAGTTCTCCAGGTGCCCCCATTTGCTTTTTCTTAGTGGGGAAATGGTTACATAGTTTTTTGTTTGGTTTGACCTCACTGTGTACAAGTGTACTATCTACTTTTATCTACCAGCAGCATTCCGCACATGAATTGAAAATTGCTTTTACAATCTAAAAATCTAAAGCACATGTCATCCCAGTCTATGTGTTCAGTTCTTTTAATGCTAATCTTGAAGAGGTTTTTGGGGGGATTTTGTGTGTGTGTGTGTGTGTGTGTGTGTGTGTGTGTGTGTGTTTTTAAACTCCGTTTAATTTTCACCAATCCTTGAATTTGCTGATAAATTTGTTATCAAATTTGTTAAGCCCTGAAGTTGAGGTAGCATAGCATGCTTTGCTGGCTAAAATTCTGGTAGATTGTTCTCTTTAAAGGAGTAGTAATGCGATCTTTGCAGTTATCAACAGGGGTTAAATTCTTAAAGTTGCTGCTAAGATTTCTGTTTGAGGTACACACTAGGACTTTATGTGTTAGGGAAATTAGCCAGGCATTTGAACATAGAAGGCTTTATCTCTTCTCTGCATCTTTCCATTCCAAGCCTCCTTTTTGGAAAGGTCAGGAAGAATGACAGTTCTAGTTGGCCTACATCATAGTCCTTCTGTAGCTACAGTTCTTACCTAACCAGACCCTTGGATTTATTCAGATATCAGACCCCCATTGTGCGGGAATGACTGGATTCCTCTTGAATCCTCAGGATGACTGACTCTGGATCCGTCCATCGTGATACTACCCCTTCCCTTACTTCAGGGATTTCTTCAGGAATAGATCCATGAATCCTTACTGGATAGTAACATGCAGGGAGAAATACTACATGTAAGGGTGTGCTGATTCTGGGAAAGTTGTCTCTACCCGCCCCCCCCCCCCCCCCCCCCCCCCCGCCAGAGTAAAAACACTTTCTTTAATGTTTAGTTTTTGTGATTTGGAGGATGCCTTGATAGAGTGAACATGGGTTTCTTTGGAGGCAGGGAAGGTGGAGGACAAACCAGCACATGGAGGGATATACCTAGATGTAAAAGGCCTACTAAACCCTTGATAACTTCATTGAGTGACTCAGTTAACTGATCTGGAACCCTCTTGTCTTGAGATGTGCGATGATAAACCCCTATTTTGTCTAATAGGCCCTTTTGAGTTGGAGCTTGTGTAACTTTCAGTCTAATGCACTCTTACCAAATTAAAGGAGTTAAAGAGGATATTCTGTCACTGGGGTTGGCCCCACTGGGTGTGTCAGGGATGGGTCAACCAAGATGACAAGCTGAAAGTTTCCTCCCCCCCCCCTTTTTTTTTTTTTAACAGATAGCCTTTGCTCATCCATGATGTATCTGCTTTAGAAAGAAAGCAAAAACTTCAAACATTTCTGGGGAAAGCAAATGTATATCCTATTTTCTTTTAAAAGCAGCTATCCCAGAGCACTTATTAGCTCCTGGAAAAGGCCATTGTGTGGCTTGGAGCTGGTCAGCTTGTTTAAGCTTTTAGACAAGTACACAGTTGTCTGCAGCAGAGTCTGTCCAAATTCTTTGTGACGAATATAAAATCTCTGTTTCTTCAGCATACGGAACTTTGCCATGAAATACCAGATGGTACCAAGGCACAGAGTTCTTCCTGCCGGAGAACAATATTCTCTGCAAAACAGAACTACTCACACTGCAGCTCAGCAAAGAAAGCCTTTGGTATTTCTTAGGTCCTCACTGAGTCTGACCATGCTTACTTAGACAACACACAGTCCTGGAATTTTAAGACTGTCCCCTACTCCTCATTCAGTTATGTCACTGCTAGTGTCTTTTTTTTTTTTTAATGTTTATTTTTGAGAGACAGACGTGGCACGAGTGGGGAGGGGCAGAGAGAGGGAGGGAGACACAGAATCTGAAGCAGGCCCCAGGCTCTGAGCTGTCAGCGCAGAGCCCGATGCATGGTGAGATCATGACCTGAGTGAAGTCGGACGCTCAGCCGACTGAGCCACCCAGGCGCCCTGCTAGTGTCCTTTGCCAATGGTTGTGACAGGATACATGCCCAGAAAAGCAGTGTAGTGCATAATGATCTCCTCTTCCACTCTAGATTTTCTTCCAGTGTAGATGACTTTGTATCAGCAAACACTGTACTTAGTGGGAATGGGGATACATAGATGACTGACATCCCTGTGTAAAGAATATGTACTCTAGTGAGGAGAAAACCATGCTATGCAAATGATAGGGTACACAGAAGGTTTCTTGGAGGTTTTGTTTGGGTTCCTTTCTAAAGGGAGAAAGGAAATCTAGGCAGAGTGGACTAACCTGTGTTGAACAAGCATGGTGGGATAATGATACGGAGGGAAAGAGAAGAGCTTTTAAGGGGCGCCTGGGTAGCTCAGTTGGTTGAATGTCCGACTTCGGCTCAGGGCATGATCTCACAGTCTGTGAGTTCGAGCCCTGCGTCAGGCTCTGTGCTGACAGCTCAGAGCCTGGAGCCTGCTTCAAATTCTGTGTCTCCCTCTCTCTGCTCCTCCCCTGCTCGTGCTCTCTCTCCAAAAAAAAAAAAAAAAGAGCTTTTACTCAACTTGCAGGCTGATCAAATCTTGTGATGGCTTTGCCAGGCTCTGATGGTCTTGTATCTTGACACTGGTATGAAGAATGATTTGCTCAAGGAGAAACTCAAAGGGTAGCCAGTGGCTAAGAGTGTGCTAGTCAGATGCACCTGACTCTGCCTCCAAATTATGTGAGTTGGGTCTTTCTTATCTGGGTCTTAGCTTCATATTTGACACAAGGAACCTACCTCATGGGTGCTTGGAATAACCCTTGTAAAGAGGTTAGAAATGTGCTTACTATGTGGTAAGTGGTCAATTAGTATTAGTTATTCCTAGGTATTAATTACATGTTTATCAGGGGTGGTCAAGGGGAAGTCCTATTGTTTAAAAAGGGCAATCCCCTTATCTCCCTTGACATGGTCTACTAGACTTATTTGTAGGAAGACAGGACTGCTTCTGACTTTGCAGGTGGTGAGGTGACTGAACATGTGCTGGACACGTCCTATTTTCTGCCTTTCTAACCTAGTTCATCTCCAAGATTTCTTTTGGGAAGTCTTGTATACTCATAGTCATCTCTGACTTGCTTGATTCCAACAGATCGTTAAGGCTGTTATTATAATTGGCATATTAGTCAGGGTTCTCTAGAGAAGTAGAGCCTATAGTATATCTATATATATCTATGGGATTTATTACAGGAATTGGGTCACACAATTATGAAGGCTGAGAAGTCCCATAATCTTCCCTCCGTAAGCTGCAGGGCCAGGAAAATTGGTATATTCAGTGAGTCCAAAGGCCCAAGAACCAGGAGCCGTGATGTTTAAGAGCAGGAAAAGATGGATGTCACAGCTCAAGAAGAGAGAGAATTCACCTTTTATCAGCTTGTTTCTATTCAGGCTCTCAGTGAATCAGATGATACCTGCTCATACTGGTGAGGGTGGATCTCTTTATTCGGTGTACTGAATCAAATCTTCATCTCTTCCAAAAACACTTCCATAGACCTACCGAGAAACCGTATTTTACCAGCTATCTGTCAAGTGGGCAGATAAAAAAAAAAAAATATCCTCACGATTAGTTTGCATTTGCTTGTGATGAGCTGCTATTATTTGGGACCATTAAAGGTGTTCATAGGTCCATCTCCTTCTGAATCATGGGTGAAACTGATGCTCTAATGAGTAAGAAGGTCCTAAAGCAGATTGTTGAAAGATAATGACCAACAAAATTTGGCAGTTGGCTCTCTTAACCTATATTCATGTTCAGGAATATGAAAGTCTTATTGAATAACTGTGCACTTGATTGTCTTTGGTAAGATAAACTGAATGGAGACTTAGAGTCAAACAACATGTCAGTGGGATAGGCAGCATGTAGGGATAAAATACAACTCATAGACTTGGATTCAGGATACCTAGGTTATGATCTTGCTTCTGTGACCTAACGGGTTATGTACCTTAACCTTTAAGACTGTTTTCTCATCTAAAATATGACTAATAATACCTGCTTTGCTCTTTGACAGTGAAAAAACACTAGACAAATACTTCAGTTTTTTGCCTTTTAGGCTCTTGTGTTCTTCTGAATCAGTCATACCCTAAGACTGCCACAAGCCACATACTGGGGGTCTCGTTGCTGTGAGTGAGGTCACAGCTATTTGGCAGGATGTAGCATGGACTTGTTCATCTGTCATCAATGGACACCTGACCATCACACACATTTCTCTCTACCAGTGTGTCTGATTGAACTAAAATGGCAGCCGTGTAAGTAACTTAAAATTTTCCAGTGGTGCTTTAAAAACAGACGAAGGTCATTTTAATAAGTCATTCTATATATACAAAATGTCTTTCAATATATAACCGATATGCAAGTATTAGTGAGATGCTTCATATTTTTTATTGTACTGTTTGAAATCTTGTATGTGTTTTAGACTTGGACCACATGTCAACTTGGACCAGCCACATTTCAGTTGCTTGGTGGCCAGGTGTGGTTAGGTACTGGACAGCATAGCTCTGGGCAGTCTTTTTTTTTTTTTTTTTTTTTTAATTTTCTTTTTTTTTTTTTTCAACGTTTATTTATTTTTGGGACAGAGAGAGACAGAGCATGAACGGGGGAGGGGCAGAGAGAGAGGGAGACACAGAATCGGAAACAGGCTCCAGGCTCTGAGCCATCAGCCCAGAGCCTGACGCGGGGCTCGAACTCACGGACTGCGAGATCGTGACCTGGCTGAAGTCGGACGCTTAACCGACTGCGCCACCCAGGCGCCCCTGGGCAGTCTATTTTTAATGGTCCATCTGCATCCATCTTAAGATTGGTTTTTGTCTCTGGTCTCTGCCACTGTGGAAACAAAATCCCCATGTATTTCTAAAATAATAGGTGACAGTTCAAAGCATTTAATGTGTGTTGAGCAGTTTTTCCCCATTACTGGGAACAGCCTTATTGTAGATTGCTAGCATCCTCATTGTGTAGATAAGGAACTGGGGACCTTGAAGGTAAGTGACCTGAAGAGCCTACAAATTGTGGGGGATCCTGGAAACAAAGGCAGTCGGGCACTGCAGCCTGTTATCTTTATTACTGTCGTTTGTCATGTAGAACCTTGTTAATGAGTAGGTGAACCTGTCTGATAAGCTGTTGTCTGATCTGTTGTGATGGATTGAGGTAGTCTTGAGGTGTTATGATTGCATGACAAGCCAACATTTTTGTGGGGGTAGGTGAGCTTGAGAGTGGAGGATGTAGCAGTCCTGGTAAGGAATAGTTTCATAGCGGCTGGTATATGTTTGTTCATTTGTTCATTCTTAAAAAAAAAAAAAAAAAAAAGCATGTTCTATGTGTTAACATCATGTTCTTATCCCGATGTGGATTTTATTCTAGTGGGGAGACTTTAATAAGCAAAAGAAAACATACAAGCTGTCTGTGACACAATGGACAGTGATAAACACCTCTTAACTGGTTGGGGGTGGGGGGGGGGTGGAGAGTGACTGAGCAAAAACAGTAGTATGGTGATTAGGAAGAATATAGGCTTTAGACCAGGATACTGGTTTACATTCTTCCCCTGCCCCTTTATCAGATGTGAAGTTAGGCAAAGTGCTTAACTTGTTTGGACTTAATTTCCTCATGTATAAAATGAAGATGAACACTTTATAGGAGACTAAGGAAGATTGAATGAAACACATGTGGAATGTGTTTAGTGCAACAAGGAAATTGATGGAATTCATGGATTTAACTTGTCTAGGTCCAGTATTTACTAGCATCCCCCTACACCCTCCAATCTCATCATGGCATGTAATTTTGCTGAGGCTTGAATTTGACTTAGGAGGCCAGTGAGAATGGGGATAGAAGTAGTTCACTTAGTGGCTAAGACTAGCCTGCAGCCTGTCTATTCAGAGGGATTTTGCTCTTTCTACTCATGACTGTATACATTTCATTATAAAATGTTTTAAAGCAGATTTGGGGCTTTTTAATACCCACTTTCAATACTGTGGGACAATAGAATTCAGTCTGGCAGATAGCTTTATTTTTAGCCTCCATCAGGCACTTAAACCCTAGGCTTCACTGTTCATTGGGTGAAGTTTACTAGATGGTTTTTTGTTGTTTGTTTGTTTGTTTCTACATAAAATAACATTGAATGAATATTCTATTTCAGAACTAAGATAACCTTACCAGCAAGGGATGGCATTTTCACCCTGGTTGGGTATCTCACCGGGATTTCTATCAGTTAGGATTTGTTTCATTGCTATATTGATAATGAACTCCAAATAAGAGTGATCGGTATATAGAGGCTTATTTCTCTTTTACATAAAGGAAATTGGGGTGTAGATGGTCCAGGGTTACAGTGGCTCTTCCACATCAAAAAGGGCATCAGGCTCTTTCTATCTTCCACCACTTTTATGGGCCAATCTGAGAGTTACTGCAAACACCTCAAATTCCAGTCAGTAGGAAAAGAGGAAAGAAAGAGATAAAAACTGGCTTTTCAGCTACCTTTTAGGGTCTCCTGCAAGTTGCACACACTTGCTTACATCTCTTAAGCCTTAACTTGGAAATACTAGATGAAGCTGTTTGTAGTCTTAGCTAGGAGTATTCACTGTTCCAAATATCTGTGCTTACAGAAGGGGGCAAGAAAAGTTATTTGGCTAGGAAACTAATAGCAATGCCTTCCATGGGCTTTATAACTTATGAGACCTGGCCACGGTCCCTCTGTTTTTCTACTGATAGGCAGTCTGGAGAGGTTTGTGGTTTTGGAAAGATGGAAGGTGTGGATTATTTTGCCCTAATAGTGTCTTCTTTTTTTTTTTTTTTTTTTTTTTTTGAGAGAGAGTGTGCATACAAGTGGGGGAGGGGCAGCGGAACAGGGAGATCAAATCTCATGCAGACTCCATGTCCAGCACAGACCCTGACACTGCGGTGGATCTCAGGACCCGAGACCACGACCTGAGCGAAAACCAAGAGTGGGATGCTTATCTGACTGAGTCACCCTAGGCGCCTCGCCCCAATGGTTTTGTGTAGATCTTTTTGACTGCCAGAATGTTGGTAGGGAGGGAAAAATGAAAATAGCATCTCTACTTTAGTCTTTTTCTGTTAATATCTTTTAGTATATCTCACTAATAGGCATTAAAGCTATGCTTGTGTATTTCAGAGACCATCTGTGCCTGGAGTAAATCCTTTCATTTTCTTGAAAAATATTTGTTAGTATCTCTTCGAGGTATGCATACACCATGACCCATTCTCCAATCCTAGAGGGGGAGGTACCATACCCACTAGTCACCTGCCACTTTGCTTTGGAATCTGTGGTCACTTTGACGTGGATGTCACACAGCTCCACCATGAGTGTGAAGGCTCTTGATGGGGAGCACAGGTCAGGACAGGCTTTGCACAGCAGTGCTTGCTGGATTCCCAAATTCCTAACTAACATAAATGGCTGGTTTCCTGCTGTAGTCAAGATGCTGATGTAAGTCTTCAGTTGGTCATGACTTAGAATGAAAATGCTAGAATCTAATTTGAAAATGAAGGAAAAAAACACCTAAGAAACATAAAATATATCTGAACTTTGAAAATTGTTTTTTCTGTGGCAGTTGTTATGGATAAATTATCACTGCCAGCCAGAAGTCGTAAAACTTAGCTTTTGCTGTCAGTATTCAGAATGTTCTGTTTATAAGCCTAA
Source organism: Leopardus geoffroyi (assembly GCF_018350155.1). Lineage (NCBI taxonomy): Eukaryota > Metazoa > Chordata > Mammalia > Carnivora > Felidae > Leopardus > Leopardus geoffroyi. Next base: position 140,547,061 of record NC_059331.1, on the reverse strand, counting down.
TCTCTTGGCTGTATTTAGATATTTGCAAGGATATTTATGTTCTAGTTTCTGCAATTTAATTTCATATAAAAAGCTCTCTAAAAATTCCCGCTGGATAATTTTTGCATCAGAGTTTTCTCTATTTGAAAAACGTTATGCATTCATTGGTAAGTATACTCTTGTGAAGGCAGTATATGGACAAAACTGAAACGTAGGATGAATCCTAATAAAGTCAGCTACCCTGAAGAATGTTAATCGATTATGTCAAACTTGGGTGAATCCATGTAATGACAGGTTTCCTGTTGCTTAATCCTCAGCTGAAGGTTTCTTAAAATGACTCCCCCAGTTGAAGACTACAGATACCACCTTATGTTAGTGGACATAAAGCTATGAGTGTTATTTGGTCATTGGGTGAAGGAATTAGAATTCTAATAAAATATTAATCAACTGGAATAGTAGACCAAATCTAGCAAGATGAAACATGGCTTAATGAAATGCAGGTAAGAATGTTATAGAAATTTTTGTTTATAAGCATGATGTGAGTCAGTTGACGTGACTGCCAAGAAGAGTTCATTTGTTTTTGGTTTGAATTAAGAGTGATTAGAATGTGGGAAGTGGTCCCCCCCCTTCTGTGTTGCCACACTGTCTTAGGAGAATTATGATCAGTTGACTCAGTATTTTTAAGATGGACATTACTATTGTTATGAGCTCCGTTTGTATGTTACATCTTCCAATGTGCTTTTTTTATACTTACCTGTAACAAACTTCTATTTAGTGGTTGAATGTTTAATTTATGAAGAAACCTTTAGGATGTTGGGGAACTGGCAGACTTTATCCTGGAAAGGCAAAGACTCACAAATAAGCCAGTACCTGTTTTCCAGTTCCTGAACAGCTATGTTGAAGAAAGTAATGTTTAGTCTGTTTTGTCCTGGTGCTAGAACTAGGATTGTGTGAAAGTCCTAAGGGAAGGGAAGCAAATTTCAATTCTTGAAAATTTGTATAGGCTTCATTGTGAGGCAGTGAAGGTGTGTGTTAGCTTTAATAGACTCCAAGGGAGGCTGAGAGATGACTTCATAGGGATTTTGTAAAGTTTAACACATTGATCAGAACATTAAATAAGATGACTGCTACAGTTTTATTGAGTTTGTTGTTGTTGTTTTTTTTCCTGGTCTAGAGATGTTACTACAAAAAAAAAAAAAACAAAAAACAAAAAACAAAAAAAACCCAAAAATCAACAACAACAAAAAAAGTGGGACTGTCAAGTTCAAATCTTTCACTTGAAAGGAGAACTGAAAAATCAGGTCATCTGTTGTCCAGTCTCCCTGCAGGATGATGAGATCTAAACTATATGCAATGGATCGTAATTGTTCTGTGTTAAAACATGTGGAAAGTTGCTCTCATAGCTTATTTTAAATCTAAATTAAAATTTGAGTGAAGAGTCCTATGAGTTAAAATCTAAAATAAATATAGCAGTATAGGTTGAAAAGTCTTTTTTACTTATTTTCCATCTGTCCAGTGCCCATAGCCATCCTTCTCTAGTTTCCATCTGCGTGTGGAAATATATTCACATGCGTGTTCTAATTTTACCCCTTTTCAATGGGAGTGGTGGCTTATTTTTATACCCTGTTCTATAACTAGCTTCCTTCCCCCAAGATATTTTGCAGATCTTTTCATATCCATACAGAAGAGAACTTTTTTCTTTTTATAGAGCAAATAGTATTGCCACTGTTTGGATGTAGCATTTATTAGCCCTCTATTTATGAAAATTTAGGTTGTTAGCTTTTTTCTGCTTTTTGCTGCCACTGAGTGGAGGGGTGGGGGATGACCAGCTGCTACTGTGCTAGAAGCTAAAATTGGCCCGAATTAACCACAATTTACATTCAAGTCTTCCCCTGTAAGTTGCAAGCCCTCAGTAGACTCCAGAATTCCAAAATATTTATATCAGACAGAAACTGCCAATGCAATTGTAGGCTAGGTGGGAGAGATTTCTGGTGCTTCCCACTCCACCATCTTCCCAGAATCCTTCCTCTGTCATGTAGATCTAATTTGCATTTTACTTATCATGAATGAAGTTAGGCATGCTTTTTCATAGCTTAAGAGTCATTTCTCTGGATATATCCATTTGGTCTGTTTCTCTGTTGTCAGATTCTTACAGTGTCTGGGATCTGTGTTTGGAAATTAGCTCTTTAAGATAGGAGTTACATGTATTTTCCTCACCCCTCATTGGTCTTTTTCTAACTTTTTTGCCTATGATTTTTTTGCCATGGAGAATTTATGTTTAGTGTATTTGTAATTAAATTTATGACTTGCAGATTTGCATTCATGGTTAGAAAGATCTTTTCACATGCTAGTGTTTAAAAGAATTTTCTTTCTTCTTCATGCACTTCTATGTTTTCATGTTTTTATGTTAAAAGTTTTAATTTGGACTGTAACAGTGTGTGTGATGATTCAATTTAATTTTTTTCTGTTTGGCTACCCACTTATTGTAACCCCATTCATTAAATAGACCATCTTTTACTTCTGACTTGTGCTATAAAGATATGTTATAGTAAATTTTTGAGTGTACTTAGACCTAATTCTTCGGTTTATTCCATTAGTCTTTATCTGTTGATGTGTAATATTTATTTTGATAATGCAAATAGATTTTAGGGAACTCTGCTTTCTAAACAGCTATCCCTGCTGCTAGATTTTAAATTTAATTTCCTTTTTCCCCCTCCGTATCTTTTGTGGAAATATAGACTTCTATACTAAGAAAGTACTTTATTGACTTTTTTTATATATATATATATATATATATATATATATATTACTGTAATGGTGGTTGTCATTTTAGGTCTTAAATGTAACTGCAGTAATTGTTAAAGTTGAAGTTGGATATTTAGCTAGATGCCTCTGGCCTGTTTATGAACTATACCAACAGTGTTGGAGTTTCTAAGAAGACTGTTTTCTCAGATATCATGTACTTAATTGGTATTCATGAATCTTCCATGCCGTAATCCCCCAAAAGAAGTAACTCATTGGTACAGTGGCACAATAAACACTGTAAAGAACAAAATGCATCTGATAAGACAATTGAATGAAGAAGTCTCCAGTTTTTGAAAGCTATTTACTTTATCTATATCTATATCTATATCTATATCTATATCTATATCTATCTATCTATCTATCTATCTATATATATATAATGTGTGTATAAAATGTGTGTGTATAAATGTATAAAATACATAAAATATATATATCTCAAATGAGGGAGATGGGGAAAAAGCTCAGTAAGATCTCTTCCAGTTCGTTGTCATTTGCACATTTTTCCATGTTCATTGTGTTACCTGGACACTTGGTTTGCAAGTTGAAGCCCTTGCTGGCAGTTCGTGGGCTTGGCAGCTAATGTGCTCTCAACAACTGCTGTCCTGTTTCCATCTGGTCCTTTTGTGTGAGCCATGCTTCAAGAGCTAAAGTTGTGGGCTCCATTTGCCTTGCCAGTACTTACACAAAAGGTCCCTGCTTTGATTTTCCTTATGTTATAAAGCGGAAAGTGTAATATAATGGTGATAGTTCTGCATTTGAGCTTGGTTTAGCTTTCCCTAAAATGAAGGAGATAAGGTTAAAAAAAAAAAATGGAGTGGTATTTCTTCTGTGCTGCTCAGGGCAAGAGGTTTCTTACGCTGGGGTACAATAGGACGTTTCTGTGTAAGTCTGTCACTACCAGCAGCATTTTCTCTAGAAACTGTCTTGTTAGATTCCTGAATAAAACCCACTTTCTTTTGAAAGCACTTGTCTTTCTATTGGAATGGCATCTTAATAAGCCTTTTGAACAGATTTAAACTTAGGGCACATCAGCCTTCTTTTGGAAGCCAAATCACTGCAGTTTATTTAGCCTTCCTTCCTAATCCTTTTTTAATCATTTTATCTTTAGCATATTTCCAAATGTTTCATATCTCTCTGTAGAATCCAGAACTGGAATGAGTTCTTTAATAGTCTGATGAGGAATGAATGAAATGGAAAGATCACTTTTTCCTGTTCCTTATGTATGTTGGCATTGTGGGTTTGTTTTTTTTCCTGCAAGACTGTTCTCTCAGCAGGTAAGCATTTTCAACTGCTGTGGGACCTACTGTGCCCCACCTCTAGTGAAGTCTGTGCCCTGTATTCCGGGCTGGCTTCAGGGGCAGTTGCACAGGGCTCCATGCTTCAGAGGGCCCATGCTGGGTGGAAAGTGCTGTTACTACTGTCTTGAAATCCTTCAATTTTTAATAATGGGCTCCCGAGTCTCCTATTGCCTTGAGCCCTACAAACAGCTGACTCTGCTTGTCACTGATGACTACAGGACATAGTTGGTAAGTCATGGTTCATGTCCCACACACCTTTAGTAATCATTACGGCAGCTAGACCCAGGGTGAGGAAATCTGGTTGTGAACTTGAACTTCCCTCTGTGGCGTATAGCTCTTGCTTGGTATGCTTATATAAGGCATGCTCTGTCTGCCTGTTGCCTCTCTGTTCTCTGGATTTGTCTTCCAATCAATTCTTTATCTCCCCTCAAGCATTGAGATATGTTCATGGAATTCAAATTTGTGCCATCCAAAAGATGTTCTTTCCAGAGGATACTTTCTCAGGTCCTCTGTCCTTTGCAGTCTTCTAGTTAGTCTTCATCTAAGGTGGCTGTTGTTCACTCACTTCCAAGGACCCTTGTTCTCTCTGCTCTCTGTGCTCAGGACAGCTGGCAATTTTGCACAACAGTTCATTTCTCATCCGAATTTTAGATTTTACCTGTTTCTACAAAGAGACCAGGGTAGTAAACCTAGGAGCTCCATCTGGCATAGAAACTTGTATCGCATTGCAATGTTAGGATTCCAGAGTATGGGGAAATGAATTGGAAATGTTTTAAAATTGAGCCATAGTATAAGTAGTAGGAGTTGTTGGCTTTTTTTTTTTTTTTTTTTTTTTTAACATAAAGCTAATTCTAGGTGTCAGATCTAACTTCTGGCTATTAAAATTTTTATGAATTGTCACATTTCTCAGATGGGCTGATTTTTCAGCTAATTCCCTCTTTTTCTTCTAGCTTAACAAGCAACAATTGCAGTTACTGAAAGAAAGGTTCCAGGCCTTCCTCAACGGAGAAACTCAAATTGTGGCTGATGAAGCATTTTGCAATGCAGTTCGGAGTTACTATGAGGTAAGTTTAAAGAGCTTTGTTTTTGATATTTTGATGCTTCTTAGAAAGATTTTTAAAAATGGCTTTCCTATTTTAAGGAACTCACTGGTATGATAGGAAGGCTCTGAGTTTGCAACCTTCCTGAAAGCATTGTCAAATTTATTTTACAATTTAAAAACTTTAATTCCACAACCTGGCTTGGAGAGATAAACAGAATTGGAAATTATTCACATCTTTTCAGGAGAAGTAAACTGTTTAGAAAAATCTTCTGGCAGTGATGGATACAGGTGAGTATAGCTATCTTTGGGTCCACATGTCTAAATTATCCTTTTTAATCAGAATTTTAATAGTAAATTACTATCTTGTACCATTGTGTGCCCTAAGCTTTATAATTAAGGCTGGTACTAATTTCAATAGGATAAACTGAATTCTTTTTTCTTCCTGGAGGAATAATACTACCAATACCACCTTGCTTATTTGTTCTGATTTTAGTTTGTGATTCATCAGGAATTCTCTGTGGATTTCCTATGAGCACCAGTTTTCACACATGGTCATTAACTGCTTCAGTGAGTTGCCAGTAGATATTAAATTTAGAGAAATCCCTTTTTATCCTAAGCATTTCAGAGTCATTGGTGGGGGGTGGGGATGCATTCCTTTTACTGTGTAGACAGTCGAAATCTTTAGCTGTAGAAGCAGAACATGCAAACTAGTAAAAGGAAAATGTGGAGATGCGGTAGGTCAGAACTTGCCTGATGCAGGGAATATCTTTGCATGAAAAATCACTGGATGTACAGATAATAGGTTGGATTTGTCATTTACTGATGGTAGGCGTTCGGAGGTCCCTCATGCCACCTGAGGGAGGTTTGTATTAGCCCAGGAGTTGGCCTGTTGAGTTGTATGAACGTGTGGAAGTCTTGCTTACCAAATGTATGTATGGCATGGATCTCATGACAGCAATGACGTGTCCAACTGGATCTCGACTCAAAAGATCTTAAAGTATAGGATATATGAAATATATATAAATATATATAAATAAATAAAGTACATATGAAATATAAGGACCTGTAGTAGTAGCCTCGTGTAATGAAAGAATAGCCAAAGGTCTGTGTTCAGGATGAAGGAAATGGAGGTTCTGGAAAGTAATTTGTGTTAAAAAAGAAACAAAAACGGGGTGCCTGGGTGGCTCAGTCGGTTGAGTGTCCGACTTCAGCTCATGTCATGATCTCACAGTTTGTGGGTTTGAGCCCCATGTCAGGCTCTTGTGCTGATGGCTTGGACCCTGGAGCCTGCTTTGGATTCTGTGTCTCCCTTTCTCACTGCCAGTCTCCCATTTGTGCTCTGTCTCAAGAATAAACAAACATTAAAATTTTTTTTTAATGTAATTTAAAAAATCAACCGGCTCATTTTTGGTTTGGGGAAATGTACTGTGGCCACTGGCTATGTTAACATTAGGAAAAACTGAATCTGGGTGAGGGGAGTGTGTGAGAGCTTGCAGTACTATATCTGCAATTTGCATGTAAATCTGAAATTATTCCAAAGTAAGTATATTCCAAAATAAGTTATTAAGCACATTAAAAAGCATAATGTGATATGGTCACACTTTGACAAGAGGCATACTTAAGCTGTGACACTGGAGAGATTGAATTGTAATGAAAGTGTGTCCTCATTGTATCCTACATGGGGATTTTGTTCTCTTGGTGTCCTGTATAAAGATGTGGACAAATTTAGGGTTATCATGTTTGGAACATATCACATGTAGGTTGTTTGAAGAAGTGAGAAATGTTTAGTCAGGAGATGGATTAGATGTCTGTGGAGCCAACAGCAAAACTAGCCTAAGGTGGAAACTAAAGTGGGGAGATTCCAACCTAACATCAGAGTTTTGTTGCACGCCCCAAATGCAGAATGGCTGGTGAGACCAGCATCACCAGAGGCTAGATTCTGGCTACACTTGCACATCACTTGGGAGGCATATTGCACAAACAGGTCCTGGAACTTTGCCCTGGACTTTGTGAGTCAGAATTTCAGAATCTGTCCTTAACAAAGCTCCTCAAGTTGTTCTCCTGCAGTTGGTAGGTTTCTAAACAATGGAATTAGATGATGATTTGCTGGGATTGTTGCAAAAAGAGTCACAAGAACTGAAGAGGTGGTTGGACTGGGTGACCAAGCATTTTCTAGTCTTCTGGATACTATTTCTAGCCAGCGTGAGACTGTATCCACCTTGCCTTTGTGCAACTCTCAAAGCCGCGTTAAGATTGGTGATATTAATCGTGTTTATGGAGGCTGCATTCCTGATTTACATTTGGGAGTTATTCTCAAGGTGGCACACAGTTGGTATTTAAACTCTTCAACAGGGGTATTTTGTTGGGTAAATACAGCAAAAAAAAAACTTTGCAGTTTTTTTCCTCAGAAGTCCTATTTTTGTACATATGCTGTGACTAACAGTGCTGGTAGCCTCTGGTACCTTTATGAGGTATTTTTTATGGCTCAATAAAAATCCCTAATTTTTTTCTTCCAGTGTCTCTAGTAAAGAGTACACATATTACTCACAAATGAGGGGTTAGAAACTAAAGCTCACAGATGTTATAGGACTTGTCTGGTAAGCATCTGAGTTAAACCTGAAGCTAGATGTTCAGACACATTCTGATAGAGCTGTTTCACGGTTGCCATTTTGAATACACCTGTGTCAGGTAGTATGTGTGAAGCACTTCAAAAAATACTTTATTTTTTTTAATGTTTTTCTTTATTTTTGAGACAGAGACAGAGCATGAGCAGGGGAGGGGCAGAGACAGAGGGAGACACAGAAGCCAAAGCAGGCACCAGGCTCTGAGCTGTCAGCACAGAGCCAAACGCGGGGCTCAAACTCAGAACTGTGAGATCATGACCTTAGCTGAAGTCAGACATCTCACCGACTGAGCTACCCAGGCGCTCCCCAAAATTATTTTTATTCTTGAATAAACCTTTTAAACAGACTTCATCTCATTTTAGAGATGAAACTGACAAGTGTCAAAATCCGTATTGGTAATTAGTAGCACAACTAAAACCTCTCTTTCCATTAAAGCTTTTTTCTTTTTTTGAGCATGAGACAGTGTAAGTGGGGGAGGGGCAGAGAATGAGCGGGGTGGAGAGAGAGAATCCCAAGCAGGTTCTGAGCTGTCAGTGTTGAGCCCTAGGCAGGGCTCTCTCACGAACCATGAGATCATGACCTGAGCCAAAATCCAAAGCCAGATGCTTAACCAACTGAGCTGCCCAGTTGCTCCTCCCCTAAAGTTTTTTTTTTTTTTTAAACATTTATTCATTTTTGAGAGATGGAGACACATACATCATGAGTGGGGGATGGGCAGAGAGAGGGAGACACAGAATCCGAAGCAGGCTCTGAGCTGTCAGTACAGAGCCCCAAGTGGGGCTCGAACCCACCAACCCTTGAGATTGTGACTTGAGCTGAAAATGGACACTCAACAGACTGAGCCCCCCAGGCACCCCTCCTCTAAAGCTTTTTAGAAGTAGATTTTAATTCACTATATTTTGAGAAACATGTTGAACTAGATCTTACAACTACTAGAATAGGTGTTTCCTGAAGGATCTGTTTTTGTCCTGGTCATCATTGTATCCCCAGTGTGTAGAACACAAATGCATTCAGCAGCTATTTGTTGGCTAAGTGAAGGAGTATCGTAGCACCTATTTCTCTATGTAGAAATTGCTTATTTTCCCGCACAACAGTATTTTTCTAAGAGTATTGTTTCAGTATTGCGATGGAATTTGCTTTGGTTATAAATGTTCTCATTCATGATTTGTTCTTCAGAAGTTGCAATTACTTGGGCACCTGGGTGGCTCAGTTGGTTAAGCTTCTGACTGTAAGTCATTATCTCATGGTCCCTGAGTTGGAGCCCCTCATCCAGCTCTTTGTTTACAGCTCAGAGCCTGGAGCCCGCTTTGGATTCTATGTCTCCCTCACTCTGCCCCTCTTCTGCTCATACTCTCTCTCTCAAAAACCAATAAAAAAAAAAACTCCAAAAAAACAGATTGCAGATAGTTTAGAAGTCTGGTTGAATTTTCATGTTCTAACTTAGTATTCTATGATTCTATGATCTATGTTTTGGCTTCTCACATCCTTTGAGGTCTGTTTTCAGAGATACTTTGTTGTTTGCTATATATAATTGTTTTCAACTACTAATCTTATCAGTAGTAATTTTCTCATTTATTAGGTTCTGTAGCCTTTAGCTGCAATGGCCATTTCTAAGTATGATAGGCATGAAAAACCCTAATAAATGTATATTACCAATAAAACTGATAGTACATCTTCATACTTTGTGAACCAAAGTTCTCCCAAAGTCTGTATGATACTGACTTTATTTTTATTTTTTTAGTTTCATAAATGCTATTTAGTGATTTTATGGCATCTTTTCCAGCTTGGTTGTATATCTTTTTTTTTAATTTTTAATTTTTAATTTTTTTTTAAAGACCAGAGTTACCTGCCTGGTTTTTGTTTTGCTTGTAACTTCAGATATTTGGTTTGCATTACTTTTTAGCAACTGGATCTTAATATGACTCAAAATACACATTTCTTCAAGGTACATTCATTACTTTAAAAGATAATTTCTTTCAACTAGATCATGACAGGATTGGGATTTGGTATTTTATGTGGTGCCCTCTTGGGTGTGCTTCTTCAGGTCTTTGTTTTAATAAATACCATGAATACTATTCAGTATGTCACTTACACAGAATTATATATTATGAAGGTAATGATTCCTATTGGACAACATAATTTTTATCACATCGATTTAAAAAATTTTTTTTCAACGTTTATTTATTTATTTTTTGGGACAGAGACAGAGCATGAACGGGGGAGGGGCAGAGAGAGAGGGAGACACAGAATCGGAAACAGGCTCCAGGCCATCAGCCCAGAGCCTGACGTGGGGCTCGAACTCACGGACCGCGAGATCGTGACCTGGCTGAAGTCGAACGTTTAACCGACTGCGCCACCCAGGCGCCCCATCACACCGATTTTAATAAGATGTCTTAAGTTTGGCTTAAATACTGGCCTATAAAGTACTAAGAGTAAGTCTGTTTTTGAAATCGCACCAGTCTTTCTCACCATAAAGCTAAGCATAATTAGAAAACTGTATCCAGGCATCTAAACCACCTAATGAGGCAGCCATATGGTACAGAGGGACCAGAATGGGAAAAGAGGAAAATGGCAGGTAGTGTATATAGCTACTTAATAAAAGTTAGCAGTTATTCTCTTGATAATTTCGTCACTGCTAATGGTTGTTAGATTCTTCCGTGCTTTTTTTAATTGAAATTTTCTTCCTTTCAAGTTTTTTGTTTTGTTGTTTTTTATTTGTTTACTTTTTTTTAACTGCTGCACGTAACTTATTGTCTGGAGGAAAGCATAAATGGATATTAAGTCTATGTATTTGTTTTTTCTTGCCTTTTTTTTTGCGTTTTGCTTTTCAATTTAGGAAACTTCAGCTGATTCTGGGAATGGGGAAACATAAGTTTTATTACAACATAAAACTTTCCAACTTATTCTTCCCATCAGATATATGCTTGTTTCACAAGACTAAAGTGGACTTTATCCAAATACAACCAATGACAGTGTGATTTATAACAGATATGTGGGAAAGTAAATGGGTTTTCTCAGAAATTTCCAAGAGTATACAATTGCTTACTACTTGCTTTCTGCCCAACAAGCTTTCAAGTTCTGTTAGTGTGGGAGAAGGTAAGAAAAAAAAACCAAGATGTTGGAGCTTTTCTTTTCTTTGTGGGTTGGTTTTCTTCACAACTTTTCAGAAAGGGTGTGATTTTTTTCTATTACTTCCACTTGTTTATGTTCTCTTCTGGTTCTGAAGAATGGACGAGGGTTACAGGGGCATTTAGTGTTTAAAAATAGCCAAAAATATTGACGTTAGTCTTGCCCCCACCGTCACGACCACCACCATGTGCTGTCCAGAATTTCTACTTGCTAATAAGAAAAAATGAAAATTCTTTCACTAACTTAAATTTCTCTTCAGTGTTGCTCAAATTTCATATACAATGAAAAATTACTTTCATCTCAAAATATAGTGAGCTCTAATTTTCGCCCTTTTATTGCATACTTTTATTTAAAATGCATTTTTAAATTCTTGAATTCAGAAAATGTCTACTTTATTGAAGAACACTTGTGAGTAGAAGTAATACATGTTTATGTTAGAGAATTAAAAACTAAACAGGAAAATTTGCTATCCTAAAACTGTTGTAAAAAAATATAGTACTATTTTAAAAAAGGAAAACAAATAATCACCTATAATTGCAAAACCTGTAAATAACTCCTTTCAACAGTTTAGCGTTTCTTTTATACATAAGAAACTGAAATCATTTGAATTTCCTTATGTACTACTATGTCAAGAGTATTTTTTTTTTTTTAAGTTTATTTTGAGAGGGAGTGGGGAGGCAATGAAGGGGAGAGAGGATACCAAGCAGGCTCCATGCTGACAGCATGGAGCACAGTGTGGAGCTCAAACTCATGACCTATGAGATCATGAACTGAGCTGAAACCGAGAGTCATCGGTGGTCGAATGCTTAACTGACTGAGTCACCCAGGCACCCCTGTCATGAGCATTCTTTAACAGCAAATGTTCACCATAAACATGGTTTTAAATAGGTGCATAATACATACACCATTGATAAAAATAAAACCCATGTATCTTTTAATTTTCTTAATAGATGTTCCAACCTTTTCCATTTTTAGCTATTAAAGTACTGAAATGGTCATTCATACTCATTTATTTTTGATAAATTTCTGCAGGTGGTATTATGGGATGATCTGAAATGAGCATTGTTTACTCTTCATACCAGTTACTAAATTGCCCTCAAAAGTAGTAACAACTTGTGGTAAAAACAATGAGAGCCTCATTTTTTAAAAATGTTTATTTTTAGTGTGTTTATTTCTGAGACAGAGAAAGACAGCATGAGTAGGGGACGGGCAGAGAGAGAGGGAGACACAGAATCTGAAGCAGGCTCCAGGCTCTGAGCTGTCAGCACAGCCTGACACGGGGCTCGAACTCACAGACTGTGAGATCATGACCTGAGCTGAAGTCGGATGCCCAACCGACTAAGCCACCCAGGCGCCCCTAAAAATGTTTGTTTTTGAGAGTGTGTACAAGCAGGCAAGGTGCAGAAAGAGGGAGACACAGAATCTGAAGCAGGCTCTAGACTCTGAGCTGTCAGCACAGAGCCCAACACGGGGCTTGAACAGATGAACTGTGAGATCATGGACCTGAGCCAAAGTCGGACGCTTAACAGATGGAGCCACCCAGGCACCCAGAGAGTGCCAGTTTTTTCCTTCACACTTGGTATTACCATAAAATAAATGCCAGCTATTTGGTTCACTTATTTCTGTTTTACTAGTGTGGTTTTGACAGTCTCTGTTGGTCATTCATATTTCTTGAATTACCTGTTCATATCCTTTGTCCATTTTTCCATTTGGATATTCTGTCAAATACTGAGTTTATGGGTGTTTTTTATACAGCAAGAAAACTATTAATCCTTTGTTATGCTGTGGTCATTTATCTTTTTTTTTTTTTTTGCACGTTTCCTTACCTCCAGTAGTGATTCATTTCCTGTTCTGGTGGAATGAACGACCTGTTCACATACAGAGTAGAGCCTATACCCTATTTTGTTAGCTTTGGATTTTCTTCTTCAAAAATCACTTGTGACCGTGCTTTCCATCATACTTCCAGCTACTGCCTTTCTTTGCTCTGTCAGTAGCTAATATTGGTGTAACTCCTGTCACTGCTGTGCCTGAAGGGGGAAGATGATCTCAGACTGCCTCTAATTGCACAAGTCCCTGAAGGGTAATTTGTGTCTTGCTACTTTTCCTTTCTTTGTCCTGTGTGCTCTTAACATCTCCAAAATGAAAAGAACAAATAGAGGAGCATGGCTTGATACTATTGTCATCAGACAAATACCTGAGCCATAGTTTTGAATTCTCTTAGATAAACACATTAAGACAAAGCAAAACGATCTTTCTTGTCCAGAACACCGAGGAACTTCGGCCTGCTTCTTCCATGGAAATTGGGGTATGTGTTCCTGTTACGTAAAAATTAAGTGCAGGAGTGCCTGGCTGGATCAGGCAGGAGAGCATAGGACATTTAATCTCAGGGTTACGAGTTTAAGCCCCACACTGTGTGTAGAGCTTTTTAAAAGGTTGACCTCAAGGGTTGCCTGTTGTGGTCCAGGTAGAGGTGACAGTGACCTATGAACTAGAATGAGAACCCTGGAGATGAAGATCAATGGAAAGACTGGGATCTGTTTGGAGGACAGAGATTATTAATCTCTGACCTTGATACTTGACCCCCCCATCTTCACCTCAGTGATAAAATTGTCACATATTACAAGTATAGATATTTAATGGTTTGTGAAAACCGAGAGCGTTTTAGTGCATTTTTGTCTTGTTTTATGTAATTACTGTCGTTATTTTAGAGTTAACCTGTACAGCCTGAGTGTTCCTTTGTCTAGTGTGTGCCAACTAAAAGGAGAGAGAGGCTGAGCAGGCCTGCATTTAAATATTTTGATGAAAGTTTCTTTATCATTTTACTTTGGGATAGAAAGATTTACTTTTCATATTCCAAGGGATGTTTGACCTGTCAAAATCTTTTACAATGTGAAATAATGCCATGGAAAAGGCCTATTTTTTCATAGGGAATTGACGATTGCTGAGTAAACCAAGATTGGCAGCCTGTGGCAGGAGGGTGTAAAAAAAAGGTCAGCACATTCACAGATGAAATCCAGTAACCGGTAATGAGAAGTGAGGTTTTAAATTTGCATTGAGCTCTGCGGATCACATTGCGTTTGCTATTTTTGATATTAGCCATTTGATTTCACATCACATTTTCTTAAACTCTAAGGATGGCATTTTCAATTAAGTATTCTGTAAGAATCTGGAAAATGTTTTCATGTCTGAGATTCCTATTTCTGTTCAGGGGAGCTTCCTTGATGCTCTCTGTCAGTGAGTTTTGTAGACCTGCCTACCTTCTTGATGGCATCCATTTCATGGTGAAGAAGGGTTAGTCTATAGATTGTATGATTTTGTTGTTTGAAGGTAGGCGATGTTTGAAGCAAATCGGTTTGACCATTTTCCTCCTCTTCACATGTTTTTAGAAGAAATTGTCTTTGTTTTTCAAGCTCATATAACGTATTTGTGGTAGAGGGCATGGTTAGACCTTTATCTCTTAACTCTTAATGTTCTTTACATTTTAAGACAACGATATTGTATCTTTACCATGGGCTATGGGTTAGTAGACCTAGTGCAGCTTTCCAGTTTGGCTGGTGATTTGGAAATTTAATCCAAGCCAGGTAGCCACAAAGAACAGAAGTATCTGTGGCTTACTTCAGGCCAGCATTCTCTAATCCCCAAACCCAGTGTGAGAGTTCCCCATTTAGGGTTACCACATGACAAAGGTAGACTTTTGAGCTTTGCCCTATCTCAGGTGCTTTTTATTTTTTTTTTATTAAATTTTAAAAATTTACATCCAAGGTAGCATATAGTGCAACAGTGGTTTCAGGGCTAGATTCCTTAATGCTCCTTACCCATTTAGTCCATCCCCCCTCCCACAACCCCTCCAGTAACCTTCTATTTGTTCTCCATGTTTGAGTCTCTTATGTTTTGTCCCCCTCCCTGTTTCTACATTATTTTTGCTTCCTTTCCCTTGTGTTCATCTGTTCTGTGTCTTAAAGTCCTCATATGAGTGACATTATATGATACTTGTCTTTCTCTAATTTTGCTTAGCATAATACCCTCTTGTTCCATCCACATAGCTGCAAATGGCAAGATTTCATTCTTTTTGATTGCTGAGTAATACTCCATTGTGTATATATACACCACATCTTCTTTATCCATTCATCCATCAGTGGACATTTGGGCTCTTTCCATACTTTGGCTATTGTTGATAGTGCTGCTGTAAACATTGGGGTGCTTGTGTCCCTTCAAAACAGCATATCAGGTGCTTATTTTTGAGTCACACCACAGGCATGTTCTACTTTGGCCTAACATCATGATCCAGGAAGAATTTAGACCTATGTTGGTCCAACTATCATGCTTTCTATCAGGCACTCTCGGTTCTTTCAATAAAATGCAAGTCAGCAAAGCCATATCCTCCTCCCGGGAAAATTCCACATTAGTGTTTAGAGAATCTGACTGGTCTCACTGCTGGTGCTTTGTGATGGATGAGCTGTTGGGTCACAGATTACATTTTTTAAGGGAAATGCTCTTTAAGTGTCTTTGAGAAGTTGTTTAGTGTCATTTGTTACATTATGTCACCCTAAGGTTAACATGTCTTTGAAAAACTATTGTGCTTTGATTTACCTAATTAAGCAAGTTATATCTTATGTGGATTGTTTTTTGGTATCAGAAAGTTGTTTCTAATTCTACAGTTAATTTCTTTGATTACCTGGAGCATTTTTCAATTTTCAGAAAGTTTCAGGAGTTAAATAATCCCTTTCCCTGATGCTTTATGACCCTGAAAGCATCAAGACGCTTTGTGGTTACTTAAATGTCACTCTTAAGTCGAATGCCTTTCCTCTGCTTATCTTCTGTCAGGTTTACTCATTAGAACTTTTTAGCGTTGAACTTCTATTTATTTTTAAGGGAGGGACAGAGAGAGAGAGGGAGACACAGAATCTGAAGCAGGATCCAGGCTCTGAGCTGTCAGCATGGAGCCCGATGTGGAGCTTGAACTCATCAACCTCGAGATCATGACCTGAGCCGAAGTCAGACGCTTAACTGACTGAACCACCCAGATGCCTCTGAAATTGTTTTTAAAGCTTTGTCTTTCACTGGTTTTAGGGGTGAGATCTTGAGAGGAATCCCACGTACCCTTGTTAGCATAGTCCCAGTGGGGGCTGGTCTCACCTTGGTATGTCTAAGTTTTTCTCTATCCTAAAAAATGAATAGAATATGCTCTTGAAAAGCATAAGGTATTAAGCAGGTAAAATATGCAAGACAATGACTAGCTAAGATTGCCATTGATCATCTGTTTCTTAGCTCATATAACTTTAATACCTGTTAACTGTTTTCAAAGTACGTATTGAAAGGGCCTGTTTGATACCTCCACAAAACACACTGAAGACCTAGTCCTTACCCTTTAACACTTTACAGTTAAAACAAAAAAACCTCAGTGTCCATGAAGGTACTGGTTCTTCTGATCTTTTCAGAAGATCACAGAGCCTAATGGAAAGAGCCTTATGGAAAGAGCCTAAATGTCCATCAACTGATGAATGGATAAAGAAATTGTGTCCATCAATTGATGAATGGATAAAGAAATTAATTCTCCATACACAATGGAGTACTACGTGGCAATGAGAAAGAACGAAATATGGCCCTTTGTAGCAATGTGGATGGAACTGGAGAGTGTGATGCTAAGTGAAATAAGCCATACAGAGAAAGACCGATACCATATGGTTTCACTTTTATGTGGATCCTGAGAAACTTAACAGAAACCTATGGGGGAGGGGAAGGAAAAAAAAAAAGGTTAGAGTGGGAGAGAGCCAAAGCATAAGAGACTCTTAAAAACTGAGAACAAACTGAGGGTTGATGGGGGGTGGGAGGGAGGGGAGGGTGGGTGATGGGTATTGAGGAGGGCACCTTTTGGGATGAGCACTGGGTATTGTATGGAAACCAATTTGACAATAAATTTCATATATTGAAAAAAAATCACAGAGAGGAACATTCTTTTGCATACAAATCTGTTTGTGATGGGAATTTTATTTAAAAGTAGTTGAGCTGGTGAAAGAAGATTTGGTGTCTTGATGAAGGATAACTATTTGAAAAAAATTGTCAAGCTTCTTTGGAAGTGCCTACTATTTTTAGCCAAAGGGATAATATAAAAGTTGTATGCGTTTATCCCATAATCCTTCAGCCTTCCACTCACTGTGTGTGAGGTGCTATGCAGGTACCCTCCAGGTGTTTGACTGCTACTTTGCTCCTAAAGTACTAGCTGTTCCATTAAGGGTAAAGACAGAGTATCAGCATTCCTAGCTGTAATGAGAGGAAGGATCATGAGGAATGCTAAAAGAGAAAAATGTCAGAGAGAAGCTGATTAATTATAATTTACAGCTGAAGATCTTTTTTAAAAATATTTTTTAATATCCATTTGTTTAAGACAGACCATGCAAGCGGGAGAGGGGCAGAGAGAGATAGGGAGACGCAGAATCCAAAGCAGGCTCCAGGCTCTGAGCTGTCAGCAAAGAGCCCTACGTGGGTCTGGAACCCATGAACCTAGCTGAGCCACAGTTGGATGCTTCACCGACTGAGCCACCCAGGCACCCTACAGCTGAGGTTCTTAATCAGGATAGAATTCAGGGAATCTGAGCTCAGATGGAAAAACATTACACCTTTATTTCACTAATCTGTAACTGAAACTTAGCATTTACTTATGAATGTAGAAAACAAGCTACAGTAGTACTGGCTGTTATCTGTGGCTTTATCTCCAATCAAAATACATGTTTCTTCCTATCACATATTTAATTGCAGCTATCTTGAAATACTGTTTACATTCATGAGCTACACTGAAACTACAGTACTTTTAATACCTTATTGCATCTTTAAAAAAAAAAATTTTTAGTGTTTATTTTTGAGCACAAGAGAAGAGAGAACGGGAGCAGGGGAAGGGCAGAGAGAGGGAGACACAGAATCTGAAGCAGGCTCCGGCTCTGAGCTGTCAGCACAGAGCCTGACACGAGGCTTGAACCCATGAACTGCAAGATGATGACCTGAGCTGAAGTCGGACACTTAACTGACTGAGCCACCCAGGTGCCCTCTGTATTGCATCTTCTTAATGAGTTATTAACGATACATATAAACTTCCTGCCACACATTGGCTTTTAAAATATTTTTTATAACTGTATTTCAGTAAAACTGCTTTTCTTTGTAATCCTGTGAATTTGTTTAAAAGCACTATCCTCAGAAGGGATTCATAGGCTTTACTAGACTGCCAAAAAAGATCCTATTACCAAAATGGTTAGAAATAGTAGAGGACTTTTGAAGACTTCAATACAGAGGGAATAGAGTGTAAGCATAAGGGGTGAAAGTGGGCAGACAAAAGTGTGTTTTGTTTCTGTGCTGGGGTTGCAGATTTAACACCTATGTGACTCCTAGAACTGAACCTTGCTGCTTCATTTTCTTCATCTGTAAAATGGTGCTAGTGCATCTCCCTCCCAGGATTGTTGATGATTAAATTGCCAAGCCCAGTGTTAGATGTGAGCTATTTATTACCTGGTGCATTGCTTTCCCAAAAGTACCTCCCTTTTTTTTTTTTTTTTTTTGCCTAGTTCAGCACTTAATTCATATTATGTGTATTCCTTCCTAATTAAAAGCTCTTTCAGAACAGGAAACCATGGCTTATATATGCTACAGAACATAGAGACATAAAGTAATCAATTTTGAGTGAAATAGCTCATCTAATAAACATTGAAATGCTAATCAGGTACTGTCTTATGCTCTGGAAATACAAAGATGGATAAGCAAGGTCCCTTGACTTCAAAGACTCCAGTGTGTTTGGACGGATAGATATATGAGCAGTTGATGATTAAAATCACCCTGGGCCAACTTTACTGGCTTGGAGTAGGGAGGACTGAAACCACATCACCCTTCTAAGTTCTCCCTTCTGTACAGAGTAAACCTAAGAAGACTTGAATGTGCTGTCACCTACGTCTATGTGACAGTTTTATGTACATAGTAGTTGACACTTGGTGATTTCTATGAAGCTGTGAAAATTAGATTAAGTGTGTTAATGTACCACAGTGTGTGGCACATATTACATTTGAGATGGTAGCTTTTCAGTTGAATATGAAACTGCCAATATGTTTTTAATAAAAAAGCTTCCTGGGGCGCCTGGGTGGCACAGTCGGTTAAGCGTCCGACTTCAGCCAGGTCACGATCTCACGGTCCGTGAGTTCGAGCCCCGCGTCGGGCTCTGGGCTGATGGCTCAGAGCCTGGAGCCTCTTTCCGATTCTGTGTCTCCCTCTCTGCCCCTCCCCCATTCATGCTCTGTCTCTCTCTCTCCCAAAAATGTTGAAAAAAAAAAATTAAAAAAGCTTCCTATGGATACATCTAATAGTATTTAAAGCTGCAGTAATTAATTCTACTTGCTGTCTCTCATAGGTGGTTTTGTGTGTCAGTGTTTTTTTTTTTTTTTTTTCAACGTTTATTTATTTTTGGGACAGAGAGAGACAGAGCATGAACGGGGGAGGGGCAGAGAGAGAGGGAGACACAGAATCGGAAACAGGCTCCAGGCTCTGAGCCATCAGCCCAGAGCCTGACGCGGGGCTCGAACTCCCGGACCGCGAGATTGTGACCTGGCTGAAGTCGGACGCTTAACCGACTGCGCCACCCAGGCGCCCCGTGTGTCAGTGTTTTTTAAAAATTCTTTGAGAGACTGGGTGAGTGGGGGAGGGGCATAAAGAGAGGGAGACAGAATTTGAGGCAGGCTCCAGTCTCTGAGCTGTCAGCGCAGAGCCTGTTGCAGGGCTTGAACCCTGATCTCGGGATCGTGACCTGAGCCGAAGTCAGATGCTTAACCAACTGAGTCACCCAAGTGCCCTTGTGTGTCAGAAATCTTGTGAACATCTAGATATTGGTCAGAATCGTATGTGAGTGACCTTTCAGAACGTGACTGGAGGCAGATGACTTATTAGGGGCAGACTAGAAGATTCCAATGGTTCTTCATGAAAATCCTTCATCATATATACTTTTGTAATACCTTATGCTTACTTACTGTCAAGGTATATTTAAGCATATACAGTTTTAACAGCATTAATACTGTTTTTATGTGTTCTTAATTTTGTTTTCAAATATTTGACGTGTCCTCTCAAATCACATTTAGAAATTAATATTTAAATTATTTAATAAAATGGTGTTTATTATCTCAGAAACAGTCTCTGCTGTCTCATGAGGCCTGATACCTAATCAGCATGGCAAAATGATTTGTTTTATTTCAGATCAGCCAACATTTGGATATCCATTGATCATGTGGATTTGGAGTAGCCCTGCCTGTGCTCCAAAATTAGGGGAAAATTGTAAGCTGTTGAATTCAAACATAATGTTTAGGAAACATTTTAGTAAATGTAGTTCTCTATTGCAAGAACTCTCCTTTTTGAATAAGCTTTTTCCATTCTGAGATGGTATGTACGTGTTTTCATTTTTTAAATTGCGACAGACAGTTGCAGGGGAAATTCTTCCTTCCCCAATGGCCTTTTAATCTCCGATTTTGAAGAAGCGGTAAGTGATGATTTTCTACTTCTGTGATTTTTTTTTTTTCAGTCACCTTGGACTATATTTAATCCTTTATATACTGCTGAGATTTTAGCTTGACTAGAGTTCTGAAAATTTCTATCTCACATAGGGGAATTTAATTCCCATCCTGGCTTGGCTTCTCCTTTTCTTATAAAATTATATGCATGTTATAGTATAGCACGGATAGGTGTTAAACCAGTGATCATTATAGATGGATTATGAAGGGTCCTTCAAGAGGTAAGGCTGTAAATATACTTGATCTCAGTTCCATGCATACTGGAAAGAAAAATGGATGCCAGCTTCCCTCCGTTTCTGTGCCTAGTAGCCTTGGTTTTTAAAATTGACTTCATGTGTGCTCTCGTTAGTCACTCCGAGAGATAGGTGTGGTGTGAACTTGGCCCTCTTGTTTCCTTTACAGCATGGAGAAAGTAGATGATTTGAGCAACCTAGGGAGCAGAGAGGAAGGGCAGTGTTGGGGAACTTCCTGCTGACTCCCCTGTAAACAGAATTCCACACCTCAGTTAGGCTGGCCTTTTTCTGTTTCACTCCCTTGTCCTTCGTTTGTTTTCCCTCCTTTCCCCGACCCCGTTTAAAGAGCTCTCGGTATGGTCAGCACCTCTCATCTCAAACCTAGTGACTGCTGGCCCCTTCTCCTCCCACACTTGAAGATCCTGGGTTGCCCATGGCTATCAGCAAGTATGCTAAGGGGGTTGAGTCCATAGAACATGGAGGGATTTGCATCTCGGCTTTTTTTTTTTTTTTTTAACTTCACCCCTTCAAAATTGATACACTGAAGGTGGCATCAGATAGCAGTCCCTGAAAGTTTTAAAAAAAAAGGTTTTAACATTCATTTTTGAAAGACAAAGTGAGCAGGAGGAAGGAGGGGGTAGAGAGGGGGGGAGGGAGACACAGAATCTGAAGCAGGCTCCAGCCTCTGAGCTGTCAGCACAGAGCCCGACGTGGGGCTTGAACCCACAACCAGTGAGATGATGACCTGAGCCAAAGTTGGATGCTTAACTGACTGAGCCACCTGGGCGCCCCATCCCTGAACATTTTATTATTGAAACACAATCAGTGGCTAATGATTGTTGTAAATGTAGCAAGTTGGAGGTGTAAAGAGGTCCACACTAAACTATATTCTTTGCCAAATTCTGTTTGAGAAAATGAGTTTATTTGCTTCTATTCACTGCTATATCAAACCAGCTGACAGGGTCCTTGGCTCCCCACATTGTCTCTGAGAAGTAGTCCATGGTTCTTGTTTCGCTTCTGTGCTCTACAGTGCGTTCTCATTCTTTTTAAATGTTATGTTGTAATACTTGGATTATACATGGAGCCATTTGATCAGTTCCTTGCCAATTTATGTCTTCGTTTTAGTCTATTCAGGCTGCTATAATAAAACACCATACACTGGATGACTTATAAACAATAGAAAGATTTTTCTCTAAGTTCTGGAGACTGGGAAGTCTAAGATCATGGTTCTGGAATAGTGAATGGGGTAGCAGGCAAGGAACTAATTCCTGGTTAATGCATGGTGCTTTCTTGCTGTGTCCTCCTCATTCAGTGGAACAAGCTAGGGAGCTCCACTGAGTCCCTTTTTATAAGAGCCCTAATCCATTCATGAGGGCTCTACCCTCCGGACTTAAGTATCTTCCAGAGACCTCACCTCCTAAAACCATCACGTTGGGTGTTAGGATTTCAGTGTTCAGAATTTGGGGGGGGGGGAGGACACAAGCCTTAAATCATAGACCTCGTTTCACTACATCATACATGACTGTTCAGTGATGGGGGGAGGGGAGGGTGGTGGTGCAGAACTGTAGTTACCTGAGAATGACATACACATCTTACTTTTCATTATCCATGGTTTTCCCATCCTGCTCTATCCAGAGAACACTTATCTGTCCTGGAAGACTGAGCTTCCTTCTTACGTCCTCTGTGTAACCCTCCCTTCTCTCCCCATCCTCCTTCCACTTCTCCCTTCCCTCCTTTTCTTTTCCCTTTGTCCTCCCACATGATTTTTCCATGTCAAAAGATTTACAGATTTATAGGAACATAATGGATGATGTGGATATGACCTTCTTGGAGTAGATTAAGATGTAATAGTTGAATTGCATAATGACGATCACATAAACTACACAAAGTTTCTACCCTTAGTAAACCCTAAATGTGAATTTTGAAAAAGAAAAAGGGGGGATATACTGCTGGTCTGAGGTAAATAGTATTTCGGTATTTTCTGCCCAGTAATTTTATTATCTCAGCAAAATGTTTATCTTCTCTAGGGTACATTCTTAAATTTAAGGCCTTTGAGCTAAAAGATGGAAGGGATGGAAAGATTTCAGTTGCTCAATGTTATATAACATTGGTTTTTCTACAGTATAATGTTGTTTACTCCCTATTATCTTAAAGCTGCTTCATTATTACTCTTAGCTTGGGGGTATGAAAATCGGTTTTTTATTTTCAAGATAACTTCCATATGGAAAACCTAAACAGTACTATCTATAAACCAATTTTTAGTCAATTTATTGGGAGAAAAAGTTTCTGCTACTTTTTAATGTTCTTTATAATTTTTATAGAAAATTCTACATGTTCTTACCCATTTAATGTTTTCATTCAAAAATTAAGCACTACCTACAAGAACTATTTATGGTCTGTGTTTTTAAATGTCTTTGTACCTTCAATTTACACATTTTTGAAGTTGCCAGACTGTTAAGGCATTGCTACTAACTATCTGTCCTCTTTGCTTATTTGGTGGGACCAAACAAAAAGAGGAGAAAACCTCTTAATTGGGTTCTTGACATGCTATTTGGGAAATTTAGTGAGAAGTAGTAAAAAATGATAGATAATGCCAAATATGAAAATAAGCTGGGGATCTGTGGCATCTTGAATTCAAACATATTAAATGTACAGAATAGTTAATGTTAAGAAAGATTACTAGCAGTAAAAAAACGTGTTTTGTCATTTAGTTCATTATAAATTTCCCTTAAGTGGCAAATTCTGTTGGTATATTGAAAAATCAGGTATAACGTGTGTTAGATTGTCTGCTCTGTCCTAGTAGAATGAAAGGCGTGTTTACATTCTATGTAGAAACTGAACTCCTTTTCTTCGGATGTGGAATGACTATAAATAGACTCACAGTACTTCAGATCAGATTTGCCCCCAAATGAGTTTATTGCAAACTTCAGGAAAAAAAAAAGTTTGTTGAAATGTGTATAAAACATACGGCCCTTAGTAAAATCTAGAGGAGCACAATCATGTTGTTCTTAATGTTGGTCACAGTGGATGGATGACTTTATTATTGGCACCTTACTAAGAATAGACTATTGGGATTTTTAGTCTGGAGTTGTGTATTGGTTGGTTTTTACAGTTGTACCACTGGATTTCTTTTTGTCATAGCTTGTGTGTGAAAGTTTTAAGCCTTATGCTATGGAGAAGTTTTTGGCCTTGGTGGAGGAGCATAGCTAGCTTTGTCCATGGGAAAGCTGCTCTTGATTTAGAGGCAGTTACTGTATTTACACTTAGACCTTCCTCAAAGGAGCATGCACTCAGTTTAAACTACAGGTGGCCCTGGTACACAGGCTTAGAATAACACTGGTGTTTTCCTAGGCATAAGTGTGTGAAAGACCATCTTTTTCACGTCTTTTAGGCATAAGCAACACAGTATCTGCTCATCTTTAATTGCAAGGCGTAGAAATCCTGTTGTGTGACTTACAGAGGAGCCACGTTTGGATTCATGCTGTTTGTCCGTAGGCTCAGATTCCATACCCCCAACCCAGGCCCATTCCACCAGTTTGGCTGTGAGGAGAGAAACCTTCACCAGGAAGCAGGGTTATATAAGGCCTAACCAAACCTAACTAGTGACAGTGGACACTCCAGTAATAGTCACTTACTAAAGAATAATGTCATGCCACTTGAGAGACTACCCATGCTATTCAGTACTGAGGGCAGGGGTGGGGGGGTGGTAAAGGGTATATACAAGTTAAAAGGTTTTATATATGATGGAAGAGATTGAGAGCCTCAAAACCTGGTATCAGGCGTTCATCATTGCAAAGAAGGAAAAGTGTCTCAAATGTCATTCTGAGAGTGAAGATTGTTTATAGAGGCGGGTTCTTACACCACCCACTTGGTAAATTCATAGTGTTAATTAAAGTCAGCATCTTAATGGGAGTACTTGGGTTTACAGGTCAGTCAGA
The DNA here is from genome assembly GCF_018350155.1 of Leopardus geoffroyi. NCBI lineage: Eukaryota > Metazoa > Chordata > Mammalia > Carnivora > Felidae > Leopardus > Leopardus geoffroyi. Next base: position 140,522,480 of record NC_059331.1, on the reverse strand, counting down.
ACAGCTGCCATGGACTGATTAGCATCTTGGCAACATTAAAAGGCTTTTTTTTTTTTTTTTTTTTTTTTTTTTTTTTTAAACCTTTGACTTTTCTATCTTGGCTATAGTTTTGGCTACATACACTGTTCCCTCAGATAACTGACTTACTGCTGAGTCCGGGTACTTAATTCTGTAGATAATTATAACCCCAAAGAATGAACTTGAAAGTAGTAAACATGATAAAAAGTAAAGAAACTGAGGCTAAAGTCTAGTTGTGGTAGACCTGTGAGACTGATGCTACCCAGATTAATGAAAAAATGCATAAATAAGCACAGTTAGATAAGCCCAAATAGCAGAATTACATTTGAATTTTAGCTACTTTGAACAATGCTAGGCCAATACGTTTGGAAACTTTTATGAATTGATATTTTTGTTGGAAAACAAAATTGAAGAAGAAAAAGAAACCCTGAATGATCTATAATCCTTTAAGACAGTGAAATGGTAAGTTGCACTCAAATAGTTTTACCAAACCTTAAGGGAAAAATAATTTCTAAGACCTGTTCTGGAAATGAGAAGAAATGCTTGTTTGATTAGGCTGGTAAATCTTTGTACAAACGAAATTGGAAAATATATGAATAGAAAACTAAAGATCAGCCTTTTTACATAGATACAAAAATCCTTAATAAAATGTTAAATATCAGTGTTGTGTATCAAAAAGTGCGTTCTATCCTGAGTGGGTGAATGGGTCAGTATTAGAAAAACTATTAATATTGTATATATTGAGCTAAGAGAGAAATCATTATGTTAATGTAACAAATGGCATTTAATACAATTCAACATGTGTTTAGGATAAAAATGTGCAAGATAAAAATGGGCACTAGAAAGGTTCTTGAATATCAAAAATTTACACAAAGCATCTAGTTAATGAAGACTTTGAAGTTTTCAAAGGAAAGACAAGGCTGTCACCCCTTACTATTCAAGGATTCCATGATGTAACAGAAGTCCTAGTCACTGCAAATAAGAAAAAGTGACTTTAAACTTGTAAAAGTAAACTATCCACATTTGCAGGTGCTACGTTTTCTATGTAGACCATTTCAAGAAAACCTATAGAAAAACTACTAAAACTAATGACTTCGGCAGGATTGCTGGATAAAAACTAGGCCAACCTACAGAAATCTGTACCACTTTTATTAAAGAACTAGTAAAAAAAAAAAAATGGGAAAAAAAAACCAATTCATTCTCAAAAGCATCAAAACTCAAAGTACCTGTTAGGTACGAATCCAACCAAATACTGCAAGGTCCCAGGGAGAAATATCATGAAATATTATTGAAGGTAGAGAACATGTTTCTGAATGGGAATATTTGATGGCATTAGTTATAATTTAACCTGAGCATAGTCAGGAAATCATTGAAATTAAAACCTCCAACAGAATCTTCCTTTTTCTTATGTTACTTGATAAGCTGATACTGAAACTTGTGTGGAAAAGCAAAGGATCAAGAAACAGGCACGATTGTGTGGAAAAGGAGAAATGGCATGGGGAGATTTGCTGTACCAGGAACCCATGATTATAATTAAGATGGCTTATTTACTTCTCTATTATGTCATAATATAAATAAATAGATCCGTGCATAGGTATAAACTTGATCTATTTCACAAGTGGCATTACAAACTTTTGAAGAAATGGACTGATGAATAAACATTGCTAGGATAACTGGCTACCCGTAGGGAGTTAAGATACTACTGGATTCTGTCCTCACACTCTGCACAAATACGTTCTAAACATATTAAATACAGAAATGCGAAAAGCAAGAACTTTGCGGAAAATGTAAGTGAAAATAGAAAGGATGACAGGATTTTTAAGCCAAAGAAAGCACAAACCATAAGTGATTAAAAAAATGCTAAAAGCTGAAATACTTCACATGACAAAACAAAGTAGGGAGAAAATAGTTGGTATTACCATCAACAAGCCTATAATACATAGGCTTAATACCTAAAATACATACAGAACTCTTCTCTGTCTGTATGACAAGGCAAATGGTCCCTGGACAGAATGGATAAATTCAAAGAATAGGAAATCTAAATGGTTAATAAACTGTAATAGTTTCATGTAGCTGTTGTGATAGTTGCCACAAACTGATTGGCTTAAAACATTTATTTTCCTAGTTTGGAAGGTCAGATACCTGAAATCAAGATGTAAGCAGGGCTGCATTCTCTCAGCTCTGGGGGAAGACTCCTTCAAAGCTTCTTCCAGCTTTTGGAGTCTCTTGACATTGTCATCTTAGCTTGTGATTGTGTCACCCTAGACTCTGCCTTCATCTTTACGTTGTTGCCTTCCCTTCTGCCTGCCAGATATTCCCTGTGTCTCTCTCAGAAGGACACTGGTCATTAGATTTGGACCCCAGTTGATAACCTAAGATGATTTCTTCATCTCAAGATCTTTAATTTTATCCACAAAGACTTTTTCAACAAAAGTAGCTTTCATAAGCTCCAGGGGTTTAACATGGATGTCAAATACATGTTGGAGTCATTCAACCTGTTACAAAATTGGGATGATTAACATTCCTAGTAATCAAGGATGTTTATATTAAAAGGAGATACCGTTTCTTCCAGTTTGGTGAATTTGGAAAAATGAAACTTTAATAAGGATATAGGAGAATGAGTAGTTACATGGTTCTGGCTGAAGTTGTAAATCTTTTCAAACAACCTGTTCAACTTGTAGCAGTGTAGTGCCTATACCTTGTGAACTGGAAATTGACCTGCCAGGAGTATAGTCTAGGGAAATTCAAGCACAAGGAAACCCATATAGGAATGTCTGTCGCAACGCTGAAATATTGAAGGAGTGAAAACAACCCAAGTACTTATCAATAGGTGAGTGAGTATAAAGTACGATATGTTCATACAATAGAATTCTATAAAACTGGTGAATCTCAAAGACAATGATCAAAAAAGTTGCAAAATGGTTTGTATGCCATAGTTATATGGTTTTTGTAACACATAGCAGAGTTTTTCTATATGAATACATGCACATAAAGCTTACTGAAATTAGTAGCACTTTCAGAATAGGGTTTATCTCTGGAAGTCTGGATTATTGGTTTGAGGGTGGTATATAAAGGGCTTCAAGTGTGTCTAATTTATTTTCATTAAACATCCTTTACTAGGTTGTGTAGTGTTCCCCCCAAATTCAGGTTCTTCAGAACCTCAAAATGTGACTTCATTCGGAAGTAGGGTTGTTGTAGATGTAATTACGGTGGGGGGCATACCAGAGTAGAGTGTGCTCTTAAGTTCTATGACTAGTGTCCTTAGGAGAAGAAAGATACAGGGGAGGACGCCCTGAGAAGATATGAGGATCGGGGCAGACGTTGCAGTGATACGTCTGTAAGTCAAGAGACTAAGAATTGCTGGGAACCACCAGAATGTGCTGGAAAACATGGGCCAGATTCTCTTGAGCTTGCAGTAGGAATAAGTCCTGCCAACACTTCAATTTTCTATTTCTAGCACAAAGAACTATGAGGGGGAAAAAAGCCCTATTTCAAGTCATCTAGTCTGTGGTATTTTGTTACATGGCCCTAGGAACTGAATGTGTGTCTAAGATGTTAAGATTAAAAGTTGGGTGATGAGTATGTGAGTGTGTAACATTTTCTTTTTCTTTTTAAATATTGCACCTTAAAAATACTTAAAAGCGAATAATCCCCACTAATCTGATTGAATTTGCTATGATTAACCTTTTTGTTAAGGTTGAAGAAAATGTGTATGTAATTGTCTAAATGAGCAGTGCTGCAAATATTGCAGATGGACTCATGGCTGATAGTTGCAGTAAAATCCCAGCAGTATGTTTTCTGTCGTCTTTTAAGGTTTTAAATATTAAAGTGGGGGACTAATTCACCATCCGAAAAAGTTGTTCTTGGCCACTGTCCAGTATGTAAATGATTATGCATCGGGACCTGCTTATAAAAGTATTTGGGCTATGAGACATTACGATAGACATCAGGGTCAAATCCTGATTCCTATTTAACTCCCTCTGTGGTGTTAAATTATTACTTGCTTGGCTTCAGTTTTCTCATTTATAGCTTAGAGATTCTAAATAGTACTACTTCATTGCCAGGTGAATAGTAAAAGCTATAATCTAGAAAGTGCTAAACCCCACCATTTAGTAAAGACTCAAATTGAAGCTCTGTTATGGTTCATAGCAATAGCATTATAAATTACTGTACTTCAACAGATTATGAAAGTACTATAGTTGAAATATGAGCTAGAACAGTTTGTAAAAATACTACACTAATAACCTTGAGAGTACTTTGTATTCCTGTGCATGGCATTGGGTTTTGTCTGATTTACTCTCATCTGTGTCTCACACTCAGTAGCCCATCTTGTGTATTTTTTGAGACATAAATGTAAACCCACGAATTTTGTTTCAGTCTTCAGTTTTTTGTGGATTTTTTCTGTAATTTTCACCTGTGGCCCTACTTAATGTTTTTTGTTCCATGATTGATGCAAGAAAAGTATTAAATTTACTAAAGGTTGTAAAAGAAAAAATGACATTTGGAAGATGAAGTTAAAAAATAAGACCACTAGAAACAATTCAAAAAGTTGTAGAGAGGAGAGGAGGTGTTAACTTCATATACTTGGAAATAAAAAGGCTGTCACTCACTTGTGTTTTCGGGTTAACTGTATCACTTACCGTCTTTTTTACAGTGTTTATTTCGATCACTCAGTCTCGTCACCCAATCTCATCACAAATGCACTTTTTTTTTAATGTTTTTATTTATTTTTGAGACCAAGACAGAGTGTGAGCAAGGGAGGGGCAGAGAGAGAGGAGACACAGAATCCGAAACAGGCTGCAGGCTCTGAGCTGTCAGCACAGAACCCGATGTGGGGCTCAAACCCACAAACCACAAAATCATGACCTGAGCTGAAGTTGGACGTTCAACAGACTGAGCCACCCAGGTGCCCCACAGATGCACTCTCAATCCCCTGACTTATTTCACCCTTCCCTCGTTTCATCCATTCCCCCCACTCCTCTCCCCTCTGGTAACCATCTGTTTATTTTCTATAGTTAAGAGACTGTTTCTTGTCTCTTTCCCCCCTGCCTTTTGCTCATTTGTATCTTAAATTCCACTTATGAGTGAAATCAGATGGTAATTCTTTGACTGACTTCACTTAGCTACATCCATGCCATTTCAAATGACAAGACTTCATTCTTTTTTTATGGTGGAATAATATTTTAATGTGTGTGTATATCATAGATTCTATATCCATCAGTTGATGGATACTTACCCTGCTTCTGTATCTTGGCTATTATAAATAATGTTGCTTTAAACATAGGGATGCATGTACCCCCTTTGAATTACTGTTCTTGTGTTCTTCAGGTAAATAAGCAGTATTGTAATTGCTGGGTAACAGGATAGTTCTAATTTGAAGTTTTTGAGGAACCTCCATATTGTTTTCTAGATGGCTATACCAGTTTGCATTCCTACCAACAGTGCAAAAAAAGATCCCCCCTCCCCATCCCTGCCAACACCTGTTGTTTCTTGTGTTGTAGACTTTAGCCATTCTGGTGAGTATGAGGTGATCGTTCATTGTGGTTTTAATTTGCATGTTCTTGATGTCAAGTGACTATGAACGTCTTCCCATGTGTTCGTTGGCCATGTGTATGTCGTCTTGGGAGAAATGTCAGTCTGTGTCTTCTGCCAACTTTTTTTTAATCTTTATTTTTGAGGGAGAGAGAGAGACATAGCACGAGCAGGGGAGGGGCAGAGATAGAGGGAGACATCGAATCTAAAGCAGGCTCCAGGCTCCAAGCTGTCACCACGAGCTGTGAGATCATGACCTGAGCTGAAGTTGGACACTCAACCGACTGAGCCACCCAAGCACCCCTGTCTTCTGCCAGTTTTTTTAATTGGATTATTTGTCTTTTGGGTGTTGAAGTTGTATCAGTTCTTTATATATTTTAGGTAATAGCCCTTAATTTGATGTATCATTTGGAAATATCTTTTCCTATTCCATAGGTTGCCTTTCAGTTGTATTGATTGTTTCCTTCACTGTGAAGAGGCTTTTTATTTTGATGTAGTCCCAGTAGTTTATTTTTGATCTTGTTTCCCTTGCCTCAGGGGACTTATCTGGGAAAAAAAAGGTTGCTATGGCTGATGTCAGAAAAATTATTGCCTGTGCTCTTTTCTAGGATTTTTATGGTTTCAGGTCACACATTTAGGTCTTTCATCCATTGTGAGTTTATTTTTGTGTATAGTGTGAGAAAGTGGTCCAATTTCATTCTTTTACCTGTAGCTGTCCAGTTTTCACAACACTATTTGTTGGAGACTTTTTCCCATTAGATATTCTCTCCTGCTTTGTCAAAGATTAATGGACCATATAATTATGGGTTTATTTTTGGATTTTTTATTCTGTCCTGTTGCCCTATGTGTCTATTTTTGTGTTAGTGCCATACTTTTTTGATTACTATAGCTTTGTAGTATAACTTGAAGTCCAGAAGTGTGATGCCTCCAGCTTTGCTTTTCTTCTTCAAGATTGCTTTGGCTATTTGGGGTCTTTTGCAGTTCAATACAAATTTTAGAGTGGTTCTAGTTCTGTGAAAAATGCTGTTGGTATACTGATAGGGATTTCATTAAATGTGTAGATTGCTTTGGGTAGTATAGCCATCTTAACAGTATTTTTCAAAAATACTGGAATGTGAAATGTCTTTCCATTTGGGTCTTCAATTTCTTTCGTCAGTGTTTTGTAGCTTTCACAGTTACAGGTCTTTCACCTCTTTGGTTAGGCTTCTTCCTAGGTATCATTATATTAGGTATAGTAATAAATGGTATTGTTTTCACAAATTCTCTTTCTGCTGTTTCGTTATTTATGTATAGAAATGCAACAGATTTCTGTAGATTGATTTTATATTCTGTGACTTTACCTGAATTAGTTTATCAGTTAAAGCAGGTTTTTTTTTGTTTTGTTTTTTGATGGATTTTTATTTCTGTTTTTGTGGAGTCTTTCAGGTATCTATGTAGGGTATCATGTCATCTTCAAATAGTGAAAGTTTTACCTTTTTCTTGCCAATTTGGATGCCTTTTATTTTTTTTGTCTGAATATTGTGGCTAGGACTCCCAGTACTATGTTGAATAAAAGTGGTCAGAGTGAGGGGCACCTGGCTGGCTCAGTCTGTACAGCATGCAACTCTTGATCTTGGGGTTGTAAGTTTGAGCCCTATGTTGGGTGTAAAGATTACTTTTAAAAAAATCTAAAAAATTTAAAAAGGTGGTAAAAGTAGACCTCCTTGTCTTGTTCCTCACCTTAGGGAAAGGCTCTCAGTATATTCCTACTAAGGATATTAGCTCTGGGTTTTTCATAGATGATCTTTATTATGTTGTGGTATGTTTCCTCTAAACCTACTTCATTGTGGGTTTTTATCATAAATGGATGTTGTACTTTGTCAAATGCTTTTTCTGTGTCTATTGAAATAATAGAATTTTTTATCCTTTCTCTTATTGATGTGATATGTTATATTGATTTGTGAATATTGAACCACCCTTGTAATCAGGAATAAATCCCACTTGATTGTGGTGAATGATGTCTGTATTATTGGATTCTGTTTGCTAGTATTTTGTTGAGGATTTCTGGGTCTGTGTTCATCAGACATACTAGCCTTTAGTTCTCTTTTTTTTGTGGTGTCTTTATCTGTTTTTGGTATCATGATAATGCTGGCCTCACACAATGAATTTGGAAGTTCCCCTTCCTCTTCTATTTCTTGGAATCGTTTGAGAAGAATAGGTATTAACTTTTCTTTAAATGTTTAGTAGAATTTGCCTGTGAAGCTGTCAGGTCCTGGACTTTTGTTAGGTGTTTTTTGATTACTGATTCAATTTCTTTGCTGGTAATTGGTCTATTCAAATTTTCTGTATCATCTTGTTTCAGTTTTGGCAGGTTATATGTTTCTAGAAACTTACCCATTTCTTCTAGGTTGTCCAATTTGTTGGCATCTAGTTTTTCATAAATATTCTCATAGTTGTATTTCTGTGGTGGTATTGGTCCTCTATCATTTATGACTTTATTTATTTGGGTCCTTTTCTTGATCTGGAGAGAAGTTTATCATTTTTTTTTAAAGCTTATTTGGAGAGAGCAAGAGCTGTGGGGAGGGGTAGAGAGACCGAATCCCAAGCAGGCTCCACGCCAACAGCATGGCTCACTCCCATGAAGCGTTAGATCATGACCTGAACAGAAACCAAAAGCCAGACACTTAACCGACTGAGCCAGCCCGGTGCCCTAGAGGTTTGTTAGTTTTACTGATTTTTTTTTTCCCCCTCCAAAGAACCAGTTCCTGGTTTCATTGATCTGTTCTATTATGGTTTATTTTTGTGTGTTTTGTTTTTTAGTTTTTATATCCTTTATTTGTTTCCCTATCCTGGTTTTAGGTTTTGTTCTTCTAGTTCATTTAGGTGGAAGGTTAGGTTGAGATTTTCCTTCTGTATAGGCCTATATTGTAATAAACTTTCCTTTTAGACCTGCTTTTGCTGCATCCAAAATGTTTTGAACCATTGTGTTTTCATCTTCATTTATTTCTGTGTACTTTATTTCCTGGTTGATCCATTCATTATTCAGTAGTATGTTATTTAATCCTATTTTTGTGGTTTTCTTGGTGAATGACTTTGTTTCTCAGTGTATGGTCAGAAAAGATGCATCGTATGACTTGGATGTATTTGAATTTTTTGAGGCTGGTTTGTGGCCTGATACTTGATCTGTGCTGGAGAATGTTCCATGTGCATTTGAAAAGAATGTGTGTTCTGTTTTAGGAGCGAATGTTTTTGAATATATCTGGTAAATCCTTCTGGTCCAGTGTGTCATTCAAAGCCAGTTTTTCCGTGTTGATTTTCTGGTTAGACGATCTGTCCATTGATGTAAGTGGGGTGTTAAAGTGCCTTGCTGCCATTGTGTTATCATTGGGTGGTTCCTTTGACCTAGTTATTAAATGTTTTAATTATCTTGTTGCTACCATGCTGGGTGCATAAATAGTTACAGTTGTTAAATCTTGTTGGATTGTCTTTTATTATGAATGTTCTCCTTTGTCTCTTATTACAGTCTTTGTTTCAAAATCTATTTTGTCCAACATAGCTTTGCTACTTTAGCTTTCTTTTGACAACCATTTGCGTGATAAATGTTTTTCTGTCCTCTCACTTCCAATCTATAGGTGTCTTTAGGTCTGAAATGAGTCTCTTAGGGGCAGCATATACATGGGTCTTGTTTTTTTTGTTTTTGTTTTTGTTTTTTTTATCCATTCCATCACGCAATATCTTTTTATTGGAGTGTTTAGTCAATTTACGTTCCAAGTAATTATTGATATGTATTTATTGCCATTTTATTAATTATTTTGTGGTTGTTGAAGATTTTCCCTCACCCTTTTTTGTCTTTTTCATGGTTTGCTGATTTTCTTTAATGATCTATTTGGATTTCTTTCTTGTTATTCTTTGCACATTTATTATTGATCTGTGATTATCATTAGGTTTGTATATAACATCTGTGTATACAGTCTATATCAAGTTGATGGTCCTTTAATGGAACCATTAAAGGTGGTTCCTTTAATGATGGAACCCATTCTTTACTCCTCCCCATGTTGTAGGTGCATGTATATAGGTCATATACCTAAAACATACCATACTTAAAACATATACCTAAAGGAATCATTTCTATTCTTTTATTTTTGTGAGTTCCTTGACTGATATTTTACAAAGATGCTCATTTTTTACTACTATTGTGTTTCCTGTCTTTATACTGTAACTTTTGGTTTCCTTTTCCACTCAGAGTCCCCTTTATTATTTCTTACAGGGCTGGCTTAGTGGTCATAACTCTTACAGTTTTTGTCTGGGAAGCTCTTTATCTCTCCTCTTATTCTGTGTGATAACCTTGTGGCTTAGAATATTCTTGGTTGCAGGTTTTTCCCATTCAGCACTTTGTATATATCATCCCACTCCTTTCTGGCTTGGAATGTTTCTGCTGAAAAACCCACTGATAGCCTTATGGTGGGGTTTCCTTTGTATATAACCATCTTTTGTCTTGATTCTTTTATAGTGTTTTTTTCCTGTATCACTACATTTTGCCATTTTGATTACAACATGCCTTGGTGTCGATCTGCTTTTGTTAATTTTGTTAGGGTTTCTCTGTGCCTCCTGGATCTGGATATCTGTTTCCTTCCCCAGGTTAGGGAAGCTTTCAGCTATTATGTTTTCAAATATATTCTGTCCCCCTTTCTCCTTTTCTTCTGGGACTGCTATAATATGAATGTTACTATGTTTGATGGAATCGCTGGGTTCCCTAAGTTCTTTTGTGTAACTCTTTTTCTCTTTTGTTAACCTTGATTTCTTTCCATTACTCTTTTAAGTCGTAAATTTGTTCCTCTCAGCCTCCTGTCCCTTCCATCCAGCATGTTTCTCATTTTGTTTATCAAGGCCTTTATCTCTATTTATTCTTTATCTCTGTGTTAAGGGTATCACTCACGACCTACACTCTTTTCAAATCAAGTGAGTATCCTTCTGATGATTGCTTTAAATCCTCTATCAGACATGTTACTTATACCTGTTTCACTTAGATCTCTGGCCTTGTCCTGGTCTTTTATTTGGGACATTCCTCTGTCTTATTTTTCCTAAGTATCTGTGCCTATTTTGTGTATTAGGAAAGTCAGTTACTTCTCCTTTAATGGCCTTATGAAGAAGAAATCCCATAGTGCCCTGGATTTTAGCATCCCCTGTTTGTCAGGGCCTGGTGCTTCTGGGATTGTTAATGTGTGCTCCGTGCACTCTGCTGTTGTGTCCTGGCTGTTTTTTTGTTTGTTTTGTTTTGTTTTTCCCTTTAGACCAGCCTTCTGCAGAGGCTTTCTTTGTGTGTCGTGGGCAATGTTTGGTCCCTGGTCTGAATGTGCTGAGTTTAACTAGGTATGCTTTGTTCTGCTTCTGAAATGAGACCTGTCTGTGTTGCCACTAGGACAGAGGACTTGGAAAAACCCCAGGGTTGGGGGTTGTGGTGTGGGCAGGGGTTTGGGCTGGTCTTCTGAGAGAGGGGTTCCTGCAGGGCCAAGACTGAGGCAGGTGTGACTGGGAAGGATGGTTCCACCATAGTGCAGGGGTTGGGACTTGGTATGAGCAAGTTAGGTAATGAGTACGGGCACTGGCTGGTTACTGCAGGTAGCCCTGTGCTCGATGCTGAAGGGTGGGGAAGAAAATGGCACCTGCCAGTTCTTTGGTTACTGGTAGGCTCTCACCCTCGATACTCCCTCTTTGGGACATGCTCTGAGACGAGCAACTAACCTTCCAACTGTGTGCCCCAGGTGCTCTTCAGATAACTGTTTCCATACTGTTGGTCCACAGGCAGTTTGCCCTTCAGCACCAGTATCCTCCAGCCTCTCCCAGGGCCAAGCATGCTGACCCAGGCTTTAAAACTCCAGGCTTTAAGCTGTGCTTGTTTCAAGAACTCATGAAATCTAGGTCCTCTCACTTTCCAAGCCACTTGCTGTAGGGGTTCATTTTCCCCATGTACTCCCCTATGTGCTAATCTGCCTCTCCCCCTTCTCTGCAACCACGTTTATGATCCAGTTCTCTCCCAAGCCACACCTCTGCACTTCCCACCGTCTTTGATGTGGCCTCCGCTCTATCTTTAGTTGTGGAGTTTGTTCCGCCAGACTTTGTGTTGATTTCTGGGATATTTAGTATGATCTCATTGTTGTATTCCTAGGACAAAGGGAGCCTAGGGTCTTCCTACTCTGCTACCATCTTTTTACAGTCTACTTTCATTTATATGGGATGTCGATCATTTAGTTTTTCCACCTGAGTAATTTTAGTGTCCTCTCAATAAAATAGACAGTGGAACATCAGTAATTCAACTATGTGGCACAGAATAAAATTCTTTACGTGTAGTTTACACACACTTTGCTTTCTCACATGATCACATCTATCCCTTAAAACTCAAACATCTTTTCCTAAAAACTCATGGATAATTTGAGTCATTGGTGACCTGAATGTTCTTCTTCGAGTTTAACGTGGATTAGTCATATAACAGTTGGTGAAACAAGGCTCCTTTTCAACATAATGAACAATATCATGTCAGGAAAGCTAATCAAAAGCTTTACTTCTTTGTTTTCATTGTATAGGAGGTCTGTGGGTGTGAGGGAACAAAAAACACCTTTTGTTTGAAGTTGGTCATGTATAGTCCAACAATAATAATAACTAAGCTCTGTGACTATTTTCTTGCTCCCTCTGAGTCCCAAAACCCTTTCTCTAAAGGGCAGCCATGTTAACTGTTTAGTTGGAGATGGTAAGAGGCATTTATGTAGAGACTAGGTCTCTAGTCTTTAAGAGTGAATGTTACATGTGGAAAAGTGATAGCAAATATTCTGTCAATTTAGAGAACTTCTTAGAATTATAGGATTTTAATCAGGTTTCTGGGGATTGTAGGATTTGACCACATTTTTGGCTGGGGAATATAGAAGGCCTTCTGGGTTGCTGAGAAAGTTGGTGTCATTTAGAACTTTGTGCTTTAAGTATTACTGCTGATCTAATCTAGGGCTTTGAGGTGCTGAAATGCACAATATTAATCTGATACAGTTTTCTTATATTGACCATTTGACATATGACTTGAGATACAGATATGTTGATCTATAAACTAAAAGAATTTTTCTAATGTTTATTTTGAAAGAGAGAGGTAGAGAACAGAGGAGGGACAGAGGGAGCGGGGGAAAGAATCCCAAACAGACTGCACACTCTCAGCGTAGAGCCTGATGTGGGGCTCGAACCTATGAACCCAGGAGATCATGACCAGAGCCAAAATCAAGAGTCAGATGCTTAACCGACTGAGCCACCCAGGCACTCCTAAACTAAAGGGTTTTTGATTCAGTAGAGTCTACTTAAACATTAGAAATAGTTATTACTTTATGGCTGTATATTATTCCATTTTTCAAGTATAGAGCTGTGGATGGAATTTATTTCACAGAAAAAATGTCAGACGGATGGCCTCTGATCTTGTGATACTAAATAAGCCTTTGCCGGACAACTGTTGTCAAAGTAATTCTTAGCTGAGGGAAGACTTGTCACATCATTGCCTGTTTTATATATTTTTTAAATGGGTGGCTGTACAAAGCAGAGGTTGCCAGAGCTGCTGATGGATCTTAGTATTTTGAAGAATAAGTACTTGAAAAGACACATATTTGACAGGGACCCTGAGCGCTAGTCCCTGTGCTAGTATAGGGGCAAAAGGGAGGAAACCAGTTTTATACAAATAAGTTAACATTACTCACCAGACATTTTAGGTCAAACTGAACTGGGAACAGACATAAACATCTAACTACATGTAATATACGGCAGGATTGACTGTCAAATAGATGTAAAAACAATGTGTCATAGGAACAGGTGCTTTTCTCTGGGGAGATTGCAGAGGGAGGATTGGGATGAGTCGTGAAGGATGAGAAGAATTTTATTAGGTGGAAAATGGAGGAAATAGGCTATCCAGAATTGGGAAGGGGCGGAAGGGCCAGGCCTGTTGATCAAGCCTCTGCCATGCCAGTGGTGTGCTTGGTGATTTCTGAATAAACGTGGAAGTGGTCATCTGATAGTCCACCATCCATTGCGCTGAGAGGCCGACGTTACTTCCCCATCGTACAAGTGACAAAACAGGCTCACTGTGGCACCCTCACTCAGCATGTGGTGAAGACTGGGTTTCCCCGTGGGTCTGTCACATAGCTGGGTGCCTCAGAAAGTTGCTGCTAGCATGATGACGCCATCCTCCTCTTTTTTTCTCCTCTGCTGCCTCCCAGGAGGGATTAAATTACCTCACAAATGGGTAAAGGTTTTGTGACCGGTGAATTGGAAAAATATAACTGATTTAAATGGGAAAATCTCCTTAATTGCCTCTACCCTGCTATTTCAGGTGGCTAAGAGCTTACTCAGAGTTAAGTGTGCTCTGCAGGACTGGTCTTCAGAAGGCAAAACAGAAACCTTCAATGACTGACTTTGGCTTAGGAAGGTCTGGAATCTACTTGAGGGTTTTAGAACAATTTTAAAATGGCAGAGCCTGAAAATCGGCCTTCATACCCATTTGGTCCTCAGTGTTGGCTCTTGCTACAGAAGCAGAAAAAGTCTATTGATAGAACAGAACAAGTTCTTGGCAGTTATTCAAAAGATTCCTTTTTTTTTTTTTTTTTTTTTTTTTTTTGAGTGCATTGCCTATTCACCCTTTCAAACAAAACTCCAGACTAAATGATCGAGTTAATATTAAGATGTATTTTATCCCAACTCAAAGAAAGATGATCATACAATCAAATACAGTTCTTAATCTTGTGTTTACTTAAGGATGTTCAGCTCCTTCCTCTATCCTTCTTGATGCAAAGGTTACAGTGTAAATAAAGGGTTTGTTTGCCCCAATTACTTCTCAGACTGGTTACTAATATATTCCTACTCTATTGATTACCATTCTATATTCGAACTAGGTAGATGGAGAAGAAAAAAAGGTATTCGATTTAGTGTTAGTTATATGAACCTTGACTTAAATTCTGAATGCAGAAGAGAATATAATTTAGGTAGTTTGTTTTATACCCACTAAAATTTAAAGACATTTGGTCATACTCTACCTGCTCATTTATCTTTGTATTCAAGTATGGCTATAGGAAATCCAGTTTAGAGTATTAAATACACAGAATTCAATATTGAACTCATGCACATTCTAATTATACCCAAACTGAAATTATCACCCTTGTAACGATAAAACAAAATACATACGTTATTGAATGAGGAATAGTATATATTAGGATATGGAGGATAATGACACTATGAGTTTATCCAACCTTCACTAAGAACTTACAATAGATAACTACATGTGCTAGATACTGTGCTAGAGGATGAGTACTGAAAATGAGCCATTGAGTCCTAGCTGTGAAGGAAGTTAATGGAGTAGATAATTCTGTAGAGGGAGCTCTGTCAGCTGCTGCATTATAAACCATCCCAAACTCCTGTATATCGGGGCAGTTTCTTCTTTTTATAAACTGTAAAATAAGAGTCAGTATCTGTTATTGCTCAGAAGTCTAGGGTTGACCAGGTGAGTCTTCAGTTCTGTGTGGTCACCTCACGATCATGTAGACCTCTCTGCTTATCAAGGCCTTTCACACATGTTGGTCCATCTGTAGACTGATGTAGGGTGGGCTCAGCTAGGCTGCCTGGCCTCTCCTCCACTTAGCATCTTGTTAGGCTAGTTTTCTTTACTTGAGGGTGGTGGGGTTCCAAGAGCTGGGGAACAGGGCAAGACGGTAAGGCTTCCTGAGGCTTAGACTCAGACCTGGCATGTCTGTACTTCTGTTCTAGTCTCTTTACTACTTAAGTTCAAAGGGTGTAGAAATAGATCCACCTCCTGATGGAAGGAACTGCTCTAAGCCACATTGTAAGGGCTGTCATTAGAGGGAGGGAAGTAATCGGTGTCGTTTGCAATCAGTGTACCTACCATAGGAACAAACCCGCTTATTAGAAGGCATAAAGCCTGTGTAAGGTCTTCTATAGTGACTGCCGCAATAGAAGTGCAGGAAACTATAAGCTGTTTGAATTGAAGAAGATAAATTTCAGGATTGATAATTGTAGAAAATGAGACCAGATGAAAGCAAAGAGGACCAAGCTGGAGAGGCTTGTATTTCATTCTTGGCCGCTTGGGTGTTATCCTTTGAATAGAGCAAGCCATCTAAAGTTTTAAGCAAAAAAAGGAATGCCATTGTAAACTTCATTACTTTTTGTCTATAGGTTGCTCTGGCTACGAATGAATCCGAGGTGATGGGAGATTAGATAACGATGCTATTGCAAAGTTCTACACTGTGGGAATGATTTTGAAGGCCAGACTAAAACAGTGGAAAGTATTCATTCAAGTGTGATAAAACCTGACCGTGCTAACTACTCATTCACACAAGCTCTTTTGAGCCAGCACTGTTAAGTGTTTGAGTAAGGTGAGCATTCCTTGTCCTCCATGTCATGGTGGCTTCTTGGAGCTTTGGAGCTCCTACACTAAACTTTCCTTCTGCATCTGTTAGGCATGCCAGTAAATAGAAATAGTAATCCTGGCTTACGTTAGTGAAGAAATGGTGGTTGGTCATGTGGTGATTTAAAATGTGTCTGCTTTGGGGGCACCTGTGTCGTACTGTTGGTCTTCAGCTCAGGTCATGATCTCATGGTTTGTGAGTCCGAGCCCCTACATCGAGCTTGCTCCTATGAGCACTGTACCCCTTTCTGTGACCCTCCCCCTGCTTATGCACATGCTCTCTCAGACCTTCCCCCGAAAAAACCAAAAACTTCACATGTACAGAGAAAAAACAAGTGTCTACTAATATACTTAATTACCAGAGCCCTTAATGACTTTGAAAGTCATTAAATTGGTTAATATAAGGAATAATGAAGAGCCTGAGTAAATTTTGGGGTTTTCAGGTATCTGTACCTGTTCTAGTACATAGTACTTGACTGTCCAGGTAATTCCCAAATTCATGTTACTTAAAAAATTTATTGTCTTTCATTTAAGCATATTTAGAACTCCTTTCTGTGTTCAAGAATATTAGGAGAAAGCATTTGTATATTAAAAAATTTTTTATTGCATGTCTGAATATGTGAGAATAGTGATTAACTTACGAGAGAAAATGAGAAAATACATGAGAACTTAATTTACAATAAAATATTTAATTTTAGGTTGATGTAATTCTGCCTTTTAATATTCTGTTCTTGCCAAATCCTATTATGCATTTAGTTACTGGCAGAAAACTTACATAGTTTTCAAACTTTAAGTGAATCCAGTGTGTTTTGTGGATTCTTAGAGATCTTGAATATCATAGCCCCTGGATACTGTGACTTGTGAAATCATTTATTAAAGTTTCTTCAGTATTGCCTGTATCTTACAGATACTATGTGGGCAATGCTGAGTGAATGCATTTGGCTATTTCTGTCATCAGGGTGGAGATTTCTGGAAATTTGAGTAATGAAAATTATAACCTTCTTAACATTTTAGGTGGAACCTGGAAGTTAAGATACAGAGATGCCTATTTCTGATTTGTGCATAACACTTTTCTACTACCTAGATGATGACCTCCTTAATAAAGGGGCCGTGTTGTGTTCCTTGTGATACAGGCTCTAGCCCTTGTCAGTGTATAGTGTGTATTACATGTTTGTTGTGGTTAATGATTATTTAAATATCATTCCTTTGGGTAAAAGGAATTTAGAGCCTGTAGCTGCTGTGTTGTTTACCTACTCACGTGGCAGTTTGTACCTTTTTCCTTTGGTGGGAGAGCACCAGTAAAGGGGATCGTTATTGATATATTGGCAATTATAAAAGCTTAATTTATGATAAGAGCTCAGATATCCCACGGAGAAGTAAGTTTTGTGTTGGTTCCTTCCTCACAAGCCTGTTTTATTAGTTTATTAGCCTCAGCATTGACATTTTGGACCAGATAATTATTTAACCAGGCTATCCATGTGCACTTTGGAATTTTTAAAAGCATCCCTGGCCTCTACCAGTACATGCCAATAGTATTCTGTCATTGTCGCAGTCGAAAATGTCTTCAGAAGCAGCCAAATATCCCCTGGAAGGGAAAATTGTCCCCTATTTGGAAACCACTGTGTTGGAGATAAACAGTTGTTTCTTATAGTTGCATGTATTCTGGGACTCCAGCGAGTTCTATCATTGCCTTAATCCCCTTACCTCGTAGTGAGAAAAATACAATGAATTGGTAAAATTTTCAAATCATTTTTCAACCACAGGACCTTGAGATTTGAGATGTGTTACTGAGTCAGAATATAGTTCCTGTTTAAACTGTTTACCCTTAAGAATTAGCAAACCAAAACAAAGTTAGAATTTTTTAACCAGATTTACTGAGGTATTGACAAATGGACAAAAATTATACATGTGTAAGGTGTACAATGTGATGCTTTGGTACGTGTACATTTTGAAATGGATCACAAACTAGTTAACCTATCCATCCCCTCACATAGTTTCCATTTGTGTGTGTGATGAGGACACTTGAGATCTACTTTTTTGGCAAATGTTGAGTAAACGGCATTCTTTACTGTAGTCACCAGGCTGTGCATTAGGTCTCCGCTACTTAGTGATTTTTTTTTTTTTAATAGAAAGAAGGAATTCATGTTTGAAGTTGTGTGTTTTCCAGGTGTAGTTGACACACAGTGTTACATATTTTCAGGTATATGCATAGTGATTGGACAAGTTTATACGTGATATTCGGCCCACAAGTGTGGTAGCTGCCATCTGTCACCCTACAATGCTGTCAAAATACGATTGACTATGTTGCTTACGCTGTGCCTTTTAGTCCCATGACTTAGAGAATTACTTCTTAAAATCCAAATGTTAAGTAATCCTACAGCACCTAATGTGATGATGTAAATGGTCTTGCTAGTAAGGCTTCACCTGGTCAATGTTAATGGGCCAGCGCTTGACATGATTTGAAGCTAGGAAGAGTCCACGTTCTGTGTGTCTTCACAATAGTCCAGATGTGAACTGAATGATGAGACAAGTTTCATGGTTTCCAATTTTATTTTTATAAGTGAATATTAAATATTACAAGGAGTACAACTAAATGCTTTTGTCAAAACGGCAAAATTCTGTCAACATGCCTCAAATTTTTTTTTGTCCCTTTTGTATCCTGAGGGCGTTACGGTATGCCTGGGACATAGGCTACGTTCTATATAATGAAAATGATAAATGTTTGAGTGTTGGCTGTTTATTGAATCTTTGAAACAGACTTCAGGTGAGATTTAAAATTAAAGCAAATAATCATTAAAGGATCTTTAAAGCAGTAAAGATGCCACGGTTTGCAGCAATAAACTAACAGTGATTTGTGGCCATTGTGGTCCTCCTTTCCTCCACCCGCTACTACCCTTCCAGTTACCAGATCTGTTAATTCAGCCTTTGAAGTGACTGACTTGTCTGTGCCTCTGCATCTTTACTACTATTTCAGGAGTCCAAGCCACTGTCTACCTAAGCTCCCCTCACCACTCTTCTCCTCCAACCCGCTCCCCTCATGAGACAGCCAGAGTGTGCTTGATCACGTGTCTACATCTTGAAATGTTTATAAGTCCACCTCCCCACCTTGCAACCCCTTTGGTGTGTTTCTTTTGTCCTTGGGACCTAATTCAAAATCCTGGTGTAACATTTACAACCCTGCACGCTGATTGCTGTTTGCCCTCCTCCTTCATTACCTTTTGCCCTCTCTTCTCCTGTTTTGCCAAACAGACATTGCTTCAGATCCTTTCATTTGCTGTGTTCTTTCCTGTGTTAGGGTCTTGAAACTGCCATTTCCTCTGCCTGAAATACTATTCTCAGCTTAGGTAATTCTGATTTATCTTTCAAGTCTTAGTGGTACTAAGTACCACTTCCTTGGGGAGCAATGCCTTGGACCTCTAATCAAATTTGTGTCCTTTTATATTCTTCGGATAGAGAGTTTTCCTTTCAGCGACCCTATCAGCTTGCAGCTACGTGTTTGTGTGTGTTTGTTTAAAATGTGTCCTCACTAGGGGTGCCTGAATGGTTCAGTCGGTTAAGCATCTGACTTCGGTTCAGGTCATGATCTCACCATTCACAAGTTTGAGCCCCGCCTCAGGCTCTGTGCATCAGCTCAGCCTAGAGCCTGCTTCAGATTCTGTCTCCCTCTCTCTCTGCCCCTTGCCTGCTTGCGCTCTCTCTCTTCTCAAAAACAAATATATATTTATATATATAATATAGATTTTATATATATATATATTATTTATGTATAAATATATATGTATATACATATATATAAATCTGTCCTCCCTAGATAGTAAGCTCCACACAGTAGGTGCCTGTTTTTGCCTCCAATGTATGATCCATGCTTAGTGTTTGCCTAGCACATAGATTCTTAGTAGCAATTTCAGTGAAAAGTTGAATTTGCCTTGTGAGTTGGCAATGTATCAGGCTTACAACATGTGTATTGTCCTCATGTTGAATCTGAGATAAGCATTTAATTTTGAAAGAGAGTAGAAATGATTTGTTCCTGCTGCCCATAGATTAGCATATTGGGTAGCATGGAACCATGCATGAGAACTGGTGACTGGCCAGCCACATGCATGAATACATGAATGATTTCTACTTTGCTTAACAGACAGAAAAACAATGAATGTAGAGTGGTATTAGGCAGTTTTCTCTCTATCCAGAACTAGGAAAGAAACTCCGGGCTTAAAAACAAAAACTTGCCTGTTTATTGCTTTACAGTTTATCCAAATTGTTATATACCATGAGTCCTTGCTTGGTGGTTTTTTGGCCAATAGAATTTCAGTATGCAGTGCACTAATATCAACTCCTGGATTGGCTTAACTACCTCTGATGTCACAATATCCCCGTGAGGAAGTCATAATTTGCTTGAAATCACATTGTACTAATAACAACTCTTGTTCTGTTTCATTACAAGAAAGATAATCTACCAAAAATAAAAATGCTGGAAGGAGGGACATACCTCTGATCAACACAGACTTTTTTCCATTTATGTGCTTTAATTATCTACTGCCAACAATTGAAGTTAGCTTCTTTGCTATTTTTTTTTTTTTTTTTTTACGACTGATGTTTTGTTTTTTGTTTGTCAGTTAAGAGGCAAATGGAGGAATGAGCCTACTTAGAATTACTCCTTCAACTCCTAGTTCTGTTTCATCTCAACTATTGAGGCTTAGCATCTTTCTACTACTTAGCCTTTCTGGCTCAAAAGGAAAAGCCATTTGGACAGCCCACCTGAATATAACATTTCAGGTGGGAAATCGGGTTATATCTGAATTAGGAGAGAGTGGAGTGTTCGGAAATCATTCTCCTTTGGAAAGGGTGTCTGGTGTGGCGGTACTTCCTGAAGGATGGAATCAGAATGCTTGTAATCCTATGACCAACTTCAGCAGACCTGAACAAGCAGACTCTTGGTTGGCCCTCATTGAACGGGGAGGCTGTACTTTTACACATAAAATCAACGTGGCAGCAGAGAAGGGAGCAAATGGGGTGATCATCTATAACTATCCAGGTACGGGTAACAAAGTATTTCCCATGTCTCACCAGGGAACGGAAAATATAGTTGCAGTAATGATAGGCAACTTGAAAGGCATGGAACTTTTGCATTTGATTCAGAAAGGAGTCTACGTGACGATCATCATTGAGGTGGGAAGAATGCACATGCCATGGCTGAGCCATTATGTCATGTCTCTCTTTACCTTCCTGGCTGCCACAGTTGCCTACCTTTTCTTGTACTGTGCTTGGAGACCTAGGGTGCCCAATTCTTCCACCAGGAGGCGAAGACAGATGAAAGCAGCTGTGAAGAAAGCTATCGGTCAGCTTCAACTGCGAGTGCTCAAGGAGGGGGATAAGGAACTAGATCCAAACGAAGACAGTTGTGTTGTTTGCTTTGACATCTACAAACCCCAAGATGTAGTACGTATTTTAACTTGCAAACATTTTTTCCATAAGACGTGCATTGACCCCTGGCTTTTAGCACACAGGACATGCCCCATGTGCAAGTGTGACATTCTGAAAACTTCAACCCAGACAATCTTCTGAAGATGTAACTGAGTCTTACCAAAGGTTAAAATTAAATGAATTTTCATGTAGTACTTTATGTAGAGAGAAACTCCATCTTCTCTACCTAAGCACTGAAGAGGATGAAAGTTGCGTTTTTAAAATAAAACTCCATCATATCATGCCAGCTATTTGAACTTGTTGTTTTTCTATTAAGTTGTTACTTTTTTGTCTTTATCCAAATAAGAACATCAGTATATGTTTAAAAGCAAATTAGTTTTATCTTCAAATTAAAATGATTTTAGTGTTGAGGCTATAGAGAATTAGGCATGATATTTTAAAGTTTCTTTTTTAGATTCATTTTATTATTTCTATGGGTTTTTAAATTAGGAAATTAATTGTCAAATTGGTTTCCATACAACACCCAGTGCTCATCCCCAACAGGTGCCCTCCTCAATGCCTGTCACCCACTTTCCCCTCCCTCCCACCCCCCATCAACCCTCAGTTTATTCTCAGTTTTTAAGAGTCTCTTATGGTTTGGCTCCCTCCCTCCCTCCCTCTCTCTTTTTTTTTTTTTTTTTTTTTCCTTCCCCTACCCCATGGTCTTGGTCTTCTGTTAAATTTCTCAGGATCCACATAAGAGTTAAAACATATGGTATCTGTCTTTCTCTGTATGACTTATTTCACTTAGCATAACACTCTGTTTTTGATACCTAAAATCTCTATTAAATAAATTTCATTATAGGGACGCCTGGATGGCTCAGCCAATAGAGCATGCAACTCTTAATCTCAGGGTTGTGAGTTCAGGCCCCAAGTTGGGCATAGAGCTTACTTAAAAAAATAAAATCATTATATAATTAGACCTTGATTTAATTCTCCATGGTTAATCAATAGGAACTCTGGTTTCCAAAGGCACTGGGTAGATCATGAGTTCTAAGTAATTGCTTTGGATGACAACACCTCTGGTTAGGTAACTAAAATATTTTAAATTATTATAGACCTCATTTAAGGAAAGCATCACAAAAAAATATCTCTTTTGTCAGAGCCTAGTTAGCCTACCCTAGTGAATTAGCTCTGGTCGCAGATTTCTCTTCTAGAATTAACCTTAGTAAGCGCTTTTGTTTTCTTAAAATGGTGGTGAGTGTGTTTCTGCTTGGGCATTTTGACACAGTTCTAGAGTGGAGCTGAAATTTTGTTCGGCTGCCTTTAAAAATTGTGAGTAGATAAACACAAATACTTCTGTGTAACAATGGAGAGGCTGAAAGATTTGGGTTTTGTGTTTGACCAAAATCTCTCTGGATGAAATGCTACACCATTGGTATCAACTTAGATGGCACTTTATGGATGTACACACTATGTACTACACATTTTGAAGAGTGGGTTGTATGGAAATACAATCAGGTTAGTGGCCTTTGGAAAAGAAAATTCACTCTTGGGAGCTGAAGTTTACTCAGTGGTATTTGTTTTTATGCCGCTTGGGTTGGGCCTGTAGGACCCTGTTCTTCGTCCCTCCCTCAAGTTTTGTTGACTCACATTTCATAAGAACAACTAGCTCCCTTAGCCCTGGTGAGACCCAGCCAAAACTGTCTCTCAGCATCCTGTGTTGTAAGGACAGACATTTGTGTTCAAGGTAAAAATTCTTGCTTTCCTAGCCAGTGGATAAGAACCACTGAGAGATACCCTCATGAAAGTGTATGCCCCTACACCAGGGGCTGTCCATGTTCGTTAGTCCACAAGTCACTTTGGTATGAAGTCCTTTTGTGCCAGTGATAGAAGTGTAGCAAAAATATAGGCAGAACTGATAGTGTATGTGGGGATAGGGAAGGGCAGTTTCTATCAGGGATGTTTGATTTTAGCAAATGTTTTGTTCAAAGCATCTGTGACCTTTAACACTGCTGTTGGTGTTAATCTAAATGAGGGAAACTTGATGTTTTATTAAAATCAATAGTTGCCTTTTTGTTTAAAATGAATGATGCGAAGACTGCTAAACAGAGTTGTTTCCCCTTATACTCTTCCTCTCTTCCCTCAAAATATTGTGAGATCAGTAACAGATGTCAGTGTCTGCAGAGAAAAGAGATTAAAGTTCTTTACTGCTGTCATCCCTGTGGATAGGCAACGTGAGAGTGAGACAAGCGAGGCTAAAGTAATCTAACAGGATACCCTCCTTTTAAAAATCAAAACCAAACCAAATCAATGAATCTGAGCAAGCAGTTGTTAAATAAACTTAGTACAGTGCTTTATGTGATAAATAAAAAATCTATTGTGATCACGTGAGTGAAAAATGGTAGTAACGCTCATTGCTTTTACCACATAATTGTTCTTCATGCTAATTCCTAATTATTTTAAACTTGCCATTTTGTTGCATGTTTCCTCGATTTGTGAAGGAGAGTGATAATGCTGTGGCTTTCTTGCATATGCTTTCAGGTGTGTGTGGTATGAATTTTATATTTCTGATTTAATGTGATACCTGTTAATATGTTGCTCAGGGATTGACTTGATCTTAAAACCTAGGTATCACCCATAACAGTATTTGAAACTCTCAAGTCAGTAAGTTGACAGCAGATTCAAAGCTCTTATCTAATTGGCTGTGTTATCTTTTATGTCATAATCACATCACCCAATTGTAAACAGTATCTGGAGTTACATTAGTGGGACTGGGATTTTTTTTCTTTTTTCAATCTAAAGGTTTCTCTTCCTCTCTCTAATAAAACATCTGAACCTCCTAAGACCTCTTTAAGAATTTCTTACAAAAACATGCCGGAAGACCGTGGAACTTGTTTTCACCCTGAAGATTTTTCTCATTTTATTATTTTCAACTGATTGCCCACAGATGTGGAAGCCACATCTTTTTGTTGGGTTGGTTCTTCAGTCGCTAGGTGGGGAGAGAGATGAATCCACTCAAGATTAGCACTTACAGAAACAAAACTGCCTCTTCCTGGCTTATGAAATTCAGTTTTCTTTGGCTTCTTAGTCAGAATTGTTGCAGAGCCAGTGCTGTCTGGACTGCTTACATGAACATCTCGTTTCATGTTGGGAATCGGATGTTGTCAGAGTTGGGGGAAACGGGAGTGTTTGGAAGAAGCTCCACTTTGAAGAGAGTGGCAGGAGTTATCGTGCCACCTGATGGAAAAACTCAAAATGCATGTAATCCCGGTACCAGTTTCAGCAGATTGAAGAACTCAGAAACCTGGCTTGCACTTGTTGAACGAGGTGGTTGTACCTTCACGCAGAAAATTAAGGTGGCCATTGAGAAGGGAGCCGGCGGAGTGATCATCTACAACTTTCCAGGAACTGGCAATCAGGTTTTTCCCATGTCTCATCAGGCATTTGAAGACATCGTTGTGGTGATGATTGGTAATCTCAAGGGCGTGGAGATTTTGCATTTAATTCAGAAGGGAGTTCACGTTACAGTCATAGTTGAGGTGGGGAGGAAACACATCATCTGGATGAATCACTATTTTGTCTCTTTTGTGATTGTCACAACTGCTACTTTAGCATATTTCATCTTTTATCGTATTCGGAGACTTTGGATAGCAAGGATTCAGAACCGGAGATGGCAGCGGTTAACAACTGATCTCAAGAAAGCCTTTGGCCAGCTGCAGCTTCGGGTTCTGAAAGAGGGGGATGAGGAAATCAGTCCAAATGGAAATAGCTGCGTAGTTTGCTTTGAACTCTATAAGCCTAACGATACAGTTCGTATTCTCACTTGTAAACACTTTTTCCACAAGAGTTGCATTGACCCCTGGATTCTGGCCCATGGGACTTGCCCCATGTGCAAACGTGACATTCTTAAAGCTTTGGGTATTCAGGTGGATGTTGAAGATGGAACAGAATCTTTGCAAGTTCTCATGTCAAATGAATTGTCCGATGCCCTGTCCCCTGATGAAGAAGAGACAGACCGTGAACTTCCTCCTGTGAGAGGATCTGACAAAGTGACCCCTTTGGAAGCGGGGGAGGTGCCACTGCCCCCTCAGAATGACAGCCAGCCTACTTCAGTAGTGGAAGATGTTCATCCTTTACCTTGACAGCATGACCTTTGAGCAAGTGGATTAAACCTGTTTGTCAACTCAAGTCCTAATACTGACAAGCAGTTTGTCTGTTTGAAGTGTGGTTTTTGTGTCCTCTTGTTACTTTGGTAACTGTCTGCATTGTTTGTCAAGCAGAAAAAGGGCCTACAGGATTTTTTTGTTTACCTTTTTGCCTTTGCTAAATGTAACTTTTTGTCCATGTCTATTGAGTATATATGTCTATTTCTTTGTACACATGCATGTTAAAATCAAGAATGAACTTTCCCCCCTAAATGTTTGTACATATTCTGGGCTCCATTTTGATAAGAAAATTGTTCATATATTCGCATGTTCCTTATACAGAAGCCATCTTCTGGTTTGGGAACCATAAATTATCTTATGTGCTAGAAAGAGTAATATTTTTGATATTATATTTATAGTACAATATACTACTTTTGAAGTCAATGTGTGCTGTGGTTTTTCATTCTTAGCATGAAAATTTTGTTGTACAGAATTTTATTACTCTCACCCTTGACAAGAAGTTCTTGTCAAGCTGTTAGTACATTTTGATGGGCTCTGCATATGCATGGTGATTGTAATTTTAAAAGTAAAACACTAGCACTTTTCAGTGAACAGCAAATAATTCAGTGCCCAATATTGCTGAAAAGTATTACATGTTCATGATTTGTGGAAAGATTTAAATGGTCAAGAATTCCTATGGTGTTTATTAGGGTGTATTCATTTCCTATGTATTTCAGCTTACTAAGTATGTTTTGTCATTAAAGATTTAAAACGTGCTAGATTATTTTCAGGTAGGTATCACAATGTAGATGTTCTTACGACAGCGTTTGTGTTTATTTTGTTCACTGTATTTTCAGGATCTAGCAGAATGCTGGACACTCATAGCTTTGAGTGAAAGGATGAGTAATAAGTATTTTTTTTCTGTAACGTAAATGTGTATTAATATGAAAACCTGGGTAGTTTATCCCAATCATACAAAATAAGGGGAACTTAGTCCTGACAATTTTCATCCTAAATCACCTTGACAAAATAGAAAACTGATTCTCAGCTCAGAATCCATTATTTCAACTTAACATATATAGTTCTAACAAGGACTATTTAAAGGAGGGAGAAACAATCATTGAAGGCCAGGGAGAATCAGAACACAGCAAAATGTGTCCAAGATGACCAGGTAGAGGGGTGAAACTTGACTTGGTACACACATGCTTCTTTTTATTTTTGAGAGTGAGTGTGCTATCAGGGGAGCAGGCTCCATTCCGGGCATGGAGCCAGATGAAGGACTTGATCTCAGGAGTCTGAGATCATGATCTGAGCCGAAATCAAGAGCTGGATGCTTAACCAACTGAGTCACCCAGGCACCTTTACACAGGCTCTTATACCTAACTGGGGAGAGGTTTGATTCAGTTAATCAAAGGAACTGGTCTTTGAAAGAACTGCAGAGCACCGATACTGTGGAGGATTTCACAGAAACACTGTTTGGCAGATCTTTTTGCTTTTACCTGGGAGAGTAAATTTGTTTGAGGTACCAAGGATCACTTTAAAGAGACAGGAGACTGAAGATCATTTAAAAGCCACTCCTACTAGAATCTGTTGCTAAATCCAGGATAAGTTGTCTTTCTCAGACTGGCCACTGTTGGCATCTCAGTCTCTAGGACTAGCAGCTCATGGAGTGGCAAGGGTGACTTCCACTGGTTGCCCAAGAGAATCATTGGAACTATGGAAGTGAATGCATCTTGGCAGCCCCCGAACCTAGGTTCTAGAATCATTACAGCTGTGTGTCCTCCTGGCAAATTAAATATGGGTTACATGTTCCACGATAGACCTAGCGTTTAAATTTGCTTTTCACACTAACTGCCATTGTGTTCTCTTTCAGTCCTTCCTGTGCCTCCTTGGTTTTTCCTTTTGGTTCATCATTGTCAACCATAAACATGACTTATCATGTGTACAAAATTAACATATATTAATTTTCATAATTCAGTGTCTCATTAATGATGGACATTTAACGCACTGTGGGCTTATTGTCTTGATCTGAGAATTTTCAGTGGATACCCTTTAAAAGGTGTTAGAACCTGTATTTGTGTTGGAGAAGGAAAGGTCAGTGAGCTTGGAAGCTGTCATTGCTGAGTTGTCTACCATGTAGTAGGCAGAGGACTAAGTGCTTTCTCTTTCTTATGTCCGAACAAAACAGTTTTAATTTTTGTCTTTAGAATGTTGTAAACACATCAGTTAAACCACTTTTGCTGAGTTTAATAACTAGAACCTGGAAATAAGGCTGCTGTGTCAAATTTAAGGTATTATTCGTTTGTAGTAAATTTTTACCTATTTTTCTCTTAGCGAGGTAAACGTATTTTGTCATAATGGCATGGGACCATGATAGGAACTATCTTGCTCCTAGTACCAGCGTCATGATACATTTCCCTTGTGTTTCTTCATACATACTTTTGCATTCCCTGGTAGTTGATTCCCCACACCCACCTCTAATAGGGGGGTTTGATGTTCCTTATAAAAATGCAACTTCTTTGCTTCATTACTGGGATATATTAGGTTTAATTATTTACTAAGCTGAAAGTGGCCTTAACCACTTGGTTGAACTTGACCACTGATTGGGTGATGCAATAGGTGATTTTATCTATACATTTCCTTGTATGACAAGACACACTAAACCATATCCCTGTCTCTTACTATAGAAATACTGTAATGTAGTTGTGCTGTAGAGAAATGTTGGCCAACCATACTATTTACAATAGTATGTGTACTTTAAAAGGCTTAGCTTGAGGGGCGCCTGGGTGGCGCAGTCGGTTAAGCGTCCGACTTCAGCCAGGTCACGATCTCGCGGTCCGTGAGTTCGAGCCCCGCGTCGGGCTCTGGGCTGATGGCTCAGAGCCTGGAGCCTGTTTCCGATTCTGTGTCTTCCTCTCTCTCTGCCCCTCCCCCGTTCATGCTCTGTCTCTCTCTGTCCCAAAAATAAATAAACGTTGAAAAAAAAAAAATTTTTAAAAGGCTTAGCTTGAGAGCTGGTGTTTCCGATGGTATTTAAGTTTTGTGTACAGTTAATGTTTTCTCCTACAGACTTTCAGGTTTTTGAAGTAGCACACAGGAATCAAGGAAAGGATCAGAATTTAGAGAAGCACTGATGTAAAAAAAAAAAAAAAAAAAAAAAACACAAAAGAAAAAAACATTCACTCCTGGCTACTGTGTGAAGAGTAATGGCGACTCCATGTTCTTACTCCATCATTTATGGGCACCAGTTTCCATCTTTTAGAATTTATTTGGCTTTGTGTTTGGTGCATTTTTAAGTGTTTAGTGCTTACTGATGAAGAATACGGATTATGAGTTACTGCAGTTACCAAAAGAAATATCTTAAAAATACCTGTTTTTATAGACTGCAAGTACTTTTTTTTAGAAAAGGAGGGAATAATGCACTTGAGATTAGCTGCTCCCTGTGCACAGGTGTTAAAGCTCCTCATCACAGTCCCTCCACAGAAACCTGCCTTATTTGTAGATATTCTACCTATAAGTCTTCACAGTTGTGCTGTCATTTTAGACCTCCGAGATAGAGTCCCTTGAGGCCTTCAGCTGCTGACGTGAACTTTCCTCATTGTTGACGACCAGCGTAATCCTGATTTCAAAACTTCTCTACACCTGTAGTGTTCATCTCCCAATTCTACAACACACCATTGTCGCCGCCATCAGCTTCTGTCATTTTTGAAAATGACTCAACTAAGAGCATCTTTTTCAGAATTACCTCTTTGAATTCACTTGACTTTTCCTTTCCACCCCTTGCTTGCTTTATTCTCATTCTATGGTTTCCTGTACCCGTTCTTTTTCAGCCCATCTCTTTTCCAGCTGCAGCCTAGAACCAACTATCAGCCATTTGTTTTGTTCTACCACATGCCACTGAATTCCTTGCCTTCTAAACTTTTTTCCAGGACCATTGGTTGTCTGAGTCATCTCTACTGATTTTTACCAGATATTTAGTTCTGTTTAAAAATTCTTTATTCTCAGGGCGCCTGGGTGGCTCATTCGGTTGAGTGTCCGACTTCAACTTAGGTCATGATCTCACAGTTTGTGGGTTTGAGCCCTGCATCAGGCTCTGTGCTGACAGCTCAGAACCTGGAGCCTGTTTCAGATTCTGTGTCTCCCTCTCTCTCTGCCCCTCCCCGCTCACGCGCTGTCTCCCTCTGTCTCAAAAATAAACAGAAAAAATTTAAAAATTCCTTATTCTCAGGGTGCCTAGGTGGCTCAGTTGGTTAAGCACCCTACTTCGGCTCACATCATGATCTGAGTTTGTGAGTTCGAACCCTGCATCGGGCTCTGTGCTGACCACTCAGAGCCTGGGCCCTGCTTCAGATTCTGTGTCTCCCTCCCCTGTTGGCCCGTGCATGTGCATGCTCGCTCACTCTGTCTCAAAAATAAATATAAAAAATTTTTAAAATTCTTTATTCTCTTAAGTCCCTCTTTTGTTTCTCATGGAGCATTGCTTCTTGACCTTGGCTACACATCAGAATCCTGTTGAAGGCTCTTAAAATTCTCCATGTCCAGACTGCACCCAGCACCTGTGCTTTGGACTCTGGCTTCAGAATTTTTTTTAGTTACCCAGTTGATTGCAATAAACAGACAAGATCGAGAACCACTACCATAGGGCTTTTTCAGAGAGCCTTTATGTTAATCAAGTTCCTTGTTTCACCTTCTGCTTACTTCTTATTGACTTGTTTTCACTTTACTCAAAATATTGAGTTGGAAATCTAGCAAGTCATGAAGGGTGATATTTCATGAAGAGCAATTGATAAAGGCTTCTGGGAATATGAAGGAATGGATTTCAGCTAGAGAAGCAAGAACACTTAACTCCATTTCAAATGTTACTTCCTTCTCTATCATTTGGGAAGAAGCACATTTTAATGGAGGGAAGGATGTGAGCAGCAGTGTGGTTCCCCCCACCAAAGAAATATATTGTTGGTAATTCAGGCAGTAAAATAATCATGTAAGAATTTAAGAATGTTGATATATCATGGATTATTATTATTTTTTAAGAGAGTGAGTGCATGAGAGGGGTAGAGAGAATCCCAAGCAGGCTCCGCACTCAGCCATGAGCCCTACTCAGGGCTCCATCCCACAACCCTGTGATCATGACCTGAGCTGAAATCAAGAGTCAGATGCTTAACCAGCTGGGCCACCTAGGGTCCTCAGATCATGGATTGTTAATCTGTTTTTTCTTTTTCAAGTATTTAAATTCCAGATAACATGGTATATTATTTCAGGTGTAAAATTTAGTGATTTATCACTTAAAATACCCAGTACTCATCACAAGTACCTTCCTTAATCCCCATCATCCATTTAACCCATCCCATACTCCAAACCTCTAGCAACCCTCAGTTCTCTATAGTTAAGAGTTTGTTTTGACAACAGTGTTTTCTAAAGAAGTTAGTATCATGTAGAATTTTGGTTAAGGAACTTGAAGACCAGGAATTCTGGAGGCTGTTGTAAGAATCCAGGAGTGATAAAAAGAAAGTGTAAACAAAAGCAGTAATAGGTGAAATTGAGTAAGAGAATTCACCTTCAAGATAACATGTGCTTTGATTTCATTTGCTGATTTGTATTTTTGATCTGATTTTTTAATGACCAAGTTGGTACTGATTTCAGAACTTGCCTTTATACCCATAACTTTGATCTTCAGTTTAGCAACACCGTGAATAAAGAATAGAAGGGTTAGGGTCAGCAGGAGTAGAGGAAGGGTCAAGGATGACTCCTAGATTTCCGTCTGGGGCACTAGGTGATAATGGTGCTATTCATTGGAGTAGAAAATAGGTGAATCAAGCTTTTGGGGTAGAAGAAGAGTTCACATTTTGAATGTGCTGGATTTGAGGAGCCCACATAACTTACAATAATGTTCACTACACAGCTGAAAATAATAGGTCTGTAGGAATTAAATGAGAACATAGCAAAAGAAAGGATCTGTGCAAAGTAGTCAATTGTGGTGATTTACTAACAAAACGACCCACCACTGACTTGTATATTAGTGGTAATTTACTAATGTAAAATTTAATACTGCTGTTTTGGATTCCTTGATTTTATGGTATTCCCATGGAAGTGCTATATGGCTTTTTCTCTCCAGGATGCTGTTCCATGCGTTTATCAGGCAGACACTCATTTAACCCTAACAATAACTGAGGTATGCTCATTCTTTAGATGATAAAACTTAGACCCACAGAGGCTAAGCAGTTTGCCTAAAGTTAAACAGCTGTTATGTGGCAGCATCTGTGTTTGACTTTGGTCTGGTTCCACAGCTCTTGGCCTTTACCACAGCACTACAATTAGCTTGAAAAACCAGTTTTTAAGAGGAGTCTTGTTTTGAGGACTTCAAGAATTGGGCCTTAGAAGAAAATTCCCAGCTTAAAGATACTGGGAGTGCTGGTGAGAGGGTAGTGCAAGTGATAACTGGAGAAATCTCCAGATGATTTAGGGATACAGGAGCATGGGTGGCTGAGGGTTGTGGGCAAAATGTATCTAATTGAGAAGGGAAAGTTGAGCTCAAGCGGAATGTCTGCTTACATTTAGAAAGTATGGATTCTGGAGTTGATCTCATACAAAAAATCAGTTAGTTGGGGGGTTTTATGTAGTCTTTTATTCCTTTGAAGTTGGAAAGGGTTAAAAATAATTTTTACAATTGCCCTAATAATTGATAACACTCCATTTTGCAGGTTCAGGGATAAGCACAGTTGCCTATTGAAAAGAATACCATGCTTTTTTATACATCAGGTGACCTGTATTCATATCCTTTCCCCCAAGGCAGAACATCTCAGAACAGTAGTCCTTGGGCCAGTACCGTTAGCATCACTTGAGCCTGTTGGAAGTGCAGGTTCTCAGCCCCCACTAGACCTTTATGGAGCCAGAAAAGTTGGGGAGGAGGGGAGGGGGGCCAATACCTGTTTCAACGAGTCTTCCAGCTGATTATGACGGACATTCAAGTTTAGGGATCTCTACTGTCTCAGGAAGTTTATTTTCAGAAGAGGATGCATCACATAGTTGTCATCAGATAGAAATAGTATACATGAAAATAATGGTGAATCTTAAAGCAGTACACAAATCATAGTTGCTATTGTTGTATTAAGAGACCTAGTAGGCATTTTTCACAGGTCCAACTTATCAGATTTATGTAGAACTTGTGCATATAAATGCTTACTCCTTTCCTCTCCTAGTTCTCGTTTCTCTACCACCACTATCACACTGCCAAGGGATTTGTGAAAAAACAGATTATAGACAATTTAGGAATTCCAAAGTAGAAGGTTAGGGAAAAAAAAAAAAAAAACAACACAGAAAGAGCTTAGAGCAGTCGATGCACTGGGTAAGGATTGTTTCTAATACCACCTATTTAATAGGTCTGAAAATAACCTACTAAAACAGGACCATCGATGAAATGCAGAAGGGAATTAGGTAAATTCCTGAGTTTGGGTTCAGAAAACCAGCCTCACAAATACTGGAGGGAGACTCCACTTAGAGTCCATAAATATATAGCTGAAAATACATCTGTGTAGCTACCTGAAAATGCTTGGTGTCTTCTGTGTGAATAGCACCACTGCTTCTGTAGCAGGAGTTACTCCTTTTTGTGTTAATGGTGAGCATCTTACCCATATGGCAGATTCTTTGATAATTTCATTCAACAAATATTTATTGCCTTGGAAGTCTAGGAATAAACCATACAAAACCCATTGCCCTGATGGAACTTGCTTTCTAGCATGATTAAGTTCCAGGATAAATGTAATATGTTAAATAGTTTTAATTGCTGTGGAGAACAGACATAAAACAGGATGGGAACTGTCAGGAGCAGAGTTGCAGTTTTAAATGGAGTAGGCTTTGAGGCGCTTGGGTGGCTCAGTCCTGTGAGCGTCCAATTCTTGATACTGGCTCAGGTCATGATCCCAGGATCATGGGATTGAGCCCCACATTGGAGTGTGTGCTGAGTGTGGAGTCTGCTTAAGATAGTCTCTCTCACCCTCTGCCACTCTCCCCTGCTCACACTTGTGCTCTCTCAAAATTAAAAAAATAATAGTAGTAATAAAAAATAAAACTGGAGGAGACTTCACAAAGAAGATCAAAAACTGAACCAAAGACCCGGAAGGAATGTGTGCCATGCACTAGAACACATGCACGGAAAGGGCAGCACGTGCAGAGGAGAGCCACCAGGTTAGTAAGGGGGCCTGTCACCTGAAGAATGTTTAACCTCACAGCTTGAAGACCGGGTTAACTGCCATTAAAAAGCTTGAGGAATGGCCTTTGGAAGAACGGAGGTTGTCTTTGCGATGACATGAGGTAAAAGTCTGTGAGAGAATGACAGCTGTAAGGAAAGTGGTGCCACCGGGAAACAACCTTCCTGTCCTTGGTCCTGTCCTAGACAGTTTATGGCAGCGGAGAGTTTCTCTTCCCTAAAGGAATTGGTTGTTGTTTAGATATCATTTTAATGGTAGTGATGAGGGAATCCATGTTTTGAAAGAACTCTGGGATTTGTACCCTTGAAGTCCCTTACTATCCTGAAAGCGAAATTCTGGGATTAAAAACCAACAATGTTATTTCATGCATAGTAGCCATCTTGTGGAAAAACAAATAACTGCAAGGTATAAACCACAAAAATTCAAGTATTTACTGAGCACAATTGTATGCCAGAGAGATGGTAGTTCAACAAGTTTTGGGTTCATTTTCTTTACCATAGCAGAATGTTTGCTTTGAAGATTGACTTCCTTTCCAGAAACATTTTTCATTTTCATTTTGAAACTTCATTTCTCTGCTGTAGGCTCCTGGCTTATCAAGAGTAAATAACTTGGTATCCTTAAGATTCATGTTTTAGAAACCTAGAATATGAAAGGGTAGTAGCTCATTCTCTGGAATCCTGATAGTATTGTAGAAAAATGATTTGGTTTTTAGAAATGGTCTCTCTCAATTTCGGTGTCAACATTAGTATATCACCTGTCTTCTCAAAAGTTTCCTGAGATATTGTATCTGCAGCAAAGGGACGAGTATTTGTTTTCCAATCCATCATGGATTATTTTGTAAAATAAAACCCATGTGTTTTATTTCCTCTGAAAATGTATAACAGAAGTAATTTGGATTGATGAAGGGATGGATGGATATGTGAAAGAAACACTAGAGTAAAATGTCATTTGTAGAATCTAGGCTGGGAGGTAGGTATATGTCAGAACAAAGGCAGTTGTTAGTTTTAGCTTCTGATCTCTTCACATTTGATAAAGGAATGAAGATTGGTTAAATGAATGATTTTTCAGACCACCAAAAGCTTTTTTTTTTTTTTTTTTTTTTTTTTTTCCAGTTTTTACGTTTGGACACTTCCATAGCAAAATGTTGATTAAAACTCTGCTTTTGGATGTCATGGCATTGTCACATCACTGCAAGTTTCTAAAACGTCTCTGTACTCTGTCTTTGGACAGATGATGATAATTTGAGAGTTGGCGTTGGTCCATGGATCACACTTCCCATAACACTGATGAAACTCACACATTACTATATTATATAATAAAGCCTATTGAAGAAGGCTGTTACCCCTATTCCACCAGCGAGGAAACTGACCCAAACATTGCATGTTCTCAGCTTGTGTCACACCTGGAACACCCAGGGCTGATTCCCTTTTTGTTACATTATTTTCCAGCCGACAAAAGGAGAGTGACACAGAAATGGAGGATGAGGTGAACAGAATTAGAGAATTGATGCTGGACTATTGTAGAAGAAGAGGACTGAGCACATTCTTTGTTCCATACAATAAAGGATTTATTGAATGTTAGATACTATGAGACTCCAAAAGTAATCCACTGTTTGGTATTTTTTTTTTCTGTATCATAATCATGAGTGGGGGGGGGGGGACATCTTTGTAAAACAGTCAGAACAAAGTAGCTCAACCCAGAAACTTAACAGTTTCTATGGTACCATGAAACATTGAAACAAGAACGAGGAGATGGGTGCAGAGAGGGTGGCATCTTCTTTCACTCTATATATTTGTATAGAAAGATACTGTAGAAATTCACATTTTCTATGTCATGGCTTTTCCACTGCGAACATGAGTTTTTTTTTCTTTGAACCCTAAACCATCCCAGTCTGGAGATTGGAATCCCAGCTAGTACCCAGTGATTTTGGTTCCATGTGTATGGAACTTAGAGTGGGTTGGTGACTTTTTTCAGCTTCAGCCTCTCTAGTTACAGGGTTAAGGAAAGTTTGCCATTGGTTTAAGGAAGTTTAAAGGACATTCTTAAACTGAAAAATACTTGTAAAGAAAACTGAAGGATCTGCTATTGGTTGATATTACAAGAAAGACTATAAAAAATTTGTAATGTTGACAATAGAAATAGCATGTATATGTTTTTCCAAAAAGCTTCATATTTTTCCAATCATCTTTATGTTCATCTGGATATAAGTTCCCCTCAATAGAACTATAGGACAGTGCAAGAAGACTTTAGTAGTTCAGGGGGTTCAGATTTGCTCTAAGGGCTTTAGGTGAGTTATAACAAAAGGGTCATTTGAGAATACCTGCTTTCTAGTTTAAGGATAGAGGTTTAAAGGTATCACCCAATTTTTCAAATAAGAGATGGTTTGCTATCATTAAGTTATATTTTCACATTTGATAAGGGAATGGGATTGGTTAAATTAGTGGTTTCCAAACTGTTGGAATTCATGGATCAGTAAAAACAAACAAAAGAAAACCCCCCGAAGTCAACTACAGCTTTTTTATTATTTTTGTCAAGAAGGATCATTAACCACAACAAAAAATTGATTCACAATTTACCGTTAATAACATTGTATTACAAGTAAGTGACTTGTTGTATCTATGATTTCTATCAAAATATTGGAGTGAATGTAGCTTTACTAAAATTACTTGGCAATCTACATTTCTTTACATTGAATTAGGGAAAACTACATTCCAGGGTGGTCATAAAACCATCTTTTGGATTCAGTAACTTTCCCAAATTCCTTGCTACTATGAGGACTCAGGATTTCCTTTAAAATTTGAGTGTTGAATGATACCAGATCCTACAGAGGCTTTAAAGGTACAGCTCTAATGAAGTTCATAGTCTAAGCAGGGGAAAGATACAGGGATTGCTGTACAGAATTTGCTGCAGCGTGAGAACAGGTTAGGTTCCGTTCCTTAAGAGAGGATGGGGAAGCCCTAAGAAGGCTCACAATGAAGAGGCGGCATCAAGGCCGTGGGAAGCTTCACAAAGGAGGTGGACAGTAACAGAAAATTCCATACCTCCCAATTCTCTTCACCCACCCAATTCTGTAGCTCAGTTTCATTAACCATAAGTTGATAGATCCCCAAATTTTATTATAGGGTGGGGGATGAGGAGGGATCTCAAGTGAGACCCTCAGAGCTTCAACTTTGACCCTTCGGCAGTCTGGACGTGTGACCTGGGGCATGTTTCTTTACCCCTCTGCTTTATTTTTTTTTTTCTTTTTCTTTTTTACACCTTTAAAGTAGATTCTAGCATGTACTTTGTATTGTGAAGGTTAGTATATCTAAAACCCTAGAATGTGTTCTAGCTATTTTCAAAATGCTTTTTTAATCATGTGATTCCCGGACTTAAATGTTTGGAAGGCGTTCTGTGTTCTCTTGGGATAAAGACCAGGTACCTTCCAGGGTTTAGGAAGCCTGTCCCTCCTCTCTAGCCTCTTCACTAGATGCCCTGTCCCTTCACTGATTCTAAGGAGCCTTTTCAAACCCACTTAGATCAGTTGTGTTCCCCCGTCTACTATCCCTTGGTCTCCCCTCTTTCCAAATTTTCATATCTCCAATCACCACCTCAGGGAATCTTCTGTGACCTCCTCAAATAGGTTCAGAACCTTGTTATAAACTCTTGTGGCTCCAGAAATTCCCAGTATTTTCACCTAGCTGCCATCATTTTGTTTGGTTTTCTCTAGTGTAAGTTCTGTGAAGGCAGCAGACTCTTGCCTTTTTCTCAGTAGTACATTCCCAACATTGAGCACATTGCCCAGTAGTTAGTATGTTTTGATAAAATATTTATGGGAGAAATGGGTGAGATATGGGGGAGGGAACTTGTAGAGGACTGTGCTAAACAAGCGTTCCCTTTATTAGAAAATACATTCTTCCAACAGGTAGAAGAGAAGACTGTAAAGGAAGCTTGTGGGATACCCAGATGGATGAAGTGACTGGCACAGTACAGCCAGTAGGGAACCTATTGACTGGTTCTGGGCATGTGCAGTGACCTGATAGATGCTGGCGTTGATACTGGAAAACTAGAAATTGATATATAGTGGGACGAAATTCATCACTGTTAAGCTACATAAATTGATAACACCTGAAAAATGGGCTTTAAAAACAGTCACCGTTTCTCTGTGCACAGCCTCCATTATGGGAATTAGAAGTAGTTGCCATTAAGGAGAAAAGGGCGTCTCTTATAAGTGGGGCTCTTGTACTTTCTCTGTTTTTCCTGGCTGGACACCTGCTGGCAGCTTTCCCAGGAACCATCTCATAGATAGCCACAATGATTTGGCACGCACATAATGTTTTTCTTGTCATTATACGATCCTTCTGAATCAGAGAAGCGATGCATGGATCAGATCAAAAGCAATGGCTGAACAATAAGTGCTTCTGTGGAAAAGTGTATTTGAAGTTTTATTTGGACAGCTGAGCAGACTTACCTTTTGCAGATAGCACTTACTATTGTAGTCATCACATTTCAATTGTTATTCTCCATGACATGAAGGTATTCAGTGACTTCTTTGGTATATAAACTGAGCAGCTGAATGGAAAGGGTGGCCGTTGGTGGTGCTCAGCGGGCCCCCATACGTGGTATAACTTGTTAAAATGTGGAGAAGACGTGACTACACGGTATGTTCTGGTTTGATATGAGGTACCTGACTCCCACACTGAATTGGTAGGGTGTGTTCAGTGGCATTTTCACCTAAAGGTCACTGATTGGTAATTCCCATAGTGTTGACCAGCACCCATCAGAATATATATGGCTATCAGGGGTGAACCCTTGGTAGGAGTGGGGAAGTGAGAAGAGTAAGTAAAGGAATGTTGCTTTTGGATTCCATTGGTCTCTTCTCTCAATATGTGGCCTTAGGCCAGTCACTTAACTTCACAGTCTAGAACACTTAATCTGTAAAAGAGAAAGATAATAAAGGCCCAGGGAGGGTGATTGTGGGGACAAAAGAAGATAATATGTAAAGAGCTCTAGGGAGACAGAATATCTGCTCATCAGTGGGTTTGCTGATATACCAAGTTCCCATAGCTGCTTTAGCACCAATAATGACACACTATTCAACGTACCCCAGGCATAATTTTATGGAGGATCCTGGGGCTCTGACCAGAAAGCTGGCGTGTGTGCACCCAAGGCTTGGAGGTCAGTTCCTAGAACCAGCCTCTTCATGTGGCCACCCTTTACCTGCCTTTAACTTGACAATTGTTACTGTGAAAGGTTAGAAGATTAAGATAGTTTATATCTAATGGGACTGAACCCATCATTGTTCCATAATTTATAACAGCTGAAAAATCTTTAAAAACTATCTGTGATTACAGTAGATTGTCATTCAGACGTTTTAATTTTTTTTTTTTTTTGAGACAGTGCATGCGCACAAGTGCCTGTGTGAGCAGGGGTGGGGCAGAGAGAAAGGGAGACACAGAATTTGAAGTGGGCTCCAGGCTCGGAGAGCTGTCAGCACAGGGCTCAAACTCGTGAACTGTGAGATCATGACCTGAGCCAAAGTCAGACACTTAACTGACTCAGCCACCCATGTGCCCCTAAAGTTTATTTTGAGAGAATGCATGTGCACACCCAACAGGGCAGGGGGTGGAGAGTGAGAATCCTAGGCAGGCTCTACTGTCAGCCTGGAGCCCAACATACGGCTCAAACTCATGAACTGTGAGATCATGACCTGAGCCAGAGTCAAGAGTCAGATGCTCAGCTGCCTGAGCCACCCAGGTGCCCCTAGACATTGTTTTTAAACAGTGTTTTTAAAGTTTTTTTTTTTAATGTTTGTTTATTTTTGAGAGAGACAGAGACAGAATGCAAGTGAGTTGGGGCAAAGAGAGAGGGAGGCACAGAATCCGAAGCAAGCTCCAGGCTCCAAGCTGTCAGCACAGAGCCCGACACGGGGCTCGAACTCACAAGCTGTGCGATCATGACCTGAGCTGAAGTCGGATGCTTAACAGGTGCCCCTAAACAGTGTTTTAAACACTTTAAACAATGTTTTATTTTTCTCACAAAACTAATTTTACTTTCCTTTATGGCATTATTCATACTTTATTCTGAGATGTTTTTCTGTCCCATTCATGTGGACAAGCTCCATATTTTAAGTTAAGCATATAATTGAAAATGACTAAACCTCTTAGTGGTTATTTAAGTTATGCAAGTGCATGCATGGGGAAATAATCATCCAAACCATCGTCATTTATTCATTTCATGGATATTTTCTAAGTGCATGCTCTGTACTTGGCCTGGTGGTAGGTGCTACAGATACAGTACTGAACGACACCATCTTTGGCTTTGGAACTTACTATTTACTGAGTTAAAGAATAAGATGACAATATAACCTTCCCTGAATTATCACAGTGACAAAGTGCTAAGTACTGTAAAGGAAAAAGGTGCTAGGATTACATGCAAACACCACCAGATCGGGCTGATTCAAGGCGATTGGGGAAGGAATCAGTAAGGAAGGGTTAATTGTGCCAATATCCTGCTGTCTTGATGGTTACAGCTTTGTAGTAGAGGCTAAAGTCTGGGATTGTGGTGCCTCATGCTTTGGTCGTCGTCTTCAATATTACTTTGGCTATTCGGGGTCTTTCATGGACAGGAAATCCATCAAGACCCTAGAGGAGAAAGCAGGAAAAAACCTCTCTGACCTCAGCCACAGCAACTTCTTACTTGACACATCTCCAAAAGCAAGGGAATTAAAAGCAAAAGTGAACTATTGGGACCTCACGAAGTTAAAAAGCTTCTGCACTGCAAAGGAAACAATCAACAGAACTAAAAGGCAACCAATGGAATGGGAGAAGATATTTGCAAATGACATATCAAAGGGCTAGTATCCAAAATCTATAAAGAACTCCCCAAACTCCACACACGAAAAACAAATAAGTGAAGAAATGGGCAGCAAACATGAATAGACACTTCTCTAAAGAAGGCATCCAGATGGCCAACAGGCACATGAAAAGATGCTCAACGTCGCTCCTCATCAGGGAAATACAAATGAAAACCACACTCAGATACCACCTCATGCCAGTCAGAGTGGCTAAAATGAACAAATCAGGAGACTATAGATGCTGGCGAGGATGTGGAGAAACGGGAACCCTCTTGCACTCTTGGTGGGAATGCAGACTGGTGCAGCCACTCTGGAAAACAGTGTGGAGGTTCCTCAAGAAATTAAAAATAGACCTACCCTATGACCCAGCAATAGCACTGCTAGGAATTTACCCAAGGGATCGAGGAGTGCTGATGCATAGGGGCACTTGTACCCCAATGTTTATAGCAGCACTTTCAACAATAGCCAAATTAAGGAAAAAGCCTAAATGTCCATCCACTGATGAATGGATAAAGAAATTGTGGTTTATACACACAATGGAATACTACGTGGCAATGAGAAAGAATGAAATCTTGCCATTTGCAGCAACACGGATGGAACTGGAGAGTGTTATGCTAAGTGAAATAAGTCATACAGAGAAGGACAGATACCATATGTTTTCACTCTTATGTGGATCCTGAGAAACTGAACAGAAGACCATGGGGGAGGGGAAGGGGGAAAAAAGAGGGAGGGAGCCAAACCATAAGAGACTCTTAAAATCTGAGAATATACTGAGGGTTGATGGGGAATGGGAGGGAGGGAAGGGCGGATGATGGGCATTGAGGAGGGCATCTGTTGGGATGAGCACTGGGTGTTGTATGGAAACCAATTTGACAATAAATTTCTTATTAAAAAAAGGGTTAATGGTGTGGGGATCTGAAGCATTACTAAGAGATAATTAGATGATGGTCAGATGGACAGTGTGAAGTTTTGGAGAGACCAGTGGGACTGGAGCATGGAGACTGAGCGAGCGAGCGAGAGAGAGACAGAGAATATGCCTTGTAATGAAGCCAGAGTGGTAGTTTGGAGCCAGTGAAGAATTTGTAAGCTGGAGGAGGATTGAAATAACAGAGTAAAAAAAAAATACTAGTTTGATGCCAGTGAAAGGAATAAGTTGGGAAAATGAGAATCATTTGGGTGGCTTTCAGGAAAACGGAAGTAGGAAAGCCAGTTCCAGGCACTCTGGGGTGCCTGGGTGGCTCAGGGAAGCATCTGACTCTTGATTTCAGGTCAGGTCATGATCTCACGGTTGTGAGATCGAGCCTTGTGTTGGACTCTGGACTGAATGTGGGGTCTGCTTGGGATTCTCCTCCTTCTGCTCCTCCCCCACTTGGGCTCACTTGTGTGCTTTCAAAACAAACAAAAAGAACTTGCTTTTAGCTAGTTGAGACAGAGTGAGGTGCATAAACAACTTTTGTGGGCACAGGAAGAAGAAAAGAAGGATTTGAGAGGAATTTAGAGGGTGGGATCAGCAGGGTTTAATGACAAGTTGTAGGGAAATAAACATGGAAGAGATGGAGGTTTTGAGAATGGTTTCCAGGTCTCAAGGCAGGAAGTAGGTATCTGATGTTCACTGAAGCAGATAGAGCAAACAATAGGGAAAGTTATGCATTCTGTTTGAGACTTGTCCCACTGGCACCCTAGACTTCATGTATAAGGAGAGCTTTTGGTTGGTATTAGCTATGTCCGAAGCTTAAGTGATATTTGAAGAGTTTGGTGGATCCCGTTTTGTGATGGTGTCAGAATTGGGAGCGTGTGCAAAGTGGACTACCCCAGACCTAACTGATACTGGTCAGCATGGGATCCCAAAGGAGGACACAGAAGGGAAAAGCAGCCATGGTATCATGGTAGGTCTTCCTTTCCCTATGCCTGGGATCAGGGGAGGGCTGTCCCTTCCCCCTCCTTTCAGATCACAGCTTTTCCTTCCTCATGCAAAATCTCTCTTGCCTTCTGGAATGCATTCCTTTCAACTATACCACAAATCTTTCAGCTTTTTAGTGTTTATCCATTTCATGGCTCCTCTCACACAGACATCCATATCTCAGGAAATCTGTGAGTTAGATACCTATGTAATCCTCTTCTTTAGCTTTAGAGTGTTCAATGTCTGTAGATAGTACTTTTTTCAACAAATCTTTATTGAGCTCCTATTATAGAACAGGCTTTGTATCAGGCCCTGGATTCACCAGCAAACAAAACCAAGTGTCTGTCTGCTCCAGTGGTTGCTTTCTTTTTGGGGAGACAAATACATACAAGGTGCTCTGTACTAAGAAGAAAACTAGAGCAAGATATGAGGGTGAGAATGGCAAATTAAAAGGGGGCCGAGGGGGCACTTCTTCTCAGAAAGTGATATAACGGAGACCCAAATGAAGTTAACATAGTAACCCATGTGGGTATATTTGCTGTCTAACAAATCATCTTAAAATTTAGCAGCTTAAAGTGATAAATGTGTACATATCATTTCACAATACCCCAGTGTAAGGAATCAGGGTGTAGCTTAGCTGATGTTTCTGTCTGGGGTCTCTCGTGAAGTTGCAATCCAGCTGTCGGCTGAGACAGCCATTATCTCATGGCTCAATTGGGACTAAAGAATTTGCTGTCCAGAACACTTGTGTGGTTCTTGGTGACCTAGTTCACTGAGGGCCTCCTTTCTTTGCCTCCTAGCAGCTTGCTTCCCCAGCGCAAATGTTGGGAGAGAGGGACAGTATGCCATGGTCTTCTGTCAACAGATCTCAGAAGTGACAGACCATCATTATTTTCTGTCATCCATACCTTAAACTGCCTCTTTACTGACTTGTCTCCCTCATTGCCTAACTGCAATTTCCCAGTCCAGCTTCTCCCTCTTTTCTCGTTTCCCTTTTTATTCGTGCTTCCTAAAAGGAGAGTTTATATTTGCTGTCTTAAATTTTACAACTTGTCCCCCCTTTCTCTCCTACACATTGGCTCCCTCTCTCATCCACACCATGAACTCTTCTCTGTCAAAGGTGACCTCTGGTGATAAAGACTCTTCTTAATTAAAAAATCTAGTCTAAATTTAGTTGACTTCTCTTGTGGCATTTAATTCTTTTTCTCTTGAGATGATCTCCCCTCTGGATAGCAAATAGATCATAACTTGCCTTTTCCTTCTCTGATGCTGCCCCCTTTCTTGGATCCAGTTCTTTTCCCAACTGTTTAAATGTAGGTATTTAAGAGTTTTTTCTTCACTTTTTGTTTTTAGTTTACTTTGTCTTCAAAGCTGACTTCTGCCAAAACTAAAATAATCCATGACCCCTTCTGACACCACCGCCATATACAAACACTACACACACACACACACACACACACACACACACACACACACACGTTGTTCCATCTGTATTCTTTCACTCTTTATTTTTGGTTAATGGAATCCAGGCACCCTCTAGAACTTTTCCTGCCTTTCCAAATTCTATAATTCGTAACACATGTTAATTCTGTCTTTTAACTCCTTCTTGCCTCTCCCTAGTTCTCTAGTTAA
Organism: Leopardus geoffroyi; assembly: GCF_018350155.1. Classification (NCBI taxonomy): domain Eukaryota; kingdom Metazoa; phylum Chordata; class Mammalia; order Carnivora; family Felidae; genus Leopardus; species Leopardus geoffroyi. The sequence goes on along the minus strand of NC_059331.1, from coordinate 140,478,394 downwards.
TGACCTTTGCCCTAGATCAGGCCCTTCCTGTTTTCACCTGGTCTACTGTACTTGTATGGTAACTGATTACCTGATCTCTGTTTTGTTCTATCGTCATGTCTTTGATGCTGCTACCAGTTGTTAGCGTAACTCCTTCTTGTCAGCATTTCAATACCTGGGTCGCCCGGCCATCATTGGCTCTCTGTCCTCAGAGCCCAGATCCTTGCTTGGCACACAGTGCATTTTGCCATCTGGTCTCTGTTGGTCTGCTTGGCACAACTTTGGCTCCCCTTACCCTTACATTTATTTAATGCTTCTGCAGTATGAAAATTCTGACGTTACCCTCAGAAGACCATGGTGTCTTATGCCTTTATGCTTTAATTTCTTTTGTTTTCCTGAAATGTATTTTATTCTCCCTTTTCTCCTTTAACCCACAGGTCAAATTACAGGTTCCTGTCTTTGTTTTGTGCCTTCTTTGTCCTCAACCTTGTCCCCAGACAATGGAGTTCCTTTCCTTTTCTCCCCCCCCTACCTCCTGCCCCCTTGCATAGGCTGCAGTTCTTGCTTTTATTTGATTATTTATCCTGTCTCTCTCTGGTTGTGTGAGTTTTGAGGGCAGAGTCTCTGGCCCATTCACTCTTGTGTCCCCTCAGTACTTAGCAAAATGCCTCGCAGGTGGTTATCTAGTAAATATGTATAAATAACACATATTTTGACTGAGTTAGTATGGCTTCACCTATGGTTTTATAGGGTAGTTAAGACTCCAGAGACTCCTTATTATCCTTGCTTCAAAAACATTGTCGTGTTCCTTGGTAGAATTTAGCACTGTGTTAGGCAGGAGAAGTTGAGAAAACATAAAATGCCTGCCAACTTAAAGTATCAAATACCAAGTAATTAAAAGCTCTTCTGAAGCCAGTCCTAAGGTATTTATTTTGCACATTAAAAATATCTTGCTGTTTCCAGCTATACACACAGCTACCAAATTTTTAAAAGTTGTTTGTCTCAACTCCAAATAATCTCCCATAGAAATAATGTTACTTACAGCATTTCAGTATTTCTAGATCAGGGTGCAGTCTGGAGACAGAAAGCACACAATTGAGCGGGGACAATTAAATCAATGAGAGATTGGTTACCATGGGTAAGGAAAGCTGAAAAATATGGGGGCGCAGCACCTGGGGAAGGAACAAATCTGGGAAGGGTTCCACTCCCTGCCTCTCAAAGGCTGGGATCCGGTCCTCGTTGGAGATGATGGGGCATGTCCTACTGCATGGCAGAGACATTTCACTGAAGCACCACACTAGTGGGACTCAGGGGTGGGAGGGGGTCTGCCTTCTGAGGTGCTGCACTGCAGAACTCACTGGAAATCTGCCAGTGGGGGTGGTGCACTGGGAAGTCACACTCAGGCCTGGGGAGAAGCTGTCCAGGGGTTGGTACCACATTGCCCCAGGTATGAGAAGAGAACCAGAAGGAAGAGCCCTCTTCCTCCAGTGTCCCTCCAACACCCTGTAAAGTGGTGCTAGCTGACACAGGCAGGGTACTGGAAGGGTAGCACAGAAAAGCAATAAATTGACTACTTTGACCACTGAGCTTATCTATGTCCCTATTTAACAATATACCTGTATCACAGGAGTTAGAAAAAATACATAAATGTAATTTATCTTGAATTCTAGTGCCTAGTGAGAGTTGTGCAGTTAGATGAAGATTAGAAAGGAGATGAAGGCACTCCCATGTGTATCGAAGTTGTTAATGGTATTCTTGGACAAGGTACATCATTAAATGTCTTCATTTTCATTGATCTGCGTAAAATAAAGGCATTATTGTTACAAGTGTCACTTAAGAATTAGTTGCAGCTTAGAAACCTAGAAAATAAGAGTATTTTATGTAATAACTGAGCCACAGCTGGTAAAGAGGAAGCGTTGTGTGTAGGTCTTAAATGTTTGCTTAATACAGAGTTTACAACCCCTATTTCAGTACATTAGTCGACCAAAATGTTTGAAGAATCAGGAATCTTCTGGCCAGTGAGCAAAGACAGGAATACATATTTTGTGTGAATGACTTTAAAAGGAGAAAAATAAAATGTTGGAGAAAGGTTTGGAGTTAGGTGACAGTCAATGGAACTAGTGAGGTCACTTTATGTGGAATGTGTGTCCTGCTTACTGACATGCAGACAGACAAGAGCCTACCTAGTCTAAGTAGTGGGCTCATAACTTGGGGTGCCAGTTCTTTGGGTAAAAGTTAACAGGGATTTTTGTTTCATAAGCTTCACAGATGAAACTCCTGGGGCTGCACTGAATAATCCTACATGCTCTTTGGGAAGAATTTGTCATTATAGGAAAAGAAGGAATAAAATCAGTCTTATATCTGATTCATAGTGGATTCTTAGGACTATTGATGAGAAAATCGGTATTTGAATCTTGACTGATATTTGCTCATTTTGGGGTCTGTAACTTAGAAGAAAGGAGATGCTTAAGGCCAAGTGTGAGTTGTTGCACAGTAAGACCTTATTATCCATTTCTTCCTGTTTCATGAACATTCCTCTCCTTTTCTCTCTCTCCCACTCTCCCCCTCCCCCTCCCCCTCATTGTCTTTGTATTTTATTTCTTAACCTGGTATTAGCAGACTGCTAGATGCTTCTTAGAGAATTTGCTTTTCTGTCATGCATTTTTACCAGCTATGAGACATGTGGGAGAAGTTGGTGGACTAGTCAAGTCAGGGTTGTGGAAGGTTATACCCTAACCCCCAGCTGTGGGGCAGTTTTGTTTAACAGTTATACATGCTAAGTATTGATTTGGTTACTAGACTTACCACACTATTGGACTTAAGATCCTGACTCAAATAATTGGAACTCCTCTCCCTGCTAAAAACCTAGCCTAAACCCTTAAGTACAGATAAAAACGCTGAGTTGATGTCTCCAGTTACCTACTTAACTCTGAAAAAATTCAGTTGCAGAGATGCCTAGGACCTTCCGGTAGAGGTGCATGTAGTTCAGGTTGGCTCATGTTATAGATTTCTCACCATTCATTACTGCCTCTTGTAAACGTTTCGTCATTTTAGAAGATTTGGGTCCTCCACTATGTTATTAGTTACCATGTGCTAGAAAACATTTTTAATCACTGTAGAATATTTGTCCTCATTCTGAATAGATGGCTAAAAGCAAGTGTTCTTGCCCAGTTGTAAATGGTTTTTTGGTTTGTTTTTTTGTGTATTCTAGGTTTTTCTGAAGAGTGACCGAGTGGCAAGAATGGTTCAGAGTGGAGGATGTTCTGCTAATGACTTCAGAGAGGTGTTTAAGAAAAACATAGAAAAACGTGTGCGGAGTCTGCCAGAAATTGATGGCTTGAGCAAAGAGACAGTGCTCAGTTCATGGATAGCCAAATATGATGCCATTTACAGAGGTGAAGAGGACTTGTGCAAACAGTCCAACAGAATGGCCCTAAGTGCTGTGTCTGAACTGATTCTGAGCAAGGAGCAACTCTATGAGATGTTCCAGCAGATTCTGGGTATTAAAAAACTAGAACACCAACTCCTTTATAATGCATGTCAGGTAAGTGGTCCATATTTCCTATTGCCCCTGTCTCAGAAGGCACATCAAATGTTTAAAAACCTGTGAAAATGTATGTTTTATAATCAGTTGGCTGAAGAGTTGAGTGGAAATGAATTTTAGTAAATTGAATAGTGGTATTTGAAAGAAACTTTGAAAGATGCATTTGATGGAGAACCTTTTATCCCGTGAGTAGTTGTTCCCATGTATCCTATTTGAGGACATCAGATTTTCACCTATTGGGTATATATAAGGCATGCCCCAAGTACAAAAGTGAAAATAATCTGTTATCTGAAGAAGTTGGGCGATTTAAAATAAACAGGTATTCCTGAGTGCAAAATAATTTTTTCATAAAGATATGCTGGTCTTTTGAGTTTTATGGAAGTAATTGAAATTTCAAACTTTTTTCTTTAACCCATCCAGATAGAAATGAAGATATTGCTGAACTATGTAATTAAGAGATGACCAAATTAAAAGTATTTTTTTTCAGATGTTATTTGTAACCATACATAGGAAAAATGGAATAAAATATATACCACACCTTTCATCTTTGGACCCTGTGATTTGTCTAATAATGTAGTCATTTCATATGTGCGTTTTGTTTGCTTGTTTTAGTGGTATAAATTATTTAACTATACTTTAAAATACAATTCACATTGACAAAATTCAGCATTTTGAAATTCATGCATTCATGAAGAGTTGTACTGCTATAATCATACATTCACGTTTTTCATCTTTTCACAAATCTCAGTTTCTGTGTTCTGTGTGTATCATTTGCATTACGAACTTGTGGATCAATTCAAATGAATAAATTGACAGTTAATAGTAAAGCAATGTAGCATCTTAACTATGAACAATTTATGCGTTCATAATTGTTTTTCACTGTTATCAAACCGGATGGTTATTTGATAATAGTGGAGGATGACAGTAAAACCAAAATCTGTTTTAAAAGATCTTTGTATTTTTAATGAACCAGTAGCCCACTTGTACAGTTAAATTGATGAGCGTGACTTAATGAAATCCATAATCACATATTTGGTAGATATTTATTGAGTTAGGTGTGGGAGAAACCAAGCTGAGCAAAAGAAAGTATTCTCCATATCTCCATATGTTGAAGTCTAATAGAGCAGATAGACCTCTAAAATGAATTATTACAAATGCATTGGAATTTGTACTGGTGTTAGAGGGTCATAAAATTTCTGTGAACCTATCAGTTTATTTTTTTAAATAACAGTGTTGTATCTTTTTATGTAAGTAATTCCTTTATAATTATATAAAAATCCCTCTATTTCTGATAATTTTCTTATTTTGAAGTCTGCTTTGTCTTAAACTAATATGACTGCTCCAGCTTTCTTTTGTTTAGAGTTAGCCTGGTGTCTTTCTTTGTTTACTGCTAACCAATCTGATTCCTTATGCTTAAAGTGGGGTTTTTTTTGTAGACAGCATAAAATTGCCTTTTGGCTTTTTCTCTTTTAATCCAGTCAGACATTGTCTTTCAATGGATGTGTTTAGACTGTTCATGTTTCAAGTGATATCGTTTGTTTTCCATTCTGTTCCTTTGATCTATAGGTCTATTTTTATGCCAGTACCATACTGTCTTGATGACTACAATTTTGTAATATAGCATGAAATCCACTTTTTTTCTTTTTCAGGATTGCTTTGGTCATTTGGGGTCTTCTGTGGTCTCGTACAAATTTTAGGCTTGTTCTAGCTCTGTGAAAAATGCTGTTGGTATTTGGATAGGAATTGCATTAAATGTGTAGGTTGCTTTGGGTAGTATAGATAGTTCATGAGCATGGAATGCCCTTCCATTTCTTTGTATCCTCTTCAGTTTCTTTCATAGGTGTTTTAGTTTTCAGGGTACAGGTCTTTGACCTCTTTGGTTAGTTTATTCCTAGGTATCCTGTTGTTAGTACAATTGCAAGGGGACAACGACATTCAGAAGAGTGAAACTGGACCACTTTCTTACATTATGCACAAAAATAAATTCAAAATGGATGAAAGACCTAAATATGAGACAGGAAACCATAAAATCCTAAAGGAGAACATAGGCAGCATCCTCTTTGATCTCAGCTGCAGCAACTTCTTACTAGACCTGTCACCGAAGGCGAGGGAAACAAAGGCAAACATGAATTATTGGGACTTCATCAAGATAAAAAGCTTCTGTACAGTGAAGGAAACAATACACCACTAAAAGGCAGTCTACAGAATGGGTGAAGATACTTGCAAACGACACATCTGATAGAGGGTTAGTGTCCAAAATCTATAAAGAACTTATTAAACTGAGGACCCAAAAAACAACCCAGTTAAGAAATGGACAGAAGACATGAACAGACACTTTTACAAAGAAGACATCCAGATTGCCTAAAGACAGATGAAAAGATGCTCATCATCACTCATCAGGGAAATAGAAATCAAACCCATGATGGAGTTTGATTTCTCACCCCTGTCAGAATGGCTATAAAATTAACAGCACAGGAAACATCAGGTGTTGGCAAGAATGTGGAGAAAGTGGGGGGGACCATTTTGCATTGTTTGTGGGAATGCAAAGTGGTACAGCCACTCTGGAGAACAATATGAGGTTTCTTAAAAAGTTAAAAACAGATCTACCCTACGATCCAGCACTGATAGGTATTTACCCAAAGGACACAAAAATACAGATTCAAAGGGGTACATGCACCTCAATGTTTATAGTAGCATTATCCACAATAGCTGAGCTAAACTATGGAGAGAGCCCAAATGTCCATTGACTGATGAATGGATAAAGAAGATGTAGACATACGCACGCATGAACACATGCAATGAAATATTATTCAGCCATCAAAAAGAATGAAATCTTGGGGCACCTGGCTGGCTCAGTTATTTGAGTGTCCAACTTCAGCTTAGGTCATGAACTCAGTTCGTGAGTTCTAGCCCTGCCTTTGGCTCTGCACTGACAGCTCAGAGCCTGGAGCCTGCTTCAGATTCTGTGTCTCCCTCTCTCTGCCCCTCCCCAGCTTGTGTGCGCTCACTTATGTGCTTTCTCTTTCTCTCTTCCCCTCTCCTCCCCTCTCCCTCCCTCTCCTTACATGCCTCCCTCTCCCTCTCAAAAATTAACAAAATCTTGCCAATTTTCAGTGACGTGGATGGAGCTAGAATGTATTATGCTAAGCGAAATAGGTCAGAGAAAGACAAATACCATATGATTTCACTTAGGTTGAACTTAAAACAGATGAATGTATGGGAGGGGGAAAGAGAAGAGAGGGAAACCACAAGAGACTCTTTAAGGATAGAGAACAAACTGAAGGTTGATGGAGGTGGGTGGGGAATGGGCTAGATGGGTGATAGATACTAAGTAGGGCACTTGTGATGAGCACGGGGTGTTACATGTAAGTGAAGAATCACTGGATTCTCCTGAAATCAATATTGAACTGTATGTTAGCTAACTAAAATTTCAATAATAAGGAACTATTATAGGGGCGCCTGGGTGGCTCAGTCGGTTGGGCGTCTGACTTCGGCTCAGGTCATGATCTCACGGTCCATGAGTTTGAGCCCTGCGTCGGGCTCTGTGCTGACAGCTCAGAGCCTGGAGCCTGTTTCAGATTCTGTATCTCCCTCTCTCTCTGACCTTCCCCCATTTATGCTCTGTCTCTCTCTGTCTCAAAAATGAATAAACGTTAAAAAAAAAAAATAAGGAACTATTATAGATGCAAAAAATATGATCTGGTTTGTTGAAATTCTACAGTCTCAATTTGTAAGTGTCACTTCCTTGAATTTGTCCTTTGTCCCCTTCCCCACCCATTTTGCCTTCTTTCATTTGAATTGAATGCTTTATGGGATTCTGTTTTATGGGATTTTCTTTTGATGTACTATTTTTTTTTAAACTTGTTTAGGGCTTGGTTAGTGGTTGCTCTAGAGTTTACAACCTACATTTCAAAACACTCAGAGGTCTACATTCAAATAACATTATAAGGGCCTCAAGTGTAGTACAGTTGTCCCATGATAAAGAATTCCCAATTCCTGCTTACTATCCCTTAGGATGTCTGTCATTTATTTCGCTGACCTTTCTGTCCTTCATTTCCTTGATGTTATTATCACCCAGCACATTGTTACTATTATTGCTTTAAATAGCTAACGTTTGGGTATTGAGAATAAGAAAATAAGAAAAAGTTAAAAAAAATTATCCATTTTAACCTTCATTCATTCCTTCTCCTGACCCTCTTTCTTCATGCAGACGCAAGTTTCTGACTGGTGTCTTTTTCCTTATCTTTCCTCTCACATTTCTTGTAAGGGAGGACTATTGGTGATGAGTTCCTTCAGTTTTTGTGTGTGAGAACGTATTTTTTTCCTTCATGTTTAAAGGATAATTTCATTGGATATAGGATTATCAGCTAGTTCTTTTTTCTATTTCAACATTCTAAAGGTTTCACTTCACAAGTTTCTTGCTTGCATGCTTTCTGATGAAAAGTCTGAAGCTCTTCTGACTTGAGTGTTTTTTTCTTAGTTTCCTACAATTTGAATATGATATGCCTAAGTATAGGCTTTATGATATTTCTCTTGCTTGGCATTCTCTGAGCTTTCTGGATCTGTGGGTTGGTGTTTGTCATTAAATTTGGAAAATTCTCGGCCATGATTACTTCAGATTCTCCTTCTGTCCCATTCTCCCTTCTTCTGGAACTCTAGTTCTGTTTGTCACTCCTCTTTGATTATTGTTCTCCACAGTTTTTGGATATTCATTTTGTTTGGTTGGGTGTTTAAAATTTTTGAGTTTTTTTTTCCTCTTTGCTTTTGAGATTTGGAAATTTATGTTGACTTTTCTTCAAGTTCAGGGATTCTCTCAAAATCATCAGGTCTACTGATGAGCCCATCAAAGGCTCTGTTCATTTCTGCTAATGTTCTTGATTGCTAGCATTTCCTTTTGAGTCTTTCTTGAGAGTTCTCATCTCCTTGTTTACATTACCCATCTATTCCTGAATGTTTCTAACTTTTTTCATTAGAGCCCTTAACATATTAACAATAGTTAAACTTTCTTAAAGTGTAACATCTCTGTCACCCCTAAATCCAGTTGGAATGCTTCCTTTGTCTTTCCAGACTGTGTGTCTTTTTCTTTTTTGGCATGCTTTGTATTTTTTTGTTGAAAGCCAGACCTGTTGTATCAGATAATAAGAACTGAGATATATTTTCCTTTAGTGTGGGGGTTTACAGTAATCTGACTGGAAGTTAGGCTGTGTTTAATGTTCATTGTAACCATAGGTACAAGATTTGACTTTAGACTTCCCTAAGTATTTCTGTTCAGAAAGAGTCTGTCTTGCATCTCTGTTAGCTGTGGTACTCTGCTGTGACACTGGAGTGATGTTGGGGAGTAGGGACTGTTCTACAGTCTGACTGAATCTTGGACTTTTGGTGGGCCTAGGTCTCAGGGCTGTAGCCTTCACAAGTGCTTCTGTCCCTTGTCTAAGAGTATCACTTTCCTCCCCAACATGTGCCTATTCCTAAAGCATCTCCAGTCTGTTTCCTTGAAGCCGTGTCTCCTGTTCCCTCAGGTGTTTCCCCCCCCCCCCCTCCCCACCCTGTAGAAGACATCAGAAGGCTGCAGAGGGTATCCTTCTTTGTCTCCAGTTGGGATAATTTTTTCCTGTTTCCTTTTGGCAAAGTCCATCCCTGTTTGTTAGGTAGAAGAATCTGGGAGGTTTAACAGTGGCTTTCTTCCCCTCTTCCTGCCAGGTCCACATGGGGATCTTTCTTAGATCCCTACCATGAGAACTTGGTGGGGTTACTGGAAGTAAAGGCCAGTAGATTGTGGGAGTCCCCTCTGACTCCAGCCCCAGGATTTTCTCACTCTCTTCACTCAGCTTTTAGTGATTTGTCCAGATTACTAGCCAAGTAAGTAGGCATACACTTTATGGCCTCCATAGACTTCTGCTTTCTGTGTTGTGCCTCTCTGGTTTTGATTGTGTCTCTAGGTTTTGGGTTAGTGGTTTGCCCTGCAACCATAGTTCTCTGAGAAGTCCAAAAAAAGTCCTTGATTTTCAGTTTACCCAGCTCTTAATTTTAAGAATGGGAGTGATGACTTCCATTCTCTACACATGTCTGAGGTGAAACCACAATTCCTTTTTTTGGCTCTGGGGTTTGAAATACTTTTGGATTATTTTTTGATTGACTTGAAAACAAATTACAAATAATACTCATACATAAAGGAAGAGCTTTACTTTGGAGTAACAATCATTTTGTGAAATCAACACAGTTATGAAAATAGAGGGTTAAGAAAACAGGTGAGATTTTTTTTTTCTTTCTCTAGGGCATATGGATCTTCTATGTTCTTCCATTGTCTTTCAACAGAAGTTTAAAAAGAAAAGGTGATAGAAAACACAGATGATAGTCCATCCTTTACTAAGGAAAGGAATAGTCTGAGAAGAGGAATAGTGGAGCAGGGCTCGGGGGAGCAGAGAGAGGACCTGAAGCCAGCTGAGCTCTTGGAACCTGGCTCCAGGTATAGGTCAGTGAAATGTATTCCACTTTTTCTGGCATCTCAGAAAAGGCTTTAAAACTTACTAACTGTAACTCTTCTGTATTTGTTTACCCTTAGCTGGTCCCTTGTTTTCGCTGGTAGTAGTGGTTCCCTAGGAAATCTCAAAGATGTGTGCTTGCTTCAGGGTCAGAAGCTCAGGATAGAGATCTGTTCTGTTAAGATGCGCATGATGGTGACAGCCAGTCTGTCCCTGGGACTTGAGAAAGAACAGGAATGTGAAGGGAACGGTGCCAGAACTGCAGCCTGATGCCAACGGGAGCCTACCTGAAAGATACTGCATTTAAATGATAAAGCTAAGGATAATTGAAAGAAAAATTATTACATGTTAACAAAAAATAGAAAAGAATAAGAACAATCCATGTATTTCATAGATTAGCTATTGTGCTATTAAAGCTATCTGTCAGGGGCTCCTGGATGGTTCAGTTAAACATCCAACTTCAGCTCAGGTCATGATCTCGTGGTTTGTGAGTTTGAGCCTTGCGTTGGGCTCTGTGCTGACAGCTCAGAGCCTGGAGCCTGCTTCGGATTCTGTGTCACCCTCTCTCTCTGCCCCTCCCCCACTTGCTCTCCCTCAAAAATGAATAAATGTTAAAAAATGTCACACTTTGGATTCTTTGGTTTGAGAGTCATGTGTATTGCACATTTACAGAATCAAATATTAAAAAGAGCTCATTCTAAAATGAGCAACATAACAGTATGAGAATCTGAATTTGTTAGCCATGATTTATTTGAATCAGAGTATTAGAGGTGCAGTAAAGTAACAGGTCTGAAAGACAATCTGCTGGTGGAAAGTTTAATTTCAGAATACTTTTAAGGAAATATAGTGAATTTCAGGTAAATATAGTTATACTTTTAGAGAAAACAGTTATTAAAGGTATATATTTTATAATCTCAAGTAAGAATTTTGTCACCTATTTTTGTTATTAAAAAATCCTTTAATGTTTATTTTTGAGAGACAGTATGAGCGGGGGAGGGGCAGAGGAGGGAGACACAGAATCTGAAGCAGGCTCCATCCAGGCTGTGATCTGTCAGCACAGAGCCCAACGTGAGGCTTGAACTCCCCAGTCGCTGTGAGATTGTGTGACCTGAGCTGAAGCCAGACGCTTAACTGACTGAACCACCCAGGCACCCCATTTCATGTATTTTTAATGAAAATGTGGTTATTGAAATGGTACTAGTAATCAGCTTCCTTTGAACAGAAGTAGGCTTATTAAAGTTTATTTTAAAATATGACAGGATAATATATTACGTTCAAATCGATAGTCTGCATTATCATGTTTGGGGGGTGATGCGGGGGAGGAGAGATGCTGGCTCTTGTCTCGTGGAGTCGAAGAATGAATCTCACGGACAGTAGAGAGTGAGCAAAGTGATAGAGTTTGGCGAGGGCAAGTATAAAGCTCTCAAGAGTGAGAGGGATTCTGACCGCACAGCCACCAAGGATTTTTGTCCCTTTTTATTGGGACCTTAACAGAAAGTTTGTGAGACTTGATGTGTGGCACTAGCCCAGGAGGGTCCAGAACACGTTTATCTTCTCTTCTTCCCCAAACTCTGCTGCCACTACTGCTTCTTCAGCCTCCCACTTGCAGCCGCATTCTGCCTCCCTGAAGTCCCTGATCTTTCCCTGCCTAATGTTAGCCCTTTCCCTATTCAATGTTAGAAATATATGTAGTGAAAAAGTATGTGCCAAGCACTGTATTGAATGATAGGAACACAGAGACCAGACCTAGTTATAGCTAGATTAAAAAAAAAAAAAAAAAAAAGACAAAGCCCTGTTGTAAATGCCGCAGTGATGTGGTGAGTTCCTGGCTCTGTGTTCTTGAGATTGAAAAAAATACAGTATTGGAGGAGTGTCATGAAGATACCAGAATAAATTGCTAAAAAAGAATTATGCAAGGAAGGATGAGTAAGTGTAGAGTATCCAAAAAGGCATGGCATTAAGGGGAACTGCAAGTCTTTGTTGCTGCCGGAGTATAAGGAAGAGAGGGGCTGTGGTTTGAGAGGACATTGGCCGATGTAGGTAGGGGTGTTGCACACTGTGGAGAACAATCCAACCCTAGATGACCAGAGTCCGTGTGGTGGGGTCATAGTACTAAATCAACACTAGTTCTTTTACTTCTTTATTTGTATTTTAATAGAATTAGTAAGGGAGTTTTACAGCTATCCAAATCCTATCTTTTCTGCCTAAGGCAACCTTCATTAATCTTGCATAATCCCATTACATTAACTGAAGAAAGTGATTCATCCATATTATCCAAGGGTCAAAGCAAAGTTGAGTGAAATCTTCTAAATATTCCTCTGCCCCAGATCTCTTATATTCTGAAGACTGCAAGAACTCTAAGTGATACTACAGAACTGTTGTAAATTTTAAGGGATAAGTGGGAATGATTCACAAATGGTTAGAAAGTAGCATTCAGGTCTATGATACCTTTTCTCTGGGATTTTAGCTTTGGAGTTGAAGCACTTGAGTTTAAGAGTTTTAAGGAAATGGGCAAATCTAGGCAGTGGCGAGGTTCTTTGCTCCTCTCATTGTGAGAGTCTTGCCTTGGAAGACCTGCATTCACAATGTCAACGGCAAATGGAAGAGCGAGGAGTGTGAATACTCCGAGGAAATTGGTATCTGCCTTGCACCACTACCCTCTTTTCTTCTCCACTAGTGCTGTGTGATTTGATAATACTTCTTGTTTAATATAATTTGTCTGCTTTGGCAAAAACAAAAGCACACCCTACAGAGGCAGTTACATTTGATAACAAAAATCATTTTCAAAATTAGAAAATAAAGCTGTAGAAATGACCATTTGCAGGGTGTATCTTTCAAATCCTCAAAATGCTTGAGGAAAATGTTGAAGTAAATGTCATTAAATGGCAGTTATGTTCTAGGATGCCTCAAGAAGCTTAAGACTTTAAAAATGAGTTGATTTCATAGTCTCTGATTTTTCAAATTCTGTAATTATAATTGGAATGGCCATAATATTTATGTACATGTTCACTTTTTAAAATGAAGGTGTCATGATATAAATTAGGACTCTGATTTCATTTCAATGAATTTGAATATCTGATTAACGTTAAATCAGTTTTCTCTCTAAAAATTAAAAATTTTAATTGTGAATACATTTCTAATATATTAAACCAAATTTTAGGTTTTATCAATAAGTTTTGCTTCATTCAACTGTGCATTATTTTGTTTTTTTACCTTTGGCCCATCTGTGAGAGAACTACATAAGAATATGCCTAAATAAGATTTCTCCCAAAAATGTTTTACTTTGCTTTTTCCCAAATCTCACTAGATAACAAATATAGGCTACCTTCAGATATTCCTTGCATTTATTTTAGGGTTTTCTTTACCCAGATCTAGCCTATACAAATTAAGATATTAACTTTTCCATTTTTTAAATAAGAGAGTACAAATCTTCAGAGATCAGGCATCTTTGTAGTAGTAATAGCTGAGCCAGGGTGGAGGTGTATTTTTGCTAATATATTTCAAGACCTGTTCTCAGCTCTTCATAAAAAAGGATCATATGCATATGCTGTTTCAAGTATAATAAGCAATTGTACCTTTTTCATGATTGTTCATGAAAATGTTCTATGGAAATTAAAATGAGGTATCTACAAATGTCAGGGAGAATGCAAAAATGACAGAATTTGATTTTTTCAAGGTATCTGCATATGGTCAGGGGACAGATCTATAAAGAAAACGTAATGGTATAGTTAAAAAGTGTGATCCTGAGGCTATGTATACTGCACAACGTGGGCATGTGTGTGACTGTATTTTAATTTGACATGGGTTAATTGGCACAGCTTTCTCTAGTTCTCCATCCTGGCTGCACATTAGAATGATCTAAGGAGCTTTAAAAACCTCTCAATGCCTCGGCCCCATCTCAGACTAAGTGAAACAAACCACAGAAATGGGGCCCGCTGTCTGGTTTTAAAAAGCCTTCTACATTACACTGATGAAGATGCTCAGTACGGTTGGGGACCCCTGGCCTGACTGCCCATCGAGGACTTAATGCCATGGTGAGCTCAAACCATAGAAACAGTTTGAGAACTGTCTGAGAACAGTCTACTATTGTGCTCAGGAAGAGGAGTGTTTGGGCAGTGTGGAAAACCTATTTTCCTTTGTAGCTTTAATGCAGGTTCTAAGAAGGCACAAATTCCTGAATTTTAGAAGATGGGTAGAAATTTGACCAACAGGTAGGTGGAAAATAACATTTACAAAGGCACAAGGAGAGTGAAAAGGCTTGGAATTTGTTAGGAAGGTATGTTGTGTGTATTGCTGGAGTAGAGGACATGAGGCTAAAAAGGACTTGGATATTAAGGGTCTTTAACTGCTAGCTGGAAGACCTTAGAATTTATTATGGGCTGGTAACAGAGCTAGGCTGGAAGAAAAGAAATGACAGGAGCAAGTTGGGATTCTGCAAAGCTTTTTCTCCGTGGCCTAAAAAATAGATTGCCAGTGGTCAATATCGTGCCTCACCCAACCTGTGGGCATGATGCAGCATTATTAAAACAGAAGTGGGTAGGGGCTCCTGGGTGGCTCAGTCTGTTGAGTGTCCGACTTCGGCTTGGGTCATGATCTCACAGTTGGTGAGTTCGAGCCCCGTGTCAGGCTCTGTGCTGACAGCCTGGAGCCTGCTTCGGGCTCTCTCTCTCTCTGTCTCTCTGTCTGCTCCTCCCCTGCTCACACGCTGTCTCTCTCTCAAAAATAAATAAAGATTAAAAAAAAAATTCAAAAAACAAAAAAACAGAAGTGGGTCAGGGACCTACCTGTTAATCCTTCAAGTAATCTCCATGCTCTGCTCCTTGCCCTGCTGTGGTCCTGTTTTATCTCTCTGTTGCTTGTGAAGTTCCTAGACTACTGGCTTTGACCTAGGAGTCTGTTGTCGCATCCTCTTAGATCCATCCCCTGTATTGTGCTTCACAGTCCTGCTGGGTTCCTCACATACTTGGGAACTTGGCCTTGAGTCACAACACTGGAACACCTGTTTGCAAGGAAAGGGACAAAGAAGTCTGGGAATGCAGGCAGAAGCTAGGAGTCAACTTGGGTCTATAACTTAAGACATACCATTTTCTAGAACTTTGATTAAGACTGCCTATTCCTCTCCCTTTCTTTTTGTAGGAAAGATCCTATGCTTTAATGGCTATCTTCCCACTTGTTAATGTTTACCTGATTCAATGTTTATGTTAACCATGGTCTGATGAGGCATCTTTGATAAAGGTTTTCTTTCATCATAGTACCTACTCTAGTCCAGCACTCTCCTAGGCTTTCAATATATGCTGTTCCCTCTTCTCAAGGAGCAACATCTTGGGGAGGGAAAAATGTGGGGGAGAAATCAGAGGAGTTCTGTTTTATACATGCTGAAAACAAAATACTAAATGTCCACATGGAAAAGGCAGGTGGTAGATGGATGTGCAAATCTGAAATAGCCAGTGAGTGGTCTGGTTGGAGATACAGATTTGGGAATCATTTAGATAAAGTTAATATTTGAAGCCAGAGGCCACTATGAGATCATTTTAGGACAGTCTGGAGCTCAAGAAGTAAAAGGGCCCAGAAAAGAATCCTGTGGACACCAGGATTCAGAGGCTGCACAAAAGGCGAATAGCCAGGGAAGTAGGAGGGAAACAATAGCATGTGGTATCAGGGAAGCCAAGAGAATACCCGTCAGAGAAGGAGAATATTTATGCCACAAGCTTCTCAGAGGTCAGGTAAGAGGAAAATGAAGTGACCCTTGTATTTGTCATGGTAGAAGGCACTCTTGACTGTCTGGGAGTGGATTAAGAGAGGAACCAAGAAGGCAAGAAAATGGAATTAACGGTAAATTCTTTAGGGGATTAGGCAGTAACATAAAACATTTACATATTCAAGAAATCCCTTCTATATAGTACATTGAATCGTTTTATTAAATTTGTTGGCAACTTACTGTGTGCCAAGCTCATAGCACCAGACTTTCTTCTTGTTTATTATTTTTGGATTTATAGAAATGTGTGGCCCAGAGAATTTAACACCTGTTCCTTTTGGTAGATGGTTAGAGCAACTTTTTGGTTTTTATAATGCGCTTAAAAAAAATTTGAAAGGCTGAGGGAAAGGGATTGACACATACTCACAAAAGAGTACCTGCTGATATTTAATGCTTTTTAGCTGATTATCAAGGTCATAATATCCTAAATCCTCTTTGCTTTAGACTATAAAAAATTTCCATTTACCCTAATCACATTAGAGCAGGGCCAACTGATCATTATCTTAGTAAGATTTTGCTTGTGCAATGGGTGGCAGTGATTGATTCTGGCTATTTATTACAAACTTCTAGAAAGGCCTCTGTTATTGTTAAATGTTGAAAATGATGTTCTTTTCTGTTTATGAGTGTTTTCTTGATTCTGATGTGAAGGTCTCCAGATTAACAAGGCTTACATCTCAGTCTGTGAATCCTCATCAGAGGTTTGTGAACTCATTTTGTACATGGTATGATACTAAGAGCAATAGTGTTTGAAAATTAGAAACAGGCTCACTACCCTATTTTTGAGAAATGAGATGCTACTGTTTTTGTTGCATTGAGTTAGATCCACTGAAAAATACTGCAGTGATAAAAACACCACCACCACTCACTGTGTTTTGCTTATTTTGAGTTTTACCCTTTTTACGTAGGTCAGCTCCTCCCTCTCCATTCTGTCTCACTATAGCCCAGGGCAAACTGATGAATCTGAGACTCCTGAGACACAACAGGTTCAAAATGCCATTTGTTCGCATCCCAAACACGATTCTTCTTTTATTTGTGTCAGCCTTCTGACTCATAACCATCGGTCCTTCTATGTCTTCCCAGCCCAATTACCTGTACTGCTGCTTTCTCCATAATGCTGTATCATCTCTCTTATTTGTTTTTTATTATGAAATTTATTGTCAACTTGGTTTCCATACAACACCCAGTGCTCATCCCAACAGGTGCCCTCCTCAATACCCATCACCCACACACCCCACTCTCCCACCCCCCATAAACCCTCAGTTCTCAGTTTTTAGGAGTCTCTTATGTTTTGGCTCCCTCCCTCTCTAACCATATTTTTTTCCCTTCCCCTCCCCCATAGTCTTCTGTTAAGTTTCTCAGGATCCACATAAGAGTGAACACATGGAATCTGTCCTTCTCTATGACTTATTTCACTTAGCATAACACTCTCCAGTTCCATCCACGTTGCTACAAAAGGCCATATTTTATTCTTTCTCATTGCCAAGTAGTATTCCATTGTGTATATAAAGCACAATTTCTTTATCCATTCGTCAGTGGATGGACATTTAGGCTCTTTCCATAATTTAGCTATTGTAGAGAGTGCTGCCATAAACATTGGGGTACAAGTGCCCCTATGCATTAGTACTCCTGTATCCCTTGGGTAAATTCCTAGCAGTGCTACTGCTGGGTCATAGGGTAGGTCTATTTTTAACTTTTTGAAGAACCTCCACACTGTTTTCCAGAGTGGAAAACACCAGTTTGCATTCCCACCAACAGTGCAAGAGGGTTCCCGTTTCTCCACATCCTCGCCAGCATCTATAGTCTCCTGATTTGTTCATTTTGGCCACTCTGGCGTGAGGTGATATCTGAGTGTGGTTTTGATTTGTATTTCCCTGATGAGGAGTGATGTTGAGCATCTTTTCATGTGCCTGTTGGCCATCTGGATGCCTTCTTTAGAGAAGTGCCTGTTCATGTTTGCTGCCCATTTCTTCACTGGATTATTTTTCGGGTGTGGAGTTTGGTGAGCTCTTTATAGATTTTGGATACTAGCCCTTTGATATGTCATTTGCAAATATCTTTTCCCATTCCGTTGGTTGCCTTTTAGTTTTATTAATTGTTTCCTTTGCTGTGCAGAAGCTTTTTATCTTCATGAGGTCCCAATAGTTCATTTTTGCTTTTAATTCCCTTGGCTTTGGGGATGTGTCAAGTAAGAAATTGCTGTGGCTGAGGTCAGAGAGGTTTTTCCCTGCTTTCTCTTCTAGGGTTTTGATGGTTTCCTGTCTCACATTCAGGTCCTTTATCCATTTTGAGTTTGTTTTTGTGAATGGTGTAAGAAAGTGGTCTAGTTTCATCCTTCCGCATGTTGCTGTCCAGTTCTCCCAGCACCATTTGTTAAAGAGTCCTCTCTCTTATTTCCATGGTCATTGCCCTCGCTCCAGACTTCACTTATGAGCACAGTATATGGAGCATGGCAGTAATTTAACTGCTTCCCCCTCCCAACCTTAATGTATTTTTGTTGCCAGATTAGTATTATTGGAGCACCATCCCATTCTCATCATAACCCAACTATGAATAGGAAAGAAAAAAAAAAATGGCTCCTCTCTGTCAACAGAATGAAGCTAACACCACCTCAGTGTTCAATCTGGCTCCCACGTGCCTTGCTTATGTTATTTCCCATGTAACAAATCTTTACATACCCTGTGTTCCATGTAAATTGAATTGCTCCCTGTATTTTCTTATATTTTAATTTTGTCTCTTAATATTCTCTTCACTTCAAATTCCATATTCTTCAAGACACAAGAGAAGGTCCACTTGCATGAAGATTTCCCTGCTCCTGTCCCCATTTTTCTTAAATACTGGGAGAGGACCCAAAAAAAATGAGAAATTTACAATTCCTTATCATTACCCAAAAGCCTACCATATTCTACTTTGCATTATATTTATATATGCCTCTTCTACTTCATTGAACATGGGATATTGAATCTTTGTATCATTAATTTGACAATATTTAACGTGCTTCCTATTGTGGGTACTCCTGGATAGAGCGAATGACAGAAAGAATGGAAATTGAGTGTGAGGTAGTTAAGTTGAACCCTGCACTCAAACTGCCCTGCCCCTTATTAACTATGTGACCTTGACCCTGGATAATTGCTTAAAGCAGTCTGTGCTTCAGATTTTTCATCACTAAAATGGGATAAAGTTATCACCTATCCCATAGGGTTGCTTTGAGGCTTAAATGCCATCGTGTTTATAAAAACATAGAAGAGTTTTTTATATGTCATAAGTGCTGTATAGATTTAGTTCTTATTAATCTTGATGAAGCTGGAGTTCTAATGTACTGGGACAAAGTTTTCTAATATCCTTGATTAGTGTCTGTTACTTAATATTAAACTCTCTCAATTTCAGCATTATTTAATTATTAATGTGAATGTACACTCAACTATTGAAGTGAATATAGTTAGTAGTTGCTTGAAAGTATTAGCATGTTACTTTTGTCTGGAAGATAAAATGTTAATATAAATGAAATACTGAAGATTCTATGATATTTCAAAGCTTGCCACCTACCATTTTAGAGAATATGCATGCATTGTCTTCAGGCTATTGAAGTCTCATGGTTTTTAGATTTGAGGTTAAATTCTTATGTTCTTGCTTTTGAACATTTTGATCCATTATTTAATACAGTTCAGTTCACATAGGGTAACCTTATATGTAATTAACTCATTCATCTTTCCCCTACTTCTTTAGCATTCAAATGAAAGTGTGGTTTGGGAAATGATCTTTCTTAGTTTTATTGAAAAATAATTGACCTATGTCTTTGTATAAGTTTAAAATGTACAGCATGATGGTTTGGTTCACGTATATTGTGAAATGATTACCACACAGGTTTAACCAAGTTCTGTCTTCTCCTATAGATACAATAAAAAGAAAACAGAACTTTTTTTTCCCTTGTGATGATAACTCTTAGCTTTTCCTATATATCCTGCAGCAGTCCTAGCTATATTCCTCATGCTGTACAGTATATCCTTAGTGCTTATTTATGTTATATCTGGAAGTTTGGGCTTTTTGACCACCTTCCTCCAGTTTCCTTCCCTCCCAACCCCCTCTGCCTTTGGTGACCACAATTCTGATCTCTGAGTTTTGTTTTTTCAATTAGAAAAAAAATTTTTTTAGATTGCACACAAGCAATCCTACAGTATTTACTTTTCTCTGACTTACTCTACTTAGCATAATGCCTTCAGGTTCGATACATGTTATTGCAAATGGTAGGATTTCTTCTCCTTTATAGGTGAATAATATTCCATTGTATATATACACTACAACTTCTTGATCCATTCATCCATCAATGGGCATTTAGGTTGTTTCCATGTCTTGGCTATTGTAAATAATGCTGCTACGAACATGGTGCAGATATCTTTTCAAGCTTGTGTTTTCATTTCCTTTGGATATATTCCCAGAAGTGGAATTGCTGGACCATATGGTTGTTGTATTTTTAATTTTGTGAGAATCCTCCATACTGTTTTCCATAGTGACAGCACCAAATTATAGTCCCACCAACAGTGCACACAGGTTCCCTCTTCTCCACATCCACGCCAGCATTTGTTATCTCTTGTCATTTTGATGATGGCTATTCTAACAGGCATAAGGTGACATTTTTGTGGTTTTCATT
The DNA here is from genome assembly GCF_018350155.1 of Leopardus geoffroyi. Classification (NCBI taxonomy): domain Eukaryota; kingdom Metazoa; phylum Chordata; class Mammalia; order Carnivora; family Felidae; genus Leopardus; species Leopardus geoffroyi. Next base: position 140,457,989 of record NC_059331.1, on the reverse strand, counting down.
TGCATTTCCCTAGTGACTTATCAAGTTAGGCATATTTTCATGTACCTGTTGGTCTTTCATATATCTTCTTTGGAGAAATATCTATTCAGGTCCTTTGCTCATTTTTTAAATTGTGGTGTTTTGTTTTTGTTTTGATTTGTACGAATTCTTTATGTGTTTTGGATACTAACTTCTTTTAAGATGTATGGTTTGAAAATATTTTTTCATTCCATGGGTTTTCTTTTCACTGTTGGTTTCTTTTGCTGAGCAGAAACTTTTTAGCGTCCTATAGTTAATACTTGTTTATATTTGATTTTGTTGCATTTGCTTTCAGTATTGTATATAAAAGCAAATAAATCATTACCAAGACCCCAGTCAAGGAGCTTTATTCCTTTGTTCTAGGATTTTCACGGTTTCAGGTTTTATATTTAAGCCTTTAATCCATTTGAGTTAAATATTGTGAGGGGTGGAAGATATGGGTCCAGTTTCATTCTCTTACATATGAATATCTAATTATCCCAGCATGATTTATTAAAGAGATTGTCTTTTCTCCATTGAGCATTCTTGGCTCCTTTGTCAAATATTAGTTGATTATACATTGTTGGGTTTATTTCTGGGCTCTGGACCTGTTCTGTTCATCTTTGTGTGTTTTCATGTCCATGCCGTACTGTTTTTGACGACTGTAACTTTATAGTATTGGTTGAAATTAGGAAGTGTGATGCCTCCTGCTTTTGTTCTTTCTCAGGATTTCTTTGGCTTTTCAGGATTTTTTGTGGTTCCATGTAAATTTTAGGCATATTTTTTCTACTTCTATAAAAAAGAAATGCCACTGGAATCTTTATAGGGTCTTCCAGGCTGTGAACATGGGAAACCTTTCCATTTATATGTGTTTTCTTTGATTTCCTCAATTTTATTTACCAATGTCTCGTAGTTTTCAGAGTAGAGATCTTTGACCTCCTTAGTAAAATTTACGCTTAAGTATTTTGTTTTTGATGCTATTGTAAATGGCATTTTAAAATTTCTTTTTGAGAAAATTCATTGTTACTGTATAGAAACACTACTGGTTTTTCTATGTTAATTTTGTATCCTATTACTACTAAAGTCATTGATTAGATCTAACCGGTTTTTGGTTGAGTCTTTAGGATTTTCTGTACATAAAACCTTATTCTCTACAAGTAAAGACCATTTTACTTCTTTGCAGTTCTGATACCTTTTATTTCTTTTTTGTTGCCGGGTTGTTCTAGCTAGGTCTTCTAGTATTATCTTCAATAGTAGTACTGAGGGTAGGTGCCCCTGTGTTACTCCTCATCTTAGAGGAAAAGCTTTTAATATTTCACCATTGAGTATGTTGTTAGCTATGGGCTTATTATGTTGAAATAAGTATGTTCTTTCTTCCTTCTGGGAAATGCATTTTTAAGACTCTTAGAACTGTTCTACAAGGACCCATGGCAGAACTGCTATTTCTGAGTCAGGTTTTTTATACATAATCTATACGATAGATACAAGGGAATTCTTTCAATGCTTTGCCTCTAGCACATGTGATGTTACCTGAATCATACATAATATCATATATGCAAGTGTCTCTTTTGAGAGTATGGGAATAACTTCATTTTCTTATTATATTCTTTTTGTTGTATGACATTACAAAGAGAGTTTACCATGTTGTTGGCTGATTCCCAGTGACCAAGAAAAAGGGAGGAAAGAGGTTTTGGTTTTTTCAGGGGGATTGACTCACAGAAGATGGGTCAGCTTGGAGGGAATGTCTTGGACATTCTTTGTATTTGAATTAAAATTTACACTAGCTCTTTGAATTCCCCTATTTGAGATGGAGTTGTTTTACCCCTCTGGGTAGGCTGGGCTGACAAGAGGCATACATTGCAGTCTGAGGTAGTGGTCATAAATATCTGAAGTTCAACAATAATATAAAACTATGAAAGATATGTCATGAGATAGTACCTGCTTTATTATTAAATGATTGGTAAGGTAATCTCAGATTTTAAGATTGATCAGGACAGTGAAGGTAGGTAAGAGAAATGTCGCTGGCAGAAGAAAGAAACACAAGCAAAATGCATGACTGGGAAAATGTAACATGTTCAGTAAACACTAAACAAACTGACTTGTATAGATAATGGAATTATCCAAGAGCTTAAAAATATAGATTGGTACAAAATTTGGGAGGACCTTAATACTAAGCTGAGGTGTTTGGGTATCATTCTCTCTCTTCATATTGATTTATTTAGTCCTTTCTCTCCTTTCCTCATCTCTCTTCCTCCCTCTGAGACTGTAGCGTGATCAAGGGTAGAGGGAATTCTATGTAGAAATAGGAAGCTATGTTGAAGAGTGGATGATAACAGATTGTTTTTTTGAAATTTTACTTATTTTTTTAATTTACATCCGAGTTAGCATATAATGCAGTAATGATTTTAGGAGTAAGTTCCATTGATTCATCCCATATGTATAACACCCAGTGTTCATCCCAACAAGTGTCTTCCTTAATGCCCCTTACCCATTTAGCCCATCTCCCCATCCACAACCCCTCCAGCAACCCTCAGTTCTCTGTATTTAAGAGTCTCTTATGTTTTGTCTCCTTTCTTGTTTTTATATTAGTTTTGCTTCCATTCCCTTATGTTCATCTGTTTTGTATCTTAAAATCCACATAATGAGTGAAGTCATATGATATCTGTCTTTCTCTGACTAATTTTGTTTAGCATAATACACTCTAGTTCCATCCATTTGTTGGAAATGGCAAGATTTCATTCTTTTTGATTGGCGAGTAATTCTGCATTGTATACATATACGACATGTTCTTTATTCATCTGTTGATGAACTTTTGGGCTCTTTCCATACTTTGGCTATTGTTGATAGCACTGCTGTAAACATTGGGGTGCATGTGCCCCTTTGAAACAGCACAAGAACAGGTTCAGTTTTAGTTTGAGGACTTTGTGGGTGCCTAAAAGGAAAGGCCTTGCCTTCAGCTGGAGAGCTGAAACTCAGGGGAAAGGCCAGTGGTATGTACTGACTAATGATACTGTTTTGAGAAGTAACTGGAGATACACTGATATCTAGAATAGCCAAGAACCTGTGTGTGTGTGTGTGTGTGTGTGTGTGTGTGTGTGTGTGTAGGCATGAGGAGGTGGGGAGGCAGCACAGAAAACAGAAGTAGTAGGTAGAGTTAGGCGCTATCTTTATGATAAATCTGTGGTTCAAGTAATAATAAAAATTAACACAATTTTATAGATGAAGTAAATTAACACCTATAGCTTTTTGATGAGTGGTTTTAGGTCCTGTTGCAAAATCCACGTATATTTGATAGTGTCAAATAAACACTGGGCTACTAGAAAATTACGTGATAAAGTGTTGAAGTGTTCTTTTGGAATCCATGTTAGGTTTGTACTGCTTACTTCTCATGATGTATTATCTATAAATCACTGGATTTATAGATAATATAAATACAGTGGACCAGCATATGGATTAATCTTAAGGAAAACACGAAGTTTATGTAACAAATCCTAGTCTCCTTGCATTTTTCATACTAAAGGATAAAGATGAATATTGCAAGAAAATAACAATATAATTTGAAAAGAGGTATGCCATAATTGGAGTATGGAGTTGGAGAGAATACTAATTTCTTCAGTGGGAGAAAGGACATAATTGAGTAAGGTTGGCACACACAAAGGCATCATTATGGGAAAACAGCTATTCCCCTTTTTAGTGATTGACAGTGTTAATACAGTTATCCTGGTTCTAGAAAATAGATTGATAGGAGAGGGTAATGATGCTAAACAGCGCTGTGAAAAGTGCTTTTTATAAATGATCTTTTTTTTTTAAAGATGAGCAAATTTAATGAACTCAAATATTTGATATTTATAGTTTTTAAAGCATTGAAAGAATATCACAAGTTGTAAAATGAAGGTGTTAGATGGAACTTGGTAAAGTTATTTTATTGCTGTTTATTACAGTTTGTGAAAATTTTAGACTTGGACACCACATAGGCTTTGGGTACTCCTGAGGCCTTTCTGCAAAGGGAGAAGTTCTGATCCCTGAGATCTCTTTTCAGAACTGTTTCCAAGGACATGAGGGGAATGTGGCAAAGACAGCCTAGGGTTAGAGATTTGTAAGTCAAGACCAAAATAGACTGCTGCATCAGGTCAGCATTTTCTCCCCCACCTTTTACTGTTTCCATCTTCACGAATCCATCCTGTTACTAATCAACCAGGAAACACGTCTCTCTCATTACTGAATTCTTACAGCACCTGATCAGTAACTTTCTTGTGGCAATTATATTCTGTTCTGCGTACTATTTTTACTGTTTTCGACATAAAGTGTGAACTTCTGGAAGGCCCTTACTTTGGTAGGTACTGATGAGCTTTCATAGTGGTTGTTATATAGGTGTAGGAAAGGGTAAATAGAGTTGGTAAAGTAACTGTGGACCATTGCCAACACTATTGAGAGTCTGTGTCTTAGCATCCCTTTACAAAGATTTAACAAATCTCTGTAAGAGTAAGGTTGATGATGTGTAGGTCTGAGGTGACCATTTCCCATGGTTTATTTTTATTTTTTTTAATTTTTTTTAATTTTTTTTAACATTTATTTATTTTTGAGACAGAGAGAGACAGAGCATGAAGGGGGAGGGGCAGAGAGAGAGGGAGACACAGAATTGGAAGCAGGCTCCAGGCTCTGAGCCATCAGCCCAGAGCCCGACGCGGGGCTCGAACTCATGGACCGCGAGACCGTGACCCGAGCCGAAGTCGGACGCTCAACCGACTGAGCCACCCAGGCGCCCCTGGTTTATTTTTTAAAAGCCATATAGCCTCTTCTAGGATATAGAAGCTTCTAGAAAGATGATGTCCTTACAGCATTGTTCTTTACTTTGTTTGAGTTAGGGAGTTGCCACCCCTTTGAGTAAGGTATGAAAGTCAGCCATTCCCTGAGGGGGAAAAAATGCATAACTCTACAAAATTTTGCTCACAACTTGAGTAATTCAGACCCCCCAAAGGTCCAGGTTAAGAATTCCCTAGCCTAGAGAATTTTAATTATGGAAATTATAATCCCTGTGTAAAAACAAGAGGAAAATAAAAACTCACTTTCTGTATGAAATATTTGTTAAGCTAGTGAAATATTTTCATCGTTGGAGTGGTCACTGATTTTTGAATATGGTAATTGATTTTGAAATGGTATTGAAATTGATAATTTTCAGTTAATCATGGAAAATGCTTTGTATAGTGGATAGTAGAGGCATTGCAGGGAATAAGGCTACATTTGGGCACCTGTTATGGTCAGGGTTGATTGACCCTTTTTAAAAGACCTGAAAAATCTTCTGTGCCAGAGGATTCTGAATGTGGAAACAGTAATTTCTGTGTAATGAATAGGAGGGAAATAAAAGTACGTTTCCTGTACTAAATATTTGCCATTCCAGAAACATCTCTTGATAATTGAAATTGATAATTTTCAATTAATAATTGAAAATGCTCTGTGTAGTGGATACTAGGGGCATTACAGAGAATAAAGATACATTTGGGCATCTGTTATGGTCAGGGTTGAATAACTCCCTTTAAAAGACTGGGAAAATATTCTGTTCCAGGAAAGGACACCTGTGAGTTAAGTCATCTACTGTCAAAAAGTGTTGAAATCAAGAATTTAAAAGAAAATGAAGTTTAAAAATGAAGTAGCCCTTGTGGAATGAAACTTATGTCTAGTCCCTACCATGAATTCCAGAGTCCGCATATCCCCATTTTATCTCATACCCCAAATCAGGCATTAGAGACAGATGTGTTTCCCAGCATTTAATTTTTTTCTTTTATTATTTTAACGTTTCTTTGTTTTGAGAGAGAGCAAGAATCCCAAGCAAGCTCTGTGCTTTCAGGGGCTCTGAGCCCCAATGTGGGGCTCAATCTCAAGAACCGTGAGTTCATGACCTGAGCCATAATCAAGAGTTGGATGTTCAACCGACTGAGCCACCCAGGTACTCTGGTGTTACCAAGCATTTTATTTTATTTTAATTTTTCTTAATGTTTATTTTTGAGAGAGCGCATGCGCATGCACACAGCGGGGAAGGGGCAAAGAGAGAGGGAGACGTGGAATCTGAAGCAGGCTCCAGACTGTGAGCTGTCAGCAAAGAGCCCAGCGCAGGGCTCGAACCCATGAACCGTGAGATCATGACCTGAGCTGAAGTTGGACGCTTAACCTACTGAGCCACCCAGGTGCCCCTGTTACCCAGCATTTTAAAATCTGATGTCCCACATCTGTAAACCACCTAACCAGGCTTCTCCTTTTTTTCTATTTTTATTTTTATTTTTTGAGAAGGGGGTGGAGGGAGTGGTATAAAAACCCATGTTCTCTTGAGGGTTCAGAAAAGGAAAAGAATTATGTTCACCATAACCATAGGTACAAGTGTTCTGATGAGAGGAGATGTACTTGAAGTGGCTAAGGAAACACTCCACTCCCCAGAAAAGCGGTCCTGGCCAAGAACTCTTGAGTACCTCAATTCTGGTCTGCCTCAACAATGTGATCTAGGTTTCACCCTGCATGAGTCAAGGTTGGATTGGATGTGGGCCGTGAGACAAAGGGGAAGGTTAAAGATGACACATAGGCTTTGGGCTTGAGCATTTATATGACATGGCATTATTCATCAAAGGAGTGATTGGGACAGGCTACTAGAAATCAAGATTGCATTTTGGGCTTACTAGTGCAATGAGCCTTCTCTTCACGCAAACAGAAATGGTAAATAGGCAGCTGGAAATGTAAGTCTGAAACTCTGATGAAGGATTGGAGCTAGAAATACATGCTTGGGGGGGCGCCTGGGTGGCGCAGTCGGTTGAGCGTCCGACTTCAGCCAGGTCACGATCTCGCGGTCCGTGAGTTCGAGCCCCGCGTCGGGCTCTGGGCTGATGGCTCAGAGCCTGGAGCCTGTTTCCGATTCTGTGTCTCCCTCTCTCTCTGCCCCTCCCCCGTTCATGCTCTGTCTCTCTCTGTCCCAAAAATAAATAAACGTTGAAAAAAAAAATTAAAAAAAAAAAAAAACATGCTTGGGAGTTGTCAATGAGTAGATGCTATGTAGGGCCATATGGTTTGAGGAAAGAACTCAGGTGGTGAACTTGAAGATTAAGAGGTCTGAGACCCCCCATCTACTGTTGACAAATGTTAACCTCATAAGAGGCCATGTCCAATTTCATAATGGAAAGTAAAAGAAAACCCATTTGCCTTTTTAGAATTTATTTTTAGACATTGTGAAAAGAGGTGCATTATTATTAAAACCCACTGCAGGTTCCCTGGAGGGAAATGGGTCTGGTTATAAAAGGGCAACTTATGATGTTAAAACTCTTCAGTGTTTTGACTGGCGGTGGTGAACCTGTGAATCTAGATAAATAATTGGTTAAGACAAATGAATAAGCATAAAACTGAGAAACTCTGGATAAGATGGATGATTATATCAAAGTCAATATACTGGTTGTGCTAGAATAGTTTTGTATGATGGTGCCATTGGGGGAAACTGGGCAGTGGGTGTATCTATTTCTTATAACTACATGTGAAACTAATTTCAATTAAGTCAACTTTTAAGAAAATATTTATAAAAATTACATAAGCTTTCGATTAATTTGAAAACAGGTAATACTCAGAAGAAAACAAAACACATGGGACATTAACATTCTTACATGTAAAAATAAAAAAAGCTAACCAACTGATCTACTTCCTTCAATTGTATTTAGTATTACATGACACAAAGATAAGAATTTATTGGTTTTTATTAGCTTTTCCTCTCTTTTGTTAATGTGTTTGGAATTATGCTGTTCTATTTTCACCAAATGACACCAGTAGTCACAAAAATTAGTGTTCGGTCTCTGAAAATTTATTAAGGAAGAGAAAGCTATTCAAAGGTCGTTTGGTACAGCAGCGCTCTGCTTTTGTCTGCCTACGTTGTTTCAGAAAAAGCACTTAAGGTATTAATATTTTTTAGCAGTAGCAGAAAACTGGCTCTTGCAATGATCATTCTTGCAAAACCCAGAAGTAAGTCAAATAATCCCACTTAAAATTAGGGGCTGTTAATAAGAAGATAAGAATATTTGAAGATGTTAAATAGTGTTTTGTGATTGAGTTTGAAGGAGAACTATGACCTTTTATTTTAAGATGTTAAGTACTGTGTCTTAGTGGAACTAGAACTCTTTACATGCAGGTAATCATTTCATTTCAGTTTTCTGTGGAAACATACTTATTAGCATTTAAGCAAAAATTGGAACATTTTCCGTGTTAAGTTTAACGTATTTGAAGTATTATAGTTACAAGTTCTTACACATAATTTTTGCTTTTAGGACCTTGGTTTCCATTACCTAGAACAGACATACCACGTATTCTTTAACAGTTTTGTTAGTTTTTAATGTAGATTATTTTGACTTTGGACACAGTGAAGAGAAACTGTTTGACTTTGCCTCCTATTAATTGTATTTGTTTTAAGATGACATGGAAAATTGTCTACCAACAATTTAGTTTAAGAAAATCTTGGCTATTTTTAAACTTGTCTTTTAAAAGAATTTGATTTTTTAAATGAACTTGGAAACATATTTTTTGGAAAGTAACCCCAGATCTCTCTTTCTAATGAATAAATAATAGACTTCCTATGTCCCTCTAACCTGTTGTTAGTGCCAGAAACAGAGTGATCTTTCCAAAATCCTGTTTAAAATCTCTCAGTGAATTCTCATTGCTGTAGGAACCAACTCCAGACTCCCTAATGTGGCTGTGAAGAGTAGTTTATGAAGTAGCTGGTCTCTCTCCAGCCCCATTTTCCATGTATCTTCCCCTGCCTGCCCCCCCCCATCCCATTATCAAGATTATTAATCTCACCTCCAAACTTTTGATGCCCTCTTAGTGAAACATCTTCCCCTTTTCTTGACTCTTTATATTTGCCCTGACACCACCATCCTGTTGACCTGCATTGCCCCCACTCCTCTTCTTCAGGCATTATTTTTTTCTTTTTTAAGGCCGTGTTAAAGCATGTAATCTGGTCCATTTGTAGTTCTTCAGCAAATGAAATACATCTCTGTTTTCCTAGGCATTTAATGTGGTACTCAATACTAATGCAGTCTTTAGGTGGGCCTTTACTATAATACAGTTGTATTGTGTGGTCCTGTTTTCTTAATGAGGGAAGTAGGAAAGGGGAAGGAATTAAAGTTGAGAGAAACATCTGTAGCCCACTCAGTGCATCCCCCACTGCGCATGGCTCATAGGACCTCCGCAGTTTAGCAGTTTTTATAATGAACTAATAAAAGAAATTGATTATGAATAATTCAGGAGAAGGGAATCATGAGGAAAAGTTAAAAGAAAATCTATAAGAATAGGATTATTTCACTGGATAAGTGAAAGTAATTTTCTGTGTAAATATCTTTAAAAAACAATGACCACGTGCTTTTCATGCTTTCAATCAAATTTAGTACAAGAAAATGGAATTCTAATGTGGTGCCAGTCTGTGAAGAGTAGAAGGGTTTCCTGGCAGTATAAGTCTGTTGAAAACTAGAATGAGGAGAATATGAAAACTTAAAGGGTAGGAAGTTCTATCAGTCAATCAAATGCTACTTTTATAGTTTAGCACTAATTGCACAAACTTGTTATAAAACTGACGAAGAAGTAAAACATTACTCAGTATCTCACCATCCAGAAATGCACTCTGGAAATTTGAAAGAACAAGACAAGAGACCGTCTATCTGGAACTACTTAGGAACTGACCTTCAAGAAGATAGAAGGATGGACTGCATAAGCCTAACAATGATTTAACCAATTTAATATAACTTCAAGGAAACAGCTTACTGGACACGTTGGGCAAAGAATGATTATGATTAGATTTTTGGTAAACTGAGCTATGATTCTTAGCAACTGAATAACTTTTTTAGAATCGGATAATTTTTTTGTGAACAAAACTAAAATGAAAGGTGCCCAAGAAATTTAATTGGACTGCTGACCTAATTAAACATTGTTCTGTGTTCTCAATAGGTAGCTGAAAGAATTTATTAAAAACAAAAATCGAGTCTTTAAATCTTCACTTTAAACTGTAGGTCACTGCCGTTAAGTAATCACATATGTGTAATTTCTGTCTTAAAGCTGGACAATGCAGATGAGCAAGCTGCTCAGATCAGAAGGGAACTTGATGGTCGTTTGCAGCTAGCAGAGAAGATGGCAAAGGTAAATGGTTAACTTTGACACACTGTGCCACACTTCTTTGTATGTAGATTTCCGTGAGCTGAAAAAGTTTTGTATAGATAAATGCAGCATAATTTTTATCATTTTCTTCTCTGTGTGCATGTTTCTTAAGCCCAAATATCTGCATATTGTCTGAATGGGGCATATTATCTATTTTACAAATCCTTCCTTATACATAGGACATATTTAAGTTCAGTAACTTTTGTAGATTAAAGCCATGCCTGATTTTCTCAAATTGACAGATTTAAAAGAATTTTAATGTTGCACTAAACATAATATAATCAGGGAGTAAAATATTGTCCCTGTGAAATATGTGAAATCACATATTCTAAAGTATTCACAGTGATTGGCACATAGTGGAGTCAACTAATATTTGAATGGATGAAAGATATAGCTTGAAGTTTCTTGTAAAAAGTCTCTGATTGTGTATTTAATGTTTTATTTTGTGCAATCACTGTGTTTCTCTGTAATAGGAATAAATTTCTTTAAAAAAATTTTTTTTTAATGTTTATTTTTGAGAGAGAGAGAGACAGAATGCGAGTGGGTTAGGGATAGAGAGAGAGGGAGACACAGGAACCGAAACAGGCTCCAGGCTCTGAGCTGTCAACACAGAGCCTGACGCAGGGCTCGAACTCGTGAGCCACAAGATCATGACCTGAGCCGAAGTCGGCTGCTCAACTGCCTGAGCTGAAGTCAGCTGCTCAACTGCCTGAGCCACCCAGGCACCCCTGTAATGGAAATAAATTTCAAACAAAAACCTTGAATTTCTTTTTAAGACTTTAAAGATCATGGAACTTCATTATCTGCCTCATTCTTTAGTATAATTGATGCATTAATTTATTAGTGGTAAGGGAAAATTTAGTCTTTACCAATAGACTTGAGGCTATAGTGCTCTTGATCTGAGACTATGATTTTTTTTCCCTTTTTTTCTGCTAAGCAAAACTTTGAATATTTGGTGGTAGACTCTTCCTTTCCCTCCCTCCATCTTTCGGATGACTCCTCCCTATTGAGGGAATATTACTCATTTCTTTAAAATTTAAGTATAACGTGTACAGTATACAGATACTTAGTTGACAGCTCAGTGAATATGTGTGTATATATACACATATATATATATATACACTGTGCGACCACCTCCCAAATTAAGATAGTGAACTTTTCCAGCACTAGAGAAGACACATCCTGTGCTGATTTTAACAATTTAAATGCGTTTGTTTTTGCAAAGACAAATATATTTGTGAATAATGTATAAGTTTTAAGAACACTAATACTGTGTTTATCTAAAAGTCTGTTAAACTAAAAAGTAGGGAAGTTGTTGAGAAATCGGAGATAAATAGAAAAGTAGAGAAAATTGAGAGAAATTTGGGTAGCAGAGAGGAGAGTAAGTTGTGAGAACCAAATCGGAGATAGACGAGGAAGTATCTGCAGATGAATGAAAACATAGGATGGTGTGAGTTGGGAGCTAGAGAGTTCTATTCATCCAAAGGGCAGTGGTTATAGGGCAGCATGCCTTGTTACTATGGTCTGGATATCTGGAGAGGCACTGCATCATTCCAGAGATAAAAATGTCAGATTCATAGCATGGAAGTCAAGTTAGATTAAGGCGATTAGAAGCTTTAGAGAAGAAAATACTTTCCCCAAAACCCTCAGCTGAATTGGAAGCTGGCTGGAAAGACCTTTGCTTTTCTAGAAGACCCAAGGCTGGGAGAGAATCCAGAGAGATCTTCCAGACCCTGTGGGGAAGGACCCTGGAGCTGAGAGCTGCATTTGCAGATTGCCTAGGTGTATGTAGATTGTACCTGAGACTGCGCACATTGTCATGAGTTGGATTATGACAGGCCCTTCTGTAAGGGCCTGGCCAGAGATGTGATGCTTTAGAATAAAGTTTAAATGAATTTCTGGAGAGTAATGAAACAGGAGAGCCTTGGTGTTTTCTCAAGGCCAGGCCTGGGGAGGAGGATGTGGGTTTATAACCTCTGGACTTGAGAAGGGTCAGTGATGCACCTACAGAGAGTTCTCTTTGATGACACCCTGCTGATGCCATCACAACCATTGATACATTTTAAAAAGTGTGGAGAAGGGCCAGGCACTTGGGTGGCTCAGTTGGTTAAGCAAGCGTCCAATTCTTGATTACAGCTCAGGTCAAGATCTCATGGTTTCTGAGATCAGCCCCATGTCTGCTTGGGATTCTTTCTCACTCTCCTCCCCCCCCCCCCCCCGCCCCCCGCCCATCCCACACTCCCACTGTGCTCCCATCTCTCTCTCTCTTTAATAATCTCTCTCTCTCAAAATAAATAAACAAATAATAATAATAAATATATAAATAAATAATAAATAATAATCTCTCAAAATAAATAAACATTAAAAAATAAAGTGTGGAGAAGGATGTGAAGCCAGTGGGATTGGAAGGGGGAAAAATGCCACCAAAAATAAAATGCCTTTTGGTGAATATACTGACATAGCAGATAGAACATGTTTAATTGCTTTCTACTTTAATTGCACCAATTATAAGCCATCTTCATAAAATATTCATGGCGCTAATTATAATTACTGACTTTGTTGCATTGTCTGTCTATAATCTATGAACCCACAATGGCAGATGATACAATGAATCTGTTTTATAGACCAGGAGATTGAGATCTGGGGAAGATTATTGATCTCAAGATTACATAACGAATAATGTGCTGGAGGCTGGGCTCAAACCCTGGTCCTTTGACTCCAGAACCTGGTTTGCTCTCTTGGGTGCAACTGCCTGTTCAATCTGATAAATCCAGAAGTGTGGTCCATTAGCTAATCATTGGTAATCAGTAACCCCTCCTACCACACTTCACAATACGATATAATAACAAGGAAGCCCCAGGGCAGAAATCTGTTTGAAAGGATAGAAATACTGACCTTAATACTTTAGCCAAGGTCTAATTTGGAAGTAGTCGGAAAGGTGTGGACTGAGCCAGAAAAACCTGTAGGCAAATCCATGATTGCCATTTCCTATATATAGAACATTAGGCAAGTTTATTTAACTTTTTGGAGCCTGAATTTTTCCATCTGTAAATTCAGTGTTTATTGAACACCTGCTAAAATAGCTATGCAATGTTGTAGGTGCTTAGGATACATCCAGACAAATGTGTGGTTGTCTTGGGATAAAACCAGACAAAAATATATCTGCTATGCCCTAACAGAGCTTGCATTTGAGAGAGCCCCACAATAAGCAATATATGTTCTATATAACTGAATTATGGAGGGTGATCATTTACTGTTTAGAAAATAAAGACAAGGTAGAGTCAGGAGTTTGGAAGGGAGGGAGGGTGCTTAAAATCTCCTGTTAAGTGGTCAGGTTAGGCCAGTTCTTGGCAGTGGTGTCTTTTCGGTTACACCAAAAAACTTGGAATCATCTCTGACTCCCTTCTTTTTCTCGTGCTTCATGGCAAATTTATTAGAAAACCCATTTGCATCTGTCTTCAAAGTATTTCTAGAATCTGACAGCTGTCTCCATCTTCCACCTACTACTCAGGTCCAGGCTTCATCTAGTGAAGGTTAGGAGCACTTAAAAAGTGACTAAATTTGAACACTGAGAATTTTTTTATGGAGCAAACATTTTCACATATATCATGTGTTAGGGCTGCTAATGAGCGAGTAAATTAGGACTTTTAAACCATGGTTTATAAGAGCAACTCACAGTTAAACTAGAGAATAACCCATTTCTGATTCTTTTCTAATTTAACAGATCAAATTTAACATATAGAGTTGCCTGAAGTACCCTTGATTTTGTTTCCAAGAAAGAGGCAACATAAGCAGGCTAAATAAAGTTGATGAAATACTATTAATAAGCCTCTGAGCTTTAAAGCAGGATTGTCTATCTTTTCCCCCAGAGAGGAAAAAAAAATTGAGTATAGTCTATTTCTTGAAAAGTTGGAAAATGCTGATAAAACAGTCACTTTTGGTGATTCCTGCCAGTCTCCTCCTTAAAAAATGATAGTGAGTGAAGTGTTGTTTTTAACTAATGCTAAATAGGAGTAGGATCTTTTATATGGTGATGGTAAGTTTTCCATCAAATAACACCTTAAAAATTTGACGAAAGAAAATTGGTGCATCCAGGCTTTCAAAGAAGGTATTTCTTTTTGCTTTGCTAAAACAAAAATTTTAAAAAGGCAAAAATCATGACTCCTACACATATACAGCGAACACACAATAAAGGTTTCATTGAGAGCATAATGAACAAGCCAACTAGTTATAGATGAAGTAACCTCAAGAACATACTAGAACTAGGTGGTTTTAGCCAAGGTTAAAATAAGATTCATGGATTAAATCTGAAAGTGGTTAATTTCCAACAAAGTTGTAAAGTATAACCATTGGATTCTCTTATTCACCACACACACACTATTTGTATCTTTTTCAGACAAAATTCTGTAAGGTTAACATGTAATTTCACTTTTTAAATTTTTTTTTTAATGTTCATTTTTGAGAGAATGTGAGTGGGGGAGGGTCAGAGAGAGAGGGAAACAGAATCCAGAGCAGGCTCCAGGCTCTGAGCTCTCAGCACAGAGCCTGCTGTGGGGCTTGAACTCACAAATTGAGAGATCATGACCTGAGCCAAAGTTGGATGCTTAACTGACTGAGCCACCCAGGCGCCCCTGAGACTTTTCATCAATAAACAGTAAATTGAACTTAGTATATTTCCTCAGATGACCCTTGGATGTCCTTTATCCATACAGGACATTGAAAGGACCTTCCCCCCTCACCCTTTTTGCCTTATTGCTAAGTTTTGGAGACTTTTCATAACAACTTTTAAAGTCAGTGCACCAATCTATAAATCTATTTTTATGGCTTATTTTGCTTGTAGTTTTGTTTTTCCTTTACATACATTGAGAAATCATTCCAAAACTTTTCTTTTTCACCAAAGGAAACCAAGGTATTCTGTACCTGACTAGCTATGTGTTTTTCCTGGGATTGCAAACTGACTGTTTTTGGGGTGTCACTTGAAACTATAAAGGAATGTTGAAAGGGTATTTAAGAATCTTACAAACGTTACTTCTGAATGTGGATATTTAATTACTGTGTGATAATAAATATTCAATTTTAATATTGATTATATGTAAATTATGTTAAAAGAAATACGTGAAGGTTGTACTGGGGGGGAAAGAAAAACAGGTGGCCTGGGACTCTGGGACTGATTTGTAAAGTGGTGCCAGGTGTTTCTTTCCAGCCCATGAACAAACGAGGGCACGTGAGTCACAGGTTAGGTGCTGGTTGATGGGAGCATTCTGGATGTGTTCTAGTTATCTCAGAGATGAGGGTTCCTTGGGTTAGGCTTTGAGTGATGCCAAGGGAAACTGTAAGGAAGACACTGCTTTTCTAGGGCATTAGGCAGCTGTTTGGAAGGTGGCTGCTTTAGGCTTTCATTCCCAGCCAGTTTTGTGCTAAGTAGGTGGATATGGTATGTCATACTTGATACCATTATAAACTCTCTACCTCTAAGGAAAGAGCTAATGCCAATTGTCAAGGGTTAAGGAAGAGCCAGTAGCGGGAGGAAGTCTCATTTTGCTGTTTGTAGTAATATGAATGGCTATAATCTTCTCTAAGGGCAATTTGGCAATGTCTGTCAATATTTTTTGGAATACCGATACTTGGAATGTCCTTTTCATCGAGTGAAAGAAACCGAAATCTGATGGCAGAGATAGAAGGATCAAATGTCAGTGCTCATGTGACCAAAAAGAAAATGACTCTTCTAAGTTGATATTATTCTTTTATATGTAGATGTGAAAATTCTAGAAATATCATATTGCTATTTCACATGATTTTTTAATTTGAATGCTTATTTTATAAAAAGGATATCTTCTCAATAATACACATCTGTGGTAAGGGAGAGATTTAAAATGTTTGTTTCCCAACAGGCAAGGCATCCTGTACTGAACATTTTTCTTACCGACCAATTACCCCAAGCATTTCAAAGTTACCAGTGGCTAATTAAGATCGATACACACACTAAAGTTTCTTTCATGTAGGTTTCCAGTTTTTACTTAAGCAAAACCTTATCAAAAATAAAGTTAATGTGAAAATGTAACTCATCTTGTACCATAATGATTCTGAGTGAGGGATATAAGTAGGGTACTCTTATACATAATCAAAATTGCCAAAGCCTCATGATTTTAAAGCCTGAAGACTCAAGTATTGGGTAGCTGCATTTATACTGAGTATCATAATTTCTGAGAGTCAAATATATACATCATGTGATCTTTTATGCTAAAAATGAAATATGTCTTTTGTAACGTTATTTTAAAATTATTTTCAAGGAAAGAAACTTCCCCAAATTCATAGCAAAAGAAATGGAGAATATGTATATAGAAGAGTTGCGATCTTCAGTGAATTTGCTAATGGCCAATTTGGAGAGTCTTCCAGTTTCAAAAGGTGGTCCGGAATTTAAACTACAAAAACTAAAACGTTCACAGAATTCTGCCTTTTTGGACATTGGAGATGAGAATGAGATTCAGCTGTCAAAATCTGACGTAGTGCTGTCATTCACCTTGGAGGTAAGTGTCTTTATCCCATACTCACCTCTGACAGCCTGAATGAGGCTGCAAAATAATTTCTGCTGACCTTCGTGGTAACTCTTTGAATTTAAAGCAGTGTAATATATTTTGAAGAAGTTACATTATTCTTCATTTGCTAGACAATCAGGTTGTGAATGCAAATTAATGCAAATTGCTCTTTAAACCTAACAGCAGTTTTAGGATTAAATAGTAAAATGAGTTTTGAGGGAAGTCATCTTGTGCCAACTAGGCTGGTGTACGTTTATTGATAAAGTTAAACACCAAAGTACTCTTTAAAACACATGATTTAAATCTCTAATTTGGGAATTGCTTTCAGGCTTTGGTTTAGCTTTGTTTTTCATCTACCTCACTTGTGTTTTTCTAGCCTCAACTCACACCATCTAGCTTTGAAACACAATATTGGGTGAATATAGATGATAAGTAGTTCTTCCTTTCCAGGATGTCCATTTTTGTTATAGATAATATTTTAAGGACGAGGAACAGATGTGACACATTTAAAATTGTCCTCCTGGAGGCGCATCTGAGTGGCTCAGTTTCAGTGTCTGACTCTTGATTTTGGCTCAGGTCATGATCTCATTTGAGCCCTGTGATGGGCTCTGTGCTGATAGTGCCGAACCTGCTTGGGATTCTCTCCTTCGCTCTCTGCCCCTTCCCTGCTCATGCGTGTTCTCTCTCCCCCCTTCTCCCTTCTCAAAAATAAATAAATTGTAAAAAGGTAAAAAATATTGTGTTTCCTGAGACCTCAGAGTTTCATCATTTTTATATAATTCACTGGAAACCAGATATTGATACGGACTCTTATTGCCACAACCACTTGATGTTTTTCGTGATTACATTTTTTCATTGCTAATCTGTGTATTTGAGCTAATCCATGTAATATTTTTATGTATTTATACAAAAAAACAGACACACAATATCAAGGTTAAATTTATAGCTCTCTCAAAAATTAAAACTTCTAACTCCTTCCTTGCATTGTTAAATTGTCACTTTGCTGGTACCCAGTACTGCTATTTGAGTTTGTGAATTGACAGAGAAAAGTACATGGAGTCTTAGGAGGTACCGTTTTAAATTTCCCTGTTGATAATTCTTACTCTTGGCTCGCTTAGGTTGTGGCAGAAAAATGTGTGCTTTTTGTTCTTTCCTCCACCTGTTCAACTCTAAGGTAAATTCAGGCTTCAGGATAAGCCAACTGCCTCTCTCTTTCTTGACTTCCAGGCTAATGATTTCTGTGTAGGTTAACAGATTAAATGTACTGTCAGAGTAGAGATAGGTTTTCTTCTGACTCAAGCCTCAGTTCTGGGGTTCCCTAATGATTGTGCCATTATTGCCTTTCTTCTCAGTCTCTTGTCATTACTGGGTTTCTTCTCAATCTCTCCAATATCTTAAAGAGATATTTAAAAGTAGGGGCGCCTGGGTGGCGCAGTCGGTTAAGCGTCCGACTTCAGCCAGGTCACGATCTCGCGGTCCGTGAGTTCGAGCCCCGCGTCGGGCTCTGGGCTGATGGCTCAGAGCCTGGAGCCTGTTTCCGATTCTGTGTCTCCCTCTCTCTCTGCCCCTCCCCCGTTCATGCTCCGTCTCTCTCTGTCCCAAAAATAAATAAACGTTGAAAAAAAAAAAAATTAAAAAAATAAATAAATAAATAAATAAAAGGAAAATACACAGTATTTTACATGTCGAATTTCCTTAGCATACCTGTCTCAGTTTTCCTATTGACCAAGATATAAAGTGCCCAGTTTTTTTTAAGGCTTTGTATGAAACAAAATGAGTTTATTATAATTTGTAAAGCAGCTTATTTTTGTCACGTATAAATCTGCCATTATATAAACACGCAGAACTGGAAACAGTTCAGAACGTCATCTCTTTTCTCTATTCTTTAAAAAACTGTAAACAATACTAAATAATTGGCTCTTACGGACTTATTTCCCTACTTAAAAACAAAATTATGTTCGCGAGTTAGTGTCTGTGTGAAACCATGCGATGTTCTATGCTTCATCACCAGTGTCTTAAACAGGGCTGAGCCTGTAGCAATAAAATGGCATTGGGGGAGAATAGGAGTTAAAACTTCATTTTGTGTGGTCTGAGAAACTTGTATATTTATAAAATTATTTTGATGTTCTTTATTGCTATGTGTATAAAGGCAGATATTTTCCTTCCTTAGCATAATACAGATCTTTTCTATGATGCCCCCAGTATTATAAATAGGAGATGTGTGTTCAACAACAAAATGAAATCACATTCAGTGCAAACTACATACACAGTATGTATCTGTAGACCCCTTAGAGAATAGACAGGTCCCCCTCTGTCCCCAGGGCCTCTGACCTCAGCCTAGCTAAACTCCATAATTATCCCTGGCCCATTATCCAAGCCTTGCTTCTCAGCCTAAGAAAATTCTGAAAGGCAAGTAGTTAATCCACTTTAAGGGTCTCACATTTCATCAGTCAAGCTTAGAATTGGTCTAGTGAGAAAGGTTTTTTTCTAGGAACTGAAGTCTGGGTCTAAGGGATAAGTGCAAATTTGAAAAACTCATATTTTATCACCCTCTTTAAAATTGCTGCTGACTGCTCTGTTCTCTCACCCCACCCTATTATGTTTTCAAGCTGAATTTTTGCCACAGCTCTTAACCACCTACTATATAATTCAGTTATTATGTTTATTATTCATCTGATTTATTCTACTACAATGTAAGCTATGGGAAGTTGAGGTCTTTTGTTTACTGAGGTATCACATGAGCCTAAAACACTGCCTGCTACACAACTAGCTTGATAAATACTGATTGAGTTGGGGACTTTGGTGGTTCAAAAAGCAGCAGTTGGCCACACATGATTACTTTCAGGTCTCTCCATTCATGAAGCCTTCAGTTCAGAGAGAATAGTAAAGCAAGAGACCAGCTAAGCCACAAAACTGTAAGCCGTACAGTGGGATTTTAAAATTAAATATTCAAGTCAGGGGAGGACACCAGATGTTCATCTATGAAGTTGAGTCTGCATGTCGTAAGAGAAGAGGAATGGTTTTCGCTGGCACGAGAACAGTTGGTTTTCACTGGTTTTAGGCTTGCAGACCCTGTGACTTCTTTCTCTGGTATATGTGGTCCCCATATACTGCTCAGCTTTGTTTTCTCAAACCTGCCCACACCCTGATGCCACAGAACTCTGGACAATTCAGAAGCATGTTACCAAGCTTTATATTTTGTACGTGCCTCCCTTCTTTTTGCTTCTAGAATAACTATATATTTTATCTTTATCATATCAGTCACAGAGATTGGGGAAGAGAAGATGAAATTTAGACTAGTTTTATTTTCTGTAGTTGCATTGTCAAGTCTTGCAGGGAAATGGTAGAAACCGTTACCTAAAATTAGGTTAGTTGATGGTTCATGGGATTCTGGGCTGTCTTTATCGTTAATGATTAAGACTAGCTGCATTTTTTTTTCTCCTTTTGGAAACCAGATCTGCAGAATTGTGGTGTTTTGTGTATATATATGGATTCCAAACAGAAGTTCCTTCTTTTGAGAGTGGCGATTCTGCAGAATAAAACCTTCCCGGCACAGATGGGAGTATTGTTTTGCAGAGCAGAAAACAGTTTCCTGAGTTGTATGCTTTAGGAGGTCCTGTTTACAGTAGCTTGTAGTAGAGGTGACAGAAATAGTGTTAAGCATATGCTTCCTTTCTTCTTTTTTGAACTTTGACTATTAAACACACTGTAGAAAGAGATGCAGGGCAAATAAACCTATTCCCAAATAGGAACTAAAACATTTCTAGATTTATCATGTGTACATGATTCTGTTGCTTCCTATATTTTAAGTGATCTTCCAAAAAATTTTATTTAGAAGTCATTGGGGTCAGGGCACCTGGGTGGCTCAGTCGTTTAAGTGTTTTAGCTCAGATCATGATCTCACAGTGAGTGAGTATGAGCCCCTCCATCAGGCTCTATTCTGACAGTGAGGAGCCTGCTTGGAATTCTCTCTTTCCCTCTGTCTCTGCTCTCTTCTGCTCGAGCTCCCTCTCAAATAAACTTAAAAAAAGAAAAAAAAAAGTTTACAAATGACCAAAAAAAGAAGTCAATTAGGGTCATGGTAGTAAGTCCATGTG
Source organism: Leopardus geoffroyi (assembly GCF_018350155.1). Classification (NCBI taxonomy): domain Eukaryota; kingdom Metazoa; phylum Chordata; class Mammalia; order Carnivora; family Felidae; genus Leopardus; species Leopardus geoffroyi. The sequence goes on along the minus strand of NC_059331.1, from coordinate 140,437,192 downwards.
GAGTTGGCTTTTGATCGATAGAGTTACAGATCTCATTTGTTTTAGTTTCTGCTTAGTTCTAACGAGTTTCAAAATGATTAACAATGAAGCTGATTTATTAAGAATATATACCTTCTTTTGCTTACTTTCCATCAATAAGATGAAGTGCTTTACTTCAACTTCCTTGAATGTATTAGGGAAGCTGTGAAAGATAATTCTGTTATTAGTTCTTAGTCTGTTTTCAGTTAAGTCCTTATTTTTATTCGTGACTTGGTATGCATTTCATTGCAATAAAATGACAAAAGTCTTGATTGAGGAGGAAAATGGTCCAGAGTTTGACCTTTTTTAGTGATTAGTTTCCTATTTTTTTGTGAAAAACAAATTTGGCATTTGTATTTATGAACATAATCCTTCTGTTGTGCTGGAGAGTGAAAGGAAAAATAGTTTTTTTAAGATGGCTTCTTTGAGACCTTTTGCCTCCAGATTCATATCACAATTCGTGAAAGGGGTAATGATTTAATAATGCATTAAGTGATCAATATATGATTTTTTAGTGGATATTTTGGTAGCTACTTGGCATGAATGCTGTTTATCTTGTTTGTACAAATACAACACGAGATCAGTAAAGACATGAATGTATGTTATGAAAATGCCATTGAATATATTTTATGCAATTTGAGAACTGAGGAAACTTTTGGGTTGCAAGTTTTGGTTGAAAAAGCTATAGCATGTAATATTCAATAATCATATTTTATGTGTATACCCAGTGAAAACATTAGGTTACAGTGTTTTAAAATCAGTAGCCTTTTATATGAGTATAAAAGGCTCACTTGAAAAAAAATTGTTTCCTTTTTTTCCAGGACTTATAGATGCATAAAATAATATCACCTTCTACCCTTTTCCAGTAAACTGCCTTAAATTAGCACATACTTTTAGTGGATGAAGAAGTCCTTTTTTTTCCTTGTGAAGTTAGTAGAAAGATGTTCATTGGCAAGTTAAATTTTCCATATTTCATAATACATACATCTGCTATAATGCGTATTCTTCTATAAATAGTAGTAGTCATCTAAAATAAGTGAATATAGAAAATTCTGATGTCATATATTCATAACAGTGAATTGGTATTATGTGTACCACTCATAAATCGTATTCCACTTTATGTGGAACTCAACCTGTACATGTTTTAGCACATTCACTGAGATTTCATTGGTCATTCTGTTTTACCTGATGCAGACTTGCCATCGTTTTTTAAGCATCTGAGTGTATACCTCACTTATTAATTCAGTAGGGCTTATATTTAGAGATTTTAACCTTACTGTAATAGCTGGAAGGAGAGATTTCTTCAATATCCAATATTTCTTCAATTTCTTCAAAATTTATTCAATTTCTTCAATATTCTTCAACTCCAATATTGAAGAAATCTTGAACATTCTTCAGAATATTGAACATTCAGAAATATTGAACATTCTTCAGAATGTTATTTACTTTACCTTTCATGAATACAGGTGGATTCTAAGGAAGAAAAAATACCATTGGTGTTACCAGATAATTTATTCAATTGGTCATTCTAATTGTAGTCAATGCTGCTATCTCTGTATATTGCTAAAGGCTGCCAACTTGATGTATCATTTAAATTTTTTTTATCTTTAGATTGTCATCATGGAAGTTCAAGGTCTGAAGTCTGTTGCTCCCAATCGAATTGTTTATTGTACAATGGAAGTGGAAGGAGGAGAAAAACTGCAGACAGACCAAGCTGAAGCCTCAAGGCCACAGTAAGGCACTTAAAAAAAAAAAATTCTCCCCTTCCAAAGAAACCCGGTTTGTTTATTTGCAGCATTGTGTGGTTTTATACTCTGAAACTGTTATTTGGCCAGGCTTGTCTGAACTGTGCTAGAATTATTGTATGCCTTTCTAGATAAGGATGCCGTAAATAGAACTGTAGCAGAATCCCTGTGTAGTACGAACAGAAAATCTAACATGCAAATGAGAAGCTAATTATTAGGCAATTAAATGTTGGTAAGTCATTTAAAAGGAAAACATGCATTATATGTTATTTAGAAGGTAGTGCTTGATCCTATTTCAATTTCTAGAATTGTAACTTAATAGCTTTTCCATTTCTATATATTATAACACTTATGTTGAGGTAGCTACAATTTGGCACAATGTCTTAGAAGCCTACAAAGCCTAAGTAGGGAATAGGCTTGAGGTAGAGAAGCAGTTAATGACAACCATACAGTAATCAGAGAAGCTAAAGCTGTTTTCTGCTGGCAGTTTTATGTTTCAGATTGTGGAAATGAGTTTAATTAAGTTTGGAAGATGTTCTTTTTAACTGACTGAAACTTGGGAAACATCACAGTCTCTGGTAGAAATAACCAGGCTAGTCTGAGGAATTTGAGTGAAAATTGCCTGGCTTTCATTTGTACACTGCCTATAGAAAAGAATTTTTTTTTTTTCCTTCCTCAGGGTTTAGGATTTTTGTCTTATCACAGCATGATGATGGGACTAATCATACAGGAGACATCGGTTCAGATCTTGGCTAGGCACTGGTTACATAGTGGTAAATAAAACCTTTCGTTCTCTGTAGGGCAGGCACAGTTTAAGGTAGAGACACAAGTTGACATGTAACAGGACAGATGTGCACAGAGTATTATGAGATGGAGGAAGAAGCAAGTTGCAGCTTCTCACCCTGCCTTACAAAAAGCCATACAGGTCTGCCCCTAGCCTGCCCCTCATTACCTCTGGGACCTCACCTTGACCCTCCGTTTCCCTGGTCAATTACTGGACTTCATGCAGTTCCTTCAACATCTCAGCCTGTTACCATTGCACTTGCCTTTTCCCTCTGCCTGCCTGCTTTCTTACCTTTGTACGGCTGGGTCCTTGATACTAAGAATCTTAACACAAACTTCACTTGCTGGGAAGATCTTTTAGATAACCCAATATGGAGCAGATACCTTCTGGCTCATTTTAATTTTTAGACCAATGTGTTTCTCATCTGTTCATTTGGTATTGTTTTCCCTTGAGAAAGGGGAAGATATCTTGTCCTATTTGATCTTCTAGTACCTGGTAGATTGTCAGAACTTACTAGTTCAGTTGTTTGCACTTATTTTTATGACTTAGTCACAGCAAATATTTAAGGTCGTAGTATTTACTCTTGCACGCAAGTAGAGTTGAGTTACATTGAGTTGTGACAATGAGGTAAAAATAATGAGGGTAAACAACTCTTTTAACAGATTTTCTAAACCTAAAAGAAGGCTGTGGAGATAGAAGGAAGTCGATTGGGGCCAGTTTTGGCCAGGCATATGGAGTCAAGGGAGAAGTTTGTTTTCTGTTTTCAAGGACAGCTATATTAGTATATGTTAGTATATTCACGGAATTATGCAACCATCAGCAATTTTGAACATACTCATCACGTCAAAAAGAAACCCTATACCCTTTTCCTAACAAACTTAGATTACCCCGTCCTGAGCAACTAAGTGACTTTCTTTCTCTCTATATTTGCCAATTCCAGGCATTTTATATAAATAGGATCATATAATAGGTGCTCTTTTGTGACTGGCTTCTTTCCCTTAACATCATGTTTTCAAGGTTCTTTCATCTTGCAGGGTGTGTCAGAACTTCATTCCTTTTTATGGCTAAATAATAGTCTAAAGTAAACACATTTTGTTTCATCTAGATTTTTGACGCTAGGGTTGTTTCCACCTTTTGGCAACTATGAATAATGCTATAACTAAAGTTATACAAATATCTGTTTGAGTTCCTGTTTTCAAATGTTTTAGGTGTATTCATAGGAGTGGAATTGCTGGATTATAGAGTAATTGTGTGTTTAGATTTCTGAGGGTCCACTAAACTTCTTCCCACAGTGATTGCACCATTTTATTTTCCCACCAGCAATGTATATGCATTTCAGTTGCTTCACATTCTCACCAGTATTTATCATTTGTCACATACACACACAGTCCTTCTAGTGGGGGTAAAGTGGTATCTCATGTTGCTTTCATTTACCCTTCCCTCCTAATGAGTTGTGAGCATATTTTCATTTGTTGATTAGCTGTTTGTAGATTTTCTTTAGAGGAAAGTCTATTCAAGTCTTTTGCTCCTTTTTTAACTGGGCTGTTTATCTTTTCAGTTGTAAGAGCTACCGGTATATTCTAAATGTTAAATCCTTATATATATGATTGCAAATGTTTTCTCCCATTATGTGGATTTATATTTTTATTTCCTTGATATTGTCTTTTGCTATCATTCAGCTTATTTTGTTATTGATGCTTGTTTGTGCTTTTGGTGTCATACCCAAGAATCTGGTGTCCAGTCAAAGTCAGAGACTTATACCCTTGTTTTCTCCTGAGACTTTCATAGTTTTTCCTTTGACATTTAGGTCATTGATGTATTTTCAGTTGAGTTTTGTTCACAATATGATATAAGGGTTCAACTTGTTTCATTTGACAATTCAGTTGTCCAATTCTTCAGCTGAAGAAACTATTCTTATTACGTGTTCTTGGTACCTTTTTGAAAATCACTTTACCGTAGATAGATACATGGGTTTATTCCTGGAATCTCAGTTGTATTTCATTGATGTACTTAATGCTAGTACCACATTATTTTGATTACCATTGCCTTGTATGAAGTGGGTTTTTGTTTTGTTTTGCCTTGTATGATGTTTTAAGCATCCAGTAATGTTCTTTTTTGAGATTATTTTGTCTATTCTGTATTTCCATATGACCTTTAGGATGAATTTGTCATTTTCTGCAAAGATTTTGCAGGTATCTCTAGCTGAGATTCTGACAGAGATTGTGTAGAATCTGGTCCATTTGGAGAGTATTGCAATCTTAACAGTGTTGAGTCTTCCTGTTCATTAACATGGAATGTCTTTCTAGTTATTTAGATATTTTGTTTCTTTTAACAATAGTTTATAGTTTCCAAAGTTTAAGTTTTACACTTCTTTGGTTTAATTTATTATTTTTGACCCTATTATAAAGGAAATTGTTTTTGGATTATTTAAGTATATAAAGACAATTGATTTTTTTTTAGATGTTGATCTTCTATGCTGCACCCTTGCTGTACTTTATTCTAATGGTTTTTTGTTGGGTTTATTAGATTTTTCTTTATATAAAATCATGTCATGGGGTGCCTGGGTGGCTCAGTCGGTTAAGCGTCCGACTTCGTCTCAGGTCATGATCTCGCGGTTCATGAGTTCAAGCCCCGCGTCAGGCTCTGTGCTGATGGCTCAGAGCCTGGAGCCTGTTTCAGATCCTGTGTCTCCCTCTCTCTCTGACCCTCCCCCGTTCATGCTGTGTCTCTCTCTGTCTCAAAAATAAATAAACGTTAAAAAAAAATTTTTTTAAATCATGTCATTTGCAAATAGTGATAATTGTATTTCTACCTGATCTGGATGCTATTTATTTACCTAATTACCCTCTCTCCTTCAGTGCAGTGTTGGATAGAATTGTCAGGAGTACAACTCCTTGCATTCTTTCTGATTTTAGTAGGAAAGCCTCTATCTTTCACCAAGTACAATGCTAGCTCTGGGGTTTTTGTAGATGCCTATTAACCAATTTGTGGAAGTTCCTTTCTATTTATAGCTTGTTAAGTGTTTTCATCGTTAAAAGGTGTTGGGTTTTGTCAAACAATTTCTCTGCATCTGTTGAGATGATCATAAGGGATTTTTGCTTTTTATCCTGTTGTTATGGTGTATTACATTCTTTAATTTTCAGGTGTCAAACCAGCCTTGCATTCCTGGCATAATTTGCACTTGCTCATGATGTATAATTCTTTTTATTTGTTACTGCATTCACTTCTCCGGTGTTGTGTCAAGGATTTTTGCATCTATGTAAGAAAGAGTGGTCTACTAATATCCTTTTTTGTGTATTCTTTATCTGATTTTATATTGGCCTCATAGAATGAGTTTGCAGGTGGTCTCTGGTTTCATTTCTTTGTTTTTATTTTTGTTGAATTTTTTTGGAAAGGTATGAAGAATTGGTATTCTTTAAGTGTTTGGTAGGATTTACAAGTGAAGCTGTCTGGGGCTGGGCTGTTCTTTATGGATAATTCTCTACTAATTCAGTCTTTTTATTTGTTATAGATCCATTCAGATCCTCTGTTCCTTGTCACTTTTGGTATTTGGGATCTTTCCAGTAATTTGGCCATTTCATTCAAGTTATCTAATTTACTGGCATACAGTTAATTTATATTTTTCCATAAAGTATCATGTTTATAATGTTATATAATGTTTTTTTATTTCCATAAAGTATTCCCTCTTTCATTTCTGATTCTAGTAATTGGAATCTCCTATCTTTTTCTTACTCCATCTAGCTAAAAATTTATGTTTTCTGATGTTTAAAAACCCACCTTTTGCTTTACTGATACTTTTTTTTTTTGCATTAATTTCTATTATAATCTTCATTATTCCCTTCTTTTTCTTTTAGGTTTAGTTGGCTCTTTTTATAGTGTCTTAAAGTGGAAAGTTAGGTTTTTGAGGTCTTTCTTGATTTAGGCATTTAGAGCTATAAATTTCCTTCTGTGCACTGCTTTATCAGCATGCCGTAAATGTCCATATGTTTTCTTCATTTTCATTCATCAAGGAGCCTTGAGCCAGGGACATGTGTTATTTGTATGATAAATTGTGGAAGTAGTTTCTTAGCTGCAAGAAGATACAAGCCTCAGATGCTGTCCTGCCCCCCCCACCCACCAGCGACTGAGGGAACTGAAGTCACTCTCAACCCATTGGAAACACAACAGTATGTCACCACTCACTGGTTGGAAGCTCTTTCATGTCAGCTATTTTAGTTTATTTAATCTGTGTGTCTTAGTTCAGGCTACTGTAGCAGAAATGCCGTATACTGGGTGGCTTAAACACCAGACATTATTTGTCACAGTTTTGGATGCTGGAAGTGTAAGATCAAGGTGCTGGCATGGTCATGGTTCTTAGTGAGGGCCCTCTTTCTGGGTAACGGAAGGCCACTTTCTTGCCAGATCATCACAGAGTAGACAGTGAGCTCTTTGATCTCTTTATCCTCTTAGAGGGGCACCATTTCCGTCACGGGGGTCCCTCATGACCTCCTCCAAATCCAGTTATCTCCCAAGGGCCCCACCTTAAGACACTGTCACATTAGGGATTAGAGCTTAAACATATGAACTTTGGGTGTGCACATTCAATCCTTCACATTTCACCTACGGCCTCTCAAAATTCATATCTTCACCTGCAAAATACATTAATTCCATCCTGACAGCCCCAAAGGATTTAACTAATTCCAGCATCAGTCCTGAAGTATAAAGTCCAAAGTCTCATCTAAATATCATCTAAATCAGATATGAGTGAAACTCAAATTATGATTCATTCTGAGACAAAATTCCTCCAGCTGTGAACCTGTGAAACATTCAAGTAAGTCATATGCTTCCAAAGAACAGTGGTGGGAGAGGCACAGAATCTATCTTCCCGTTCAAAAACGGGGAAATCAGGAATAGAGGGGTGAGTACAAGCCCCAAGTAAATCTAAAAGCTAGCAAAACAAACTCCTTTAGACCTTAAGGCTCAAGAATACTCTTCTTTCGTTCTATGCTTTGCCTTGTAGAACCACTTAGGCAGTGCTCACGCCTGTGTGATGGGTATTTTGCCCCTGCAGCTTCTGGTGCCTGCCATCTGGCCTATTGAAACCAAAGTGATGGCCCCATCCACAAGGTCCTGCTGGGAAGAGGTCTTACCCTTTGAAACCAAGGGTGGGGATAGCCCTTTGTGTGCCCCCCCCCCACCCCGACCTGTGCTGCCCCACAGGCTTGTTGCACTCAAGGCCTGTGCTGGGATTGGCAGCCCTAATAATCTCTGAGTACTTCTGGAGTCATTCCTCCCTTGCTTTGAAGACTAGAATGTGTTCATAGATGAATCTATGGCCATCTGTGTAGGGGCTGAGGAGTTCAACGCCTTCCTTCATTTCTTTCCATCTCCTTTAGTTTAGTGGTGTTCCTGCTGGGATGGTTGACGAGGTTCAGGGTTCATACCTATACTTACCTCCTTATCAAATGGTTAGTCTACCACACCTTTAGTGTTCTCTTCTGTACCTGCTTTTAATTTTTATTTATGAACAGATTGAGAATCTTTAAACTCTTTATGATCTGGTACCTTTTTGCAGAATAATTCTGTCTTTAATCCATTGATCACTGTTGCTTTTTACTGCAAGCGGTCAGGAGGAACCAAGCTGCTCATCAGCGCTCGGCTTAGACATTTCCCCAGGTAAACCTCCAGGTTCACTGCATGGAAGGTTCTGCATTTCACAAAAGACTAGAACATGAACACACTTCAGCCAGGTTTATGCCTCTGGTAATGAAGATCGTCTTTCTTGTGGTTTCCAATAACCTGTTCCTCATTTCCACTGAGACCTCATCAAAATTGCTTTTACCATCCATATTTTCTGCCAACATTCTGTTTGTTATATATTCTACAAGAAGACAGAAGCTTCCTCTGTAGTTCTCATTGCTTTGAGTCTTCACCAGAACTTCCTTTAGAGTCCCTTCATTGTAATACTGGCTTCTTCCAGCATGCACCTCAGAATTCTTCCAGCCTTGATCCAGTTCCAAAGCTGCTTCCATATATTTAAGTATTTGTTTGTTACAGCAGCACCACGCTTCTCCAGTTGGGCTGCTAGAATGAAAATACTGTAGAATCCGTGGTTTAAACAGCAAACCTTTATTTCTCACAATTCTGGAACTAGAAGTCCGAGATCAGGGCACCAGCAAGGCAGGGTTCTTGCTGAGGGCTCTCTTCCTGGTTTACAAATGGCTGAGTTCTGCCTGTACCCTCACATAGTGGAGAGAGCGATCATCACCTCCATGACCTTATTCAAACTCGGTTACCTCCCAGAGGCCCTAACTCCAAACACCATCATACTGAGGATTAGTGCCTCAACATAAGAAGTGGGGGTGGGGACATAAGCCCTATGACAGTAGTAATCCATGTAATCTTGAGGGAGTGCAGATGCCCTAAGAATCTGAATACCATGTTATTTCTTTTTACAGAATCTTTTTTTTTTTCTTTTTTTTTTTTTTTTTTTTTTTTTAACGTTTATTTTATTTTTGGGACAGAGAGAGACAGAGCATGAACGGGGGAGGGGCAGAGAGAGAGGGAGACACAGAATCGGAAACAGGCTCCAGGCTGTGAGCCATCAGCCCAGAGCCCGACGCGGGGCTCGAACTCACGGACCGCGAGATCGTGACCTGGCTGAAGTCGGACGCTTAACCGACTGCGCCACCCAGGCGCCCCTACAGAATCTTTTTAAAAAGTTTTGTTGAGCTAAACTTCGTATAGCATAAAATTATTCCATTGTCATGTAGATGATTTTTAGTAAATTTATGTGCTTGTACCACTACCAGCTGGTGCCACTCTCAGTTCAGTTTTAAAATCCATCACTTCGAAGAGTCCCTCATGCCCATATTTAGTTTTCCAAATGCCAGTTCCAGGAAGCCACTCATCTACCTCCAGTGCTATAATTTTCTTTTTTCTAGACATTGCATATAAATGAAATCATGCAGTATGTAGTCTTTTTTATCTGGCCTTTTCATGTAGCATAATTTCTATAAAATTTATTTTATACTCAAATATTTGTTCAATCAAATAAATTATCTTTTATATCAGTAAAGTTATTTTAACAACTTTTTTCACAAATAGGTTTTCATGAGGTGTTTCTCATTAAAAAAAACTTTTTTAATGTTTATTTTTGAGAGAGAGCACGTGTGCGAGTGCGCGTGAACAGGGGAGGGGCAGAGGGAGGGAGAGAGGGAGACACAGAATCCAAAGCAGGCTCCGGGCTCTGAGCTGTCAGCACAGAACCCAACATGAGGCTCGAACTCACAAACTGCAAGATCATGACCTGAGCCAAGTCTGAGGCTTAACCGACTGAGCCACCCAGGCACCCCAGGTGTTTCTCATTTAATTTATGATGTATTCATAACGAGATTCTGATAATAGGAAACATGTAAGTGGACAATTCAAGTGAATTAAAATGCTTAGAAGTTAGAAAATATTACAATAATCCTCCAGTACTCTTTTTTATTACTCTGACCGCAGGGAAATTTGGCTAAAATACTGCTTTTCTCTTTCCTCATGAACACGCAGTTAACTTATAAATTGAATTAAGTGATTTATATTTATCATGTATCCCAGGGGCAGATTACCTTAAAGATGTGTCTTCTGAAGCTGGCCAACTGCGGCTTTTCAGCAGTGTGGTAACTTCTGTCTTGAACTCACCTTGCACAACAGGAAAGAGATTCATCTCCTCCATCATTATAGCGAATCATGCCTCAGACACATTTTCTATGTTTTATTGCTTTAACAGTTTCTGCTGTATTGGATATCAATTCATTCTTTTGTCTGATACTAATTAAAGTGCCTTATTTAGTCCATATTTCCAATAAACATAATCAAGATTTCTAGTCATTGCCTATTTCTTTCCTGTAGTTCACATTTCCTGCCAGCAATTAGGCGGAAACAGTGTGTGAGGTTGGTGCATAACTTAGGAAATAGAATCTGAGATCTCATAAAAGTGTGTTTATAGACAAGTTTGATTTACAAAGAGTAGTAGTGAGTTAAAGTTTTTATTTTATAATGGAGGGAACAGAATGTATGTGAACTGTATTTCAGTTATGAAAGAAACTGTTTATGGATTTTCATAGTCTCTCAGCCAGGAAAGGTTTTGTTCTCTATGAATAGAGGTCCATAAACACTGTTGCTACCCTTGTGTAGCTTTTTACCATTTCCAGACACTTGATGATTTGAGTTTTAGCCCATACCCTTCATGACCCCCCCCCACCAAACAAAGGAAAGAGAGGGTAAGAATGACAGACTGAAAGGGGAAAGGGGTCGGTTGTGTTGTCCTCACCAGTCTCTCAGTAACACTGTGCCTATAAATAATGACCATCTTTGCCTAAGACACAAAAGCTGATAATTTTCCGTGGAGGGTGACGATAAATCTTGGTACCAGAAAAATAAAAGCAAGGAAATTAGTTGTTAGAAACAAACCAGAAGTGCCTGGGTGGTTCCATCAGTTAAGCTTCCAGCTTGATTTTGGCTCATGATGTCAATTTGTGAGATCAAGCCCCGCATAGGGCTCTGCACTGCCAGCATGGAGCCTGCTTGTGATTCTCTCTCCATGCCCCTCGAAGTAAATAAACTTTAAAAATGTTTAAAAAAAATAAACCAGGAACTGGGAGGAGGGGGAAATGGGGAGTTGTTCTTTAAGACATACAAAGTTTCAGTTATGCAACATGAATAATTGTATGAGACCTACTGTCTAATATTGGACTCACGGGTAACAATACTGGACTGTACACATAAGCATTTAAAAGACACATCTCATGCTCCATGTTTTTACCACAATAAAAAAGATACAGAGGGAAGCAACACTGGTTTTGGGGGGGGGGGAGTGGTTTTGTTTTTGCCATACTTTCTGTATCTCTTTTATGCCATAGTGTTTTTAAAGGTACCTCTGTATCTTTTATTAAAGGTATTTGAAGGTTAATTGGTCTCTGCTCCCAACCCTCTGAAAGTAATATAAAGGTAAGGAGCAATTAAAAAAAAACTAATGAGGTGCATTATTAGAGAAATATACTTACGGATATGAGGACAAAACTTTCTTCTACCTCATGAAAATGATGAGAAATATAGGCTCCAGTACCCATTTCTGGAAACTCTACATTCTGAACCAGAATTGTAACGATCTGTCAAACTATGGAAGGAATAGTAGAGCCACAAATGGAAGGCTTATCTGTATCAAGGGGTTGGGACAAGTGTGTGAGAGATTAAGTACAGACTGCATAGAAACTAAAAGAAGCTAACCAGGCATTTTAAAAACAGTAGTTTACATCTTAATTTAGGAATGTCAGGGTTTTGAAATAGAATTCATTAGCCTGCTACTCTTGCAGAGCAGAGATCAAATATACTAAATTGATATGTGATCTATCAAAAAGTGTGCCTGTTTTTAATGAACCTAAAGGTAAACACTAGAATGACGTGCGTCCCATCTTTTCTCATTTCCATCTTGAAAAACATGAGCTTGCTTCGGCTTACATAAATAAATTCACCAGAAGTAACATTTCTCTGAGCTGATGCGACTAGTACAGAACAAAATGAAGCCTAAAGAGACCAACATTGGCCAAATACAGGAATTACATTCATTGAGAATTTATTTGGAAGTAAAGGAAGCTGATTTGGCAATCCTTGTAACTAGTGACATCTGCATTAAAGGGAAAACATGATGGATTCAGGTTCCAGATGCTGGCTCAAGAGGCCCTATGAGTTAAAGTGGAAAATGGCCATGAGAGAGCTTGGGAGAAAGTTTATATAATTATGATTATCAACATCTCTGTGATGGATTTACAACTTGCAAATTCCCTTTACAATCCGTGACTTTTTTTTTTTTTTTTTCAGAGCAACCTTTTGTAGTTGTTTTCATTATTATTCCATTCAATTTATGTAACCACTGTATCAGATGGGCTAAATTTGGCAGAGAGTGAGTAGCAAACAACTTAATTTTTATCCCAGTATTACTCTCAGACATAGACTAGAATCTCCCTTCATATCCTTTGAAGAAATCTTGGCAGAAAGCATAGCTCTTGTTGTTGTTAGGTATTAAATACCATGTTCGGGTATTAGAATTATCAGGTTTCAGTCAAAACTTATGCCATTTCAAAACTTGTTCCTTTTCTTCCAGCTCCTCCAGAAAGCTGTAGGAGGGAGGAATTTACTATAGTTCTTTTCACTATTCTTGTTTTGCCTGCTCATATACTTTTTCTACCACTTTTGAGTAGTATTGAGGTTGGGAGGAGGGGAAAAGGTGAAAGGGCACATCATTTTTGTGTGTGGTGCTCTTGTAGTCCTCTCTTTTAGCAAATGGCTTCTGTCATGGCCTACGTCCACACCTAACTTTTCTCTAGGGTAGTTCATTGGAGACGCCCATGCTGCCAGCAACTTGTGACATCGCACTGTTCTTTCCTAGAATGATGCATCATGTAGCTGCCATCTTTCTCTTCCCCCTGAGCTTAATAATATCCCCTACATAGCTTCTTCCTGCTTACATTTAATTTCCTTTGCAGATGACTCACATGATGTAGAAGCTTCTTGAAAGACAGGGGCTATATCATAAACCTCCTGGTTTCTGTTTAGCACCAGCCGCAGTAATATGGCCAAATAGTGCTCAGTAATCTGAATGTTTACCCTTCAGAATATGAAAAATAGAGTCTCCCGGTAGGTTTCCCGGTATGACATCTGAGCTATTACTTGCTTGTGATCAGCATATCCAGCCCTTGTTCTCCCATCCCAAGCTCCCATTTTTCTAGAAATTCCTTGGAAAACATATTTTAAAGAGCAGCGCTTTTGCTTGTACTTACTGGTGACTGGAATTAAGGACACTTCCGACTCTTGCTACCCTTGCTATCCTGAGATGGGGGACCCTCTGGGTAAACAAGACTACTTCTTCAGGAATGTGGAGGCACAAGTATGATTTTAATGGAATCCATATATGATTCCTTAGTTCATACGTACTCACTCCTAAAGTTCTTCTTTCTAGAAAATAGCCTGCTTTATGCAAGTTCTTTCTGGAACTTGGCTCTCTTCTTTGACTTTTACAAAGAAAGGCACATCTCTCGACCAACTTGAGTCTTACCGTCATTTTTGTCCTAGAGTGGAAAAACCTCTAGGTCACCATTCAAAAGGGAAATTTATGATTAGTTTTGAGAAAGTGATTGACAAATGATGTCATAAGTCCTTCTGTAGATTATGAGGCTTGTATTTCTTTGTTTTCAACAAAGATGAAGGGTTTATTTTGAACTGCTAAATGATTGAAAAATAGTTTTTGCTTATCAATCACTGTAGTTGGTGACATTTAAATAAAAAATAAGCGAATTGATGGAAATTGCCATAATAAAGTCTATCTAATTATTTTTAGTGCCTACAATAGGAAAACAAAAACCTGGAAGCGGATCAATTGAAATTGATACTGAACTCAATCTAAATTAAGTAATGGCCACTGCTTTAGATAGGTTAGATAGATTCATCAACTAATTGGGGAAAAACACTATCAATTTCATTAAGAGATATATATCAAAAAATATATTTTTCATATTAATCACTTGTCATATATTGGATCATTTGAATACTATTTAGTAATTGTAATAAAAATTAAATTCAGAAGGAATTTTATTTCCTGGTTTAATTCTTGACTTGGTTTTTGACAAATAACTATTTAAGGTGTACAACATGATGTTTTGGTATGTGTTATGAAATGATTATCATAATCAAACTAATTAACATATTTCACATCCCATAGTTACCTTTTATATGTGTGATGAGATCAGTTGAGATCTAGTTACTCTTAGCAGATATCGAGTATACGGTACATTATAAACTGTAGTCACCATATTGTGATTAGTTCTTGAGAACTTATATATGACACATTGTACCCTTTGATTAATATCTCCCCATTTCTTCCACCCTACAGTTTCTGATAACCACCATTCTTGTGCTATTACTATGAGTTTGACTTTTTTTTTTTTTTTTTTTTTTTTAGATTCTATGTATAAGAGATCATGCAATATCTGTTATTCTGTGTATGGCTTATTTCAGTTAGCAAACTACACTCCAGGTTCATACATGTTGTTGCAAGTGACAGGACCTCTCTCTTTTTTAAGGCTGCATGATACCCCATTGTATGCATATACCGTGTTTTCTTCAGCCATTCAGCTATTGATGAGCACTTAGGTTGTTTCCATATCTTGGTTACTCTGAAGAACACTGGAGTGAACATAGGCGTGCAGATCTCTCTTCAAAATAGTGGTTTTTAGGGGCACCTGCGTGGCTCAGTCTGTTAAGCATCCAGTTCTTGATTTTGGCTCAGGTCAGGATCTCACAATTGGTGGGTTTGAGTCCCGTGTTGGGCTCTGAACTGACAGTGTGGAGCCTGCTTGAGATCCTCTCTCTCTGCCTCTCCTCTGCTTGTGCGTGCTCGCTCTCTCTCAAAATAAACAAACTTAAAGTGATTTGGGGGTGCCTGGGTGGCTCAGTTGGTTAGGCGTCTGACTCTTGATTTTGGCTCAAGTCATGATCTCTTGGTTCATGAGTGTGAGCCTTGCATAGGGCTCCACGCTGACCGTGCAGAGCCTGCTTGGGATTCTGTCTCTACCTGCACCCCCCTCCCCCCCCAAAAAAGAAATAAACTTTTAAAAAAATTATTTTATTTCCTTTGGGTATATACTCAGAAGTGCAATTGATGGATCATGTGGTAGTTCTATTTTTAATTTTTTGAGGCATCTCCACAGTTTTCCATAAAACAGTTGTACCAGTTTATGTTCTCACCAAAATGCAAATGTTCTTCACATCTTCATCAATACTCGTTATCCTTGACTTTCTGATAATAGCCATCCTAGTAGATGTGAGGTAATATCTCATTGTGGTTTTGATTTGCATTTCCCTAATGATGAGTGCTATTTAGCATCTTTTCATATACCTATTGGCTGTTTATAGGTTTTCATTGAAAAAATGTTCAGGTCCTTTACCCATTAATAGGTATCTGAGTTTTGTTACTGAGTTGTAGGAATTCCTTATATATTCTAGATTAATCCTTTATTAGATGTATACTTTGCAAATATTCCAAAAGTTTCTTTTTCTTTTTGTTGGTTATTTGCTGTGCAGAAAGATTTTAGTTTGATTTTTGCTTTTGTTGACTGTGTTTTTGGTGTAGTCCAAAAATTCCTTGCTAAAACAGGGTGCTTTCCTTCTGCATTTTCTTTCAGGAGTTCTGTGGTCTCAGAGATTATGTTTAAGTCTTTAATCCATTTTGAGTTTATTTTTTGTATATGAACACGGATATCCAGTTTTCCCAGCACCATTTATTGAAGAGACCATTCTCTCCCATTGTATGTTCTTGGTACCTTTGATAAAAATCAGTTGAACGTATGTGCATGGATTTATTTCTGGGCTCTCTATTCTGCTCCCTTGATCTGTGTCTTCTTTCATGACCATACTGTATTGTTTTGATGACTATAGCTTTGTAATATTTTTTTTTAATTTTTTTTTTAACGTTTATTTATTTTTGGGACAGAGAGAGACAGAGCATGAATGGGGGAGGGGCAGAGAGAGAGAGGGAGACACAGAATCGGAAGCAGGCTCCAGGCTCTGAGCCATCAGCCCAGAGCCCGACGCGGGGCCACCACGAGATCGTGACCTGAGCTGAAGTCGGACGCTTAACCGACTGAGCCACCCAGGCGCCCCTATAGCTTTGTAATATTATTTGAAATCAGGAAGTGTGATACCTCCAGTTTACTTCTTCTTTCTCAAGATTGTGTTAGCTATTCAAGGGTTTTTGTGATTCCAAACTAATTTTAGGATTTATTTCCACTTCTTTGAAAAATGCCATGGGAAATTTGATGGGGATTGCATTGAACTCTGTAGATCACTTTGGGTAGAATAGACATTTTAACAATACTATTCCAATTAACAAACATGGGATAGCTTTGTGTTTTTTGCTGTTCTTTTCATTAGCATCTTAGAGTTTTCAGCGTTCGGATTGTTCACCTTTTCAGTTAAATTTATTCTTACGTATGTACTCGCTGTTGTAAGTGGGATTGGTTTTTTTTTTATTTTTTATTTTATTTTTATTTTTTTTATGTTTATTTATTTTTGAGACAGAGACAGAGCTTGAACGGGGGAGGGTCAGAGAGAGAGGGAGACACAGAATCGGAAGCAGGCTCCAGGCTCTGAGCTGTCAGCACAGAGCCCGACACGGGGCTCGAACTCACTGACCATGAGATCGTGACATGAGCCGAAGTCGGATGCTTAACCGACTGAGCCACCCAGGTGCCCCGGGATTTTTTTTTTTAATGCCCTTTATGCAGAGTTTGTTGTTAGCATGTGGAAATGCAAGTGATTTTTGTATGGTAATTTCTTTTTTTTTTTTTTAATTTTTTTTTTCAACGTTTATTTTTTTTGGGGGGGGGGGACAGAGAGAGACAGAGCATGAACGGGGGAGGGGCAGAGAGAGAGGGAGACACAGAATCGGAAACAGGCTCCAGGCTCCGAGCCATCAGCCCAGAGCCTGATGCGGGGCTCGAACTCACGGACCGCGAGATCGTGACCTGGCTGAAGTCGGTCGCTTAACCGACTGCACCACCCAGGCGCCCCTGTATGGTAATTTCTATATCCTGAATTTATTCATTACTTTTAACAGGTTTTGGGGAGGGGGTGGAGTCTTTAGGGCTTTCTATATGTAAGATCATGTTTTCTACAGAGACCATTTTACTTCTTCCTTTCTGGCTTAGGTCTCTCTCTTAGACTTCCTATATTCTGTTGAATGTAAGTGGAAAGAGTGGGCACCCTTGCCTTGTTTGTGATCTTAGAGGAAAAGCTTTGTGTTTTTTCACTGTTGAGTGTGAAGTTAGCCATGGGCATGTCATCTATGGCTTTTATATTGAGGTATGTTTCTGAAGAAGATAAATCTATATATTTTTATATAAATAGGTATCTTTATAGACACACCATTATACATATTAATATATATACTGCCTTTACAGAGGACCTTATCAAAGAAAATAAAAATTATATATAATTTAGCACAGATAATTAGGATCCTCAGCAAAGCATGTTGAAGTGTTAAAATATATTACAGTAGAATAAAATTCTAAATTTGTGAGGGGATAAAGGGAATCAAAGTGGGATCTTGAAGTAAAATGAAATGTTACAATTCTATTAAAGAGGTGTGCAGATGTTTTTAAAATGGGTGGTGGTAGGATTATCTTGCTATGATAGGTTCCATTGAATCCACTTAAGAATGACATCACATTTTTGTTAAATGGCAACGTTTACAGTGCCAGGAATTAGACCCTTTGCAGCCCTTTAGATGTATATTTCAAACTTCTAGATATGAAATTGAAAATGGGTGTATACTTTTTCAAAATTCTTTTAGGAATTATGGGAGAGAAAATGTGAAGGCTGCTTCTTTACAGTGTGCCCTGTATTAGAGCCAGACTAAGTCCTAGGTCAGAAGACGTTGTTGTGTTTTAGATGCAAACTTATACAGTCGAAAGAATGTCTTTGTTCTTAGTCTCTCCTGTCCTTATATCAAGAATTCTGCTTGGCGGTCTAGGAGATACCCCTGGGGCCCACCTGCACTGCTGCTGGTACAGATCTTCACCTAGACCAGAGCGCTGTCTAGTGGTACAACATAGGACTACTCTTCCCTTGGGACACTACTTCGAAGTATGATAACTACTTCGAAGACTGCTGTGAGGAGCTGGGGGGAGGAGGAGCACCTGCAAATGATTTGCCAGGACCCTTAGAACAATCAGTGGATGAAGAAGAATGATGATGAGGGGCGCCTGGGTTGCTCAGTCAGTGAGCTTCTAACTCTTCATTTTGGCTCAGGTCATGATCTCATGGTTCGTGGGATCGAGCCCCACATCTGGCTTTGCACTGACTGTGCAGAGCCTGTTTGGGATTCTCTCTGTCCCTCTCTCTGCCGCTCCCCCACTCATAGTCACTCTCTCTCTTTTTCTCTGTCTGAAAATAAATAAATAATGGTGATATCAGTAAGTAGAGAAGACATTTTAGGAAACCTAATTGAATAATATTTAATGTGAAGTGGTAAATAAGTTCATATTTTCAGAAATGACTGGGAATTATAATAATTAAAAATAGAAAGGCCTATATTGGAAGTAAGAGTTAAGGAGGTAGAGTTTTTAGGGGTGCCTGGGTGGTTCGGTCAGTTGAGCGTCCGACTTCAGCTCAGGTCATGATTTCACGGTTCGTCGGTTCGGGCCCCGTGTCAGGCTTACTGCTGTCAGTGCAGAACCTACTTTGCATCCTATTCCCTTCTCTCTCTACCTCTTCCCTCTCACACGCTGTCTCCCTCTCTCTCAAAAATAAATATTTTAAAAAGGAGGTAGAGTTTTTAAATCAGATTTCGAGACTTTTAAAATGTTAATTTCAGGGGCGCCTGGGTGGCGCAGTCAGTTAAGCGTCCGACTTCAGCCAGGTCACGATCTCGTGGTCCGGGAGTTCGAACCCTGCGTCAGGCTCTGGGCTGATGGCTCAGAGCCTGGAGCCTGTTTCCGATTCTGTGTCTCCCTCTCTCTCTGCCCCTCCCCCGTTCATGCTCTGTCTCTGTCTGTCCCAAAAATAAAAAAATAAAACGTTGAAAAAAAAAATTTTAAATGTTAATTTCAGAGTGATTATAGTGGGCGTTTATCAGGGCAACATGGCTTTAAGGAAAAGAATGAGACCAGCATATAAAGCCCCAGATTTGTCACAGATGAGCCATGTTATCATGGCTAGTTAAATCTCTTTCAGTGTGTGTCCTTATTGATGAAATGGGGGTAATATGCTTGTCTCAAGGATTGTGAATTGAGATAATGCAGGTGGGAACACTCAGTCATGTTCTTCTGCTTTTACCTCTCCCCATATACTATTTTTTTCTTCGACCCTTTGTTTCATGTGCTTGTCACTGGAGTTGTTGATGTTTCTTTCTTTAAAACATGTGTATGTGCTCTCTTAGCATCCTGTTTGAAAGTCCAGAGAATTAGCAGGAGGGGGCTCACACTTGATGAAGGATTGAGTGCTTCTGACAATATGAAAGAAATTCATTTGATGAAGTGAAATTTGCTTGTGTCTCCGGAGTCCGTCCTGCCTGAGATTTTTGGTTGGTGTTTTTTATTGTCATGTAATATTTATTTGGTAAGAACCCCATAACCATCTTTTCAAGATTTGAGAGTTACTTTCAATCAAATGTAGGCAGTTTTCAATATGAATAATGGCCTGGTGTCAGTTACGAAGGGACCGCATTCTTTGGTTGTCAGATATTTACTATCAGCACTGGTTTTGTTTCTCAGTTGATGTCACTGAAGATTTATATCTTCTCTGGTAAAATGCAGCTGTCAAAGGATTGCTAGCACTGTGCATCAGAGCATTCTGCAACTGTTGACAGTAACTTTGCAGCCATGTCTTCCATGTTGGCACCGTGTTAATACATTATGTGCGGGGCACTCAACTGTGACTTGTGTTGCAGCTGTGGAATTGAAATGCAGCTGGGGGCTCCCACTACAATTGATGTGTGGATCAGCCAAAGAAAGGATAATCCTAAATTCGATGCAACCCTTTATTACTGGGATTGTATCAGCTGTAGGGAAATCTGAAACAGTTTGTAAAAATATCTTGGAATCCTTTGTGGGCCCTCAGGGTAAGAAGGGAATACGGGAGGTTGTTTGTGTAAGTTAGAGTGTTTAAAGGGCCTCGGTGACTGAGATGCAAGGTAAGTAGGAGTCAGGAGTGCCATGCTCCGCGAGGCCTCTGCACGTGAGAGCACGGTGCTTCCTTTGGCTTTCCTCTGTCCAGGAAATCTGAGGACTGCTCCAAGACCACTTGAACTGGGGGAAGGTTTGCACCTGGATTGATCTCAGCGTGGTCTTTTCTTTATTAAAGCACTTTTTTTTTTTTTTTTTACTTTTAAATACAGTGAAATGTTAATACAACATATTATAATGTATTTACACTTTTATATTCATTCTGATGAGTCCTTATATATATGCCTTCCTAGACAAAAATACTCATTTTGGAGTAGTATCTATATTGTGTACATTTATGTATATATGCATTACTATATAAATTTTCAGTTAAGTGACTATGAAATACAATTGCGGTAGTTGTAATAGGATGACAATGGACATTATTTGCAGGTGAAATTTGTTATTGTGGTAAGGACACAACATAGGATCTCCTTTCTTAAATTTTTAAGTGTAAAATATAGTATTGTTTACTGTGGGCAAAATGTTTTTCACTAGATCTCTAGAATTTCTTCATCTCCTAGAACTGAAACCTTTTACTTCTTGAACAGCACCTCCTCAAGTCCCCTTCCCCCGCAGTCCCTGGCAACCACCTTACTGCTGATTCCAGGAGTTTGACTATTTTCGATAGCTCCTGTAAGTGGAATCATGCTTTTTTTTTTTTTTTTTTTGTCCTTTTGTGACTATCTAGTTTTACCTAGTGTAATGCCCTTGAGGTTCATCCCTGTTGTCACATGTGGCACGATTTCATTCTTTTTTCCAGGTGGAATAATTTTCCACATCTTCTTTATCCATTCATCCATTGATAACGCATTGAGGTTGTTCCATAGCTTAACTATGGTGAATAATGATGCAACAAGCATGGGAGTATTGGTATCTCTTTGAGATCCTGATTTAAAATTCTTTTAGGTATATACCCAGAAGTAGGATGGTATGGTATTCTATTTTTTTTTTTAAGTTTTTGATGAACCTCCATACTGTTGTCCATACTGAATGTACCATTTTGTATTTCCACCAACGGTGCTTTGAGGGTTTCCGTTTCTCCATATCCTCACCAGCACTTCTCTGTTTTTTAGATTAATAGCCATCCTAACAGCTGTGCGTGATCTCTCACTGCAGTTTTGCCTCGCGTTTCCCTGATTATTACTGATTTCCCTGATTATTACTTTTCATGTACCTTTGGTCATTTGTGGATCTTGCTTAGAGATATGTCTGTTTAAGTCCTTTTCCCATTTTCTAATTGGTTTGTTTTTTGTGTTTGCTATTGAGTTGTTCTCTCTGTATGCTTTGGATATTAACCAAAATTATTAATATTGGATATAAGGCTGGCAAATATTTTCTCCCATTTCATAGGTTGCCTTTTCACTGTGTTGATTGTTTCCTTGGCTGTTCAGAGCTTTGTCTGATATACTTTCACTTTGCTATTTTTGCTTTGTGGCTTGTGCTTTTTTAGCATCATATCCAAGAAATCATTACTTAGACCAATGTCCCAAAATGTTACTGTTTTCTTCTAGAAGTTTTAAGGATTCAGATCTTACATTTAAATCATTAATTTATTTTGAGTTGATTTTTGTATATGGTGTAAGGTAAGGGTCTAATTTGATTGTTTTACATGCAGCTGTTCTGTTTTCCCAGCCCTATTTGTTAAAGAGATTACCTTTTTTTTCCCATTGTGTGTTCTTGGGACTCTTGTGAAAGATTATTTGATTGTAGATGTGTTGGTATGTCCAGGCTCCCTGTTCTGTTTCATTGATCTTTATGTTTTTAGGCCAGTATCCTATTGATGTAATTACTTTAGCTTTGTAATTTGAAATCAAGAAGTGTGATACCTAAACTTTTTTCTTTCTTAAGATTGCTTTGACATAAGAGACTCTTAAAAACTGAGAACAGGGGCGCCTGGGTGGCTCAGTCGGTTGGGCGACCGACTTCGGCTCAGGTCATGATCTCGCGGTCCGTGAGTTCGAGCCCCGCATCGGGCTCTGTGCTGAGACCTCAGAGCCTGGAGCCTGTTTCAGATTCTGTGTTTCCCTCTCTCTCTGACCTTCCCCCATTCATGCTCTGTCTCTCTCTGTGTCTAAAATGAATAAATGTTAAAAAAAAAAATTAAAAAAAAACAACAAACTGAGAACAAACTGAGGGTTGATAGGGTGTGGGAGGGAGGGGAGGGTAGGTGATGGGCATTGAAGAGGGCATCTTTTGGGATGAGCACTGGGTGTTATATGGAAACCAATTTGACAATAAATTTCATTAAGAAATTGCTTTGAATATTCAAGGTATGTAGTGATTCCATTTGATTTTTAGGATTTTTTTTTATTTTTTATAAATGCTGTGGAATTTTGATAGGGATTATAGTCAGTTTATACATCACTTTGGGTAGTATGAACAGTTGAATAATATTAAATCTTCCAATCCATTGAACATGGGGTATCTTTCCATTTATTTACTTATTAAGTTCTTTCATCAATTTCATATAATTTTTATTCTAGAAGTTACCATCTTAGTTTATTCCTAAATATTCTTTTTGATGCCACTGTAAATGGGATTGTTTTCCTAATTTCTTCTGTGGATTACTCATTGTTAGTGTATAGGAGTGCAATTGATTTTTGTACATTGATTTTTGTATCCTGCAAATTTATTTTTATTTAAAAAAATTTTTTAAATGTTATTTATTTTTGAGAGAGAGACAGAGTACAAATGGGGAAGGGGCAGAGAAAGAGAGAGACACGGAATCCGAAGCAGGCTCCAGCCCAGAGCCTGATGGGGGGGTTGAACCCACAAACCATGAGATCATGACCTGAACCTAAGTTGGATGCTTAACCAACTGAGCCACCCAGGTGTCCCGTATCCTGAAAATTTATTAAATTTGTTTTGCAGTTTTAACAGTTGTGTTGTAGAATCTTTAGTGTTTTCTACATACAAAGTAATAGCTGCAAACAGATGATTTTATTTCTTCTGTTCCAATTTGCATGCTTTTGAAATTCTGTATTATTTTTTTTTTATTAATTGCTCTGGCTAGGACTTCCAGTACTATATTGAATAAAGTGCTAAGAGTGGAGTACCCTTGCCTTGTTTCTGATCTTAGAAGAAAGGTTTTCTGGTTTTCACCATGGCGTGTGATGTTAGCTGTGGACTTATTGTATATGGCCTATATTATACTGAGTTAAATTCCTTTTATACCTAATTTTTTCAGAGATTTTTATCATGAAGGGTGTTGAATTTTGTCAAATGCTTTTTTCTGCATCAGTGGTTATGATTATATGGTTTTTATTCTTCTCTCACTATGGTGTGTCCCATTAATTTGTAGATGTTGAACCATTTTTTTGCATCCCAGGAATAAACTCACTTGGTCATGGTGTATGATCCTTTTAATGGCCTTGTTGGTTATATTTTGCCAGTATTTTGTGGAGGGCTTTTGTATCTATATATGTCAAAGATACTGGCCTGTAGTTTTTCTTAATGGTCTTTGTCTGGCTTTGGTATCTGGATAATGCTAGCTTTTTAAAATGAGTTTGAAAATGTTCTCTTCAGTTTTTTGGAAGAATTTGAGAAGTGATTAGTAATTCTTTTTTTAAATTGTGGTGTAATTTACCGGTGAAGCCATCTGATCCTGGGCTTTTCTTTGTTGGCAGGTTTTTGTTTTTGTTTTTTTTTTTTTTTTTTTTAATGTTTATTTATTTTTGAGACAGAGAGAGACAGAGCATGAATGGGGGAGGGGCAGAGAGAGAGGGAGACACAGAATCGGAAGCAGGCTCCAGGCTCTGAGCCATCAGCCCAGAGCCTGACGTGGGGCTCGAACTCACGAACCGTGAGATCGCGACCTGAGCTGAAGTCGGACGCTCAACCGACTGAGCCACCCAGGCGCCCCGGCAGGTTTTTTATTACTCATTCAATCTCCTTATTAGTTCTAGGTGTGAACAGATATTTTATTTCTTCATGAATCAGTCTTGTATGTTTCTAAGAACTTACACATTTCCTCTAGGCTGTTCAGTTTGTTGCCATTAATTGTTTGTAGTAGTCTTTTACATGATTTTATTTATGTGTCATCAGTTGTAATGTCTCCTCTTTTGCTTCTGATTTTGAGTCTTCTCTGTATCCCACATATCTGTATCCCCCTGTATCTATCCATAGGTTGCACAATTTAGTTGAGGAAATTTCTGCTCCAACCATGGAAGTGACCTTTTCTTCCCCTACCAAAGCACTTTTATTAAGTTATCAAGACGGTGACTTTCCTATTTTAAGATTTTCATTACTAATTTATGAAGAATAATAAGTTATTTTTAAATTTATATATTTTTTTTAAAAACCACAATTTTGAAGCTTGTTTAGAAGGAAGGGGGGGACACATTAAATACATCGTCTAACATACTGACAATTATCAGGGAACTTTGGCAGAGTAAGACTCATTATTCATGGTAGTTGTTCCTACTCTATGAAATTTGAAGAACTTTTTAAATATAGGAACCCTATTACTGGAATATATGACTTTGTTTTTTCTTAAGTTTTAAGAAAAGAATAAGTCTTCTGTAAACTTAATGGTGAGGGGGGGCAGATTGGTGAGTTTTAATTTTTTACACTTCTACATCTTTCATAGCTTCCAAATTAAACCTGTAGGCTCTAGAAATACTGCCGGACAGGTAATGACATCACATTATTTAAAGAGAGTTTTGAAAGTTTGGGAGACAAGCCTATTTTTAAATTTCTTTTTTCTCAGAAAAGATTTCATTGACTTAAGAGACCACCAAAGAAGCCATAGTGATGGTAAATTTGGCAAAAGAAATAAAAGTGAATCATTAGTCAATTTTTAGACAAGTAACGCTTTTGTTACCTTGGCTCAGATTTCCTTATTATATAAAATGCAAGATGGATTTGGTTGGCAAAGATTTGATATTTTTTGGCTTTTATAAAATAGCAAAATTTTACCTGGAGCAAAGTTTTTGAGCTTTTCACTGTGTTCTAATGTTTAATTTTCCTCTTTTTGCCATAATATAGCTTTGCTGGCAGATGGCAACATTTGGATCGTATTGAATTTGGCAAATTCTCATAAGAATCTTTAAAAATTTTAATATTTGCATGTGAAAAAAACACAAATTTTACATAGCTCTGCCAAGAGGTAGAGACAAAGTCTTCTGCATTTTTCTTATTTTCATACCCTGTATTGCTTCACATTTAAATAGGGTAAATGTCTAGGAAAAACATGAATTAATGTATAACAAATATAATCTTCGGGATATAAAAACTTAACCTATCATGTTCCACATTTAAAAACTGTGTTCCTAAAGTAGCATCTTGTGTTTTTCTTAAAATAAAATCAGTAGCTGAAGGTCAACATCCATGTCAACACTAGACAACTTTTCCTGTAGCTTCCCTTTAAAAATTGGAAATGTTTGCATCTGATTACTTATTTTACATAGGGGCCAGTGTTTCAGGTCACCCCATTCTCCTGTTTGCTCTACAACGCTGGGTTCCCGGAGAAGGCTGTGGAACTATCTGCTAAGAGGGAGGCCTGTTTGTTCTTTTAGTAAACGGGACGCCGGGTATGTAGGACCAAAACAGATATACATTTTTTTTTAAGTTCAGCTCCAAACAAATTCATGCCATAGCTAGATTTTGGTGGATTTACGTATTTATGCGGAGCTCCTCCCTTAAGCACACATCCTACTTATAATGGGACTAGAATTATAAATGGCTTAGACTCAGGGACTCGAATTCTGTGGCAAACTCATTAAAATTGCACAACTATTTCTGGAAGGCTCAGAACAGGTTTGTGGACTTAATGCGATTAGTCACTTTTGTGATGAGACTTACTGACAGATGGACCCTGTTTCTCCCATAATCAGACAGATTGGTTGATTACATGAAAATTTCATCATTAATATTTTCTTGGGCCTATCTGAATGTTTCATGGCTTAGTTTTTCCAGAGAAGGTCCCCAACCTCGCCAGTGACCTTTGGCTGTTTTCCCTCAGTTGGTGGGATCTTTAAAAAGACAAAGCTTGTTTACACCAAGCTGAGCTTGGCTTTGTTGCTTTGACTCCATGGGGCTGCTCTTTCTGTTCACAAAGAGGCTAATTCCTTTACTTAGCTATTTTCTGTTGTTTGCTTTCTTGCCATCATGTAGCTGTGATGGCCTGGACGCAAAGTGTACATCCATTTTACAATCATTCTTTTCTTAAAACCAATCCAAAGATGTACTACTCAAATGTCCTATTCTTATAAATTGATCAAAATTTTTCAGTTTTATAGCACCACTTATGTAAATTAAGATATATTACAAGGAGGATAATTCATCTGATGTAGAAATATTTATCCATATGGTGTGGATGAGCAAAAGCTTCCCAGTGGAATATAATCACTCTCTTTTATTAGATAGGAGACAGATAACAATTTATTCTGTGTTACGTTAATATGTGAGTAATTCATATTGTGTGTGGTGTTGTTTCTTCTGAAAGAAACTTTCACGGCGGGCCAACCCTTGTGATAGAATACAAAGAAAAATTGTTTTCGGATTCAGAAGGCTGTTGCTGAAAGCAATTCTGCGAAGGACAGAATCCACTTTTTAGTTCACCCGATTGGTTCTGGATGGCAATATCCTTCTGTCTGGAGATCTTCATTCGGGTATCTTACAGACCCTGAAATTCACATTCAAAATAGAAACACTTATTTTTACTTTTAACACTCCTTCTTTCTGTTTACCATCTCAGTCTGTGGTCACTCCATCTACAGAGGCGCCTAAGCCAGAAGCTTGGGTGTTCCACGCTTCTTCCTCTTTCCAATCCCCACATCTAAAATCCTGTCTGGTATGTATGCCTCCTCCATGCCCAAGGAAACTATTTCCCTTTCCACATCTTCATTGTCAGCACATGGGTTCAGCCCTTGCTAACTTGATTTCAGGAGCCTGTATTTGGTCTCCCGGCCTTCCTTCTTGCCCCCACTGCAGTCCAGTTGCTAAAACACAGGTCAGATTATGTCATTCCCCTTGACATTTTTTTTTAATTTTTTTTTTTTTCAACGTTTATTTATTTTTGGGACAGAGAGACAGAGCATGAACAGGGGAGGGGCAGAGAGAGAAGGAGACACAGAATCGGAAGCAGGCTCCAGGCTCTGAGCCATCAGCCCAGAGCCCGACGCGGGGCTCGAACTCGCGGACCGCGAGATCGTGACCTGGCTGAAGTCGGACGCTTAACCGACTGCGCCACCCAGGCGCCCCTCCCCTTGACATTTTTTAGTGACTTCCCTTTGCCTTCGTGAAGAAGTCTGGCATGAAAGACTCCACGTTTACCTGACTTCCACTTACTTCTCCACCCTTCCTCTTTTTGCCAGTCACAGTGTTTCCAGGCATTTGGTTGCATTTTGTGGGAGCGGTTTTCATCAGTGGAACTGCATTATAGGTAATTTAGCTTTCATAGCCTCTGCCCATACACGTATTTAAATGCCCTGAGCAGGAGGAGGAACCATTTCTGGGGAGAACCACTATCTCTCCTTGTACATGGACTGCCTGCCTTTCATTTGTACCTAGCTGCCTACCCTCAGGTAGGTTTGGGGGGCTCTCCTCTGTGTAGACGTCCTGAACCCCCTGCCCTCACTTTCCTCAACAGGCTTCCTGAACAGTGTGTCTGCTCTGTCCCCCAAATATAGTTGCCTCTGTTTGCTGCTGCTCAAAAGCTGTCCGCCCCCCGAAGGCAGAGCCCAGGTCTTATTCAGCATTGCACCCTCAGTATCTGGCTCTGCGACTGACCTCTATTTGATGGAGTATTTGACCTTTAATAACTGACAATAGTATTCTCTTGAATCTATTAAGTAAGCGTTGATGACATTAATATATAGGGGAAATACTGATTAACGAAAATTAGATATGCATATAAAACTAGGTACACACTGACTTCTAGTGTTCATGCAGAAAAAAGTTAAAAGTGAGTCTGGACTTAATAGCAGCTGGGAGCAATTGTTACCCTAATTTCCACCCCCTGCACAGTTAAATACAGTCTGCTAAGTGACATTGTACAGATCACTCTCTGTGTCCCACATATCCCTTCACAAATTGCAAATAATTTAACATCAACATCTCATCTCACATATCTGGAACATTGGTACGGTGACAAAAACACTATATATTAAGCATTATCTAGGGGAAACACCCCTTCAATCTGAGCTGGAATTTCAACATTTCTTAAAGTTATCATGATACTCTAATTTTTTATGTATGAAGGTATTTTTCAAAAACACATCTTTGTAGCAAAGGTAGAAAATTTTTATTTAGCCAAATACACAACGGTGCTTGTTTTCACTTAGAAACTTTCCACCCACATTGCTTACTTCTTTGGCATATGGAAGTGAGGATTAACAAGTGACAGCTAAAAATGTATGCATTATAGGTAATTAAGAAAGTTGTAATCACAAAATAATTAAATATCTAAACTCTATTTTGTAAACACATGATTTTGGAGGTCAAGGGCCCAGATAATATTTTGTCTTCTAAACTATATTATTCTCTTCTAAAAACAAATGTTAAGATGTGAAGTCTGGCTTTGCCACAAGTTCTGTATGCTTCCATTGAAAAACGTGACAAATGTATCTTCCCTAATTAAATTGGAATACAAGTTCACAGTTAAATGCTGTGATTCTTCTTAAGTTCAAACATATCAGACATATTTGGTGAACTTAATGTTTGTGAGGTATTAGAATGGAAATTGGAAGTAAACTACCTTTCTCAACTGAAGTTAGTATTTAGTTTAACAATGTGTACAAATAGTCTTTGCCTCAGTCTTTCAGTTTTTTATGTCAGGGAAGACTTTGGTGAATAAAAAGATCTATCGGAGATTTACCTCCTAGAGAAAATTATGGTTACTACGCAAGTAGTCATGTAACAGTTACTTCTTGCAAAGTATTCTGTTGTAATTCTCTACTTAAGCAGGACACAGGTGCAATGATGGTAGGATAAATAAAAGTATATCCCAACAGACAAGTGAAAAAATACAACAAAATGATTTAATTCAGTCACTGCAAAGCTTAAGACACACCTGTTACTCATTAACAACTTTTGCCTAAAGAAAGTTCCTCCTTTTCACCATTTGCTGATTCAGAGATTGGGTAAGAGATGAACAGTAGTAGTCTCAGGTAAACACACTTAACGTGTGTCCATGTGTTTATTACCTCTGACAGTTCTAATATGTAGATATTCACTTGTTTTAGAATCTTCACCACTATAAATAGGCTAAAATGACCATATTATTTTACACACGTCGTATTTTATTTTTTTATTTTTTTTTTCAACGTTTATTTATTTTGGGACAGAGAGAGACAGAGCATGAACGGGGGAGGGGCAGAGAGAGAGGGAGACACAGAATCGGAAACAGGCTCCAGGCTCTGAGCCATCAGCCCAGAGCCCGACGCGGGGCTCGAACTCATGGACTGCGAGATGGTGACCTGGCTGAAGTCGGACGCTTAACCGACTGCACCACCCAGGCGCCCCACACACGTTGTATTTTAAAATACCGAAGTGGCTTTTGGATTCAGGTGATTATCCCACTTCGCCATCTTGAGTTGGTTGCATTGTCCAGAAAAACTGTTCCTGCGTAAATATGAAAATTTTTGCATATTTTTGTATCATTGACAGTCTGATCTAGAGCTGTTGTACATGCGTGTTGTGTAGTTGTCCACTGTGGCAGTGATTCAGGAAACCCCATTCCTGATCTGATCTGGTTTCTGTTCTACATTTAACAAAGCAAAATATACTGTCAAGAAAACTCAGTTATCCAGGGGCACCTGGGTGGCTCATTTGGTTAAATGGCCAACTTTGGTTCAAGTCACGATCTTAAGGTTTGTGAGTTCGAACCACACATCGGATTCCAAGCTGACAGTGCAGAGCGTACTTGGGATTCTCTCCCTCCCTCCCTCCCTCCCTCCCTCCCTCCCTCTCTCTCTCTCTCTCTCTCTCTTTGTCTCTCTCTCTCTCTGCCTCTCCCCCACTTTCTCTCTCTCTCTCTCTGTCCCTCTGCCTCTCCCCCACTTTCTCTCTCTCTCTCTCTCTCGTGCGCGCGCAACATAAAAAAAAGAAAACTTGGTCATCCAAATACTGTGGCTCTCCTCATAGTCCTTTGAGGATTGTCCAGAATAAAGTATATAGTGTCCTTTATTAAATCAACAAATAATTTTGAGCTCTGCTCTGTGCTAAGTGCTGCACAGGTACTGGGGTTGAAATGATGACTAAAATCAGACGTGGCTGTAGCAAATGGCATTTGTTGTCTAAAGCAGGGGAGCTAGGCATTAACAGCTCAGCACCTAGGATCATATAATTACAAACTGAGTAAGTGCTTTGAAGGAAAGGAATATAATCCTATGCAAATATGACACAATGGAACTTATTTGGAGGACTGCACAGTGGAGCAGGTGGTGATGGTTAAGAAGTCTTTCTGAGCAAGCAACCCTTGGTCTTTCAACAGAAAGACACATAGTAGTTACTAGACAATGGAGTGGAGCAATGAGGAAGCAGCACTACTCCTGAAGGAACAGGCAAGTGTCCTGCCCTATGGCAAGAGCCTTCTGGATGGGCACAAATGCGAGTTAGAATGGTTGAGATGAGGCTGAGGAATAACCAGGTATGCTCAGCGTTGGGAGCTATGGTTAAGAATGTTAATCTTCATTGTGTTGTCTTGTTTGGTTATTTTACCTTGTCTTCTCCCATCTTCTATGGTAGAAACCTGAGTATACTTAAGAGGTTTTGTTTTCATTTCTAAACATTGACCTTCTTAGTGCTTCTCAGAACTGCTGAATCTTTCTAGAGAAAAGGGAATTAGTTTCATACTCTGGACTTTGGTGGGAAAGAACCATTTGTAAAAATAGCTCATGTGTAAAACAACAGTTTTTTGTTGTTGTTTTTGTGTTTTGTTTTTTCCTGTCATCATAGCAGAAGGCTAGTTAATGGTTCATGATCAGTTACTCCAGCGCTGTGGCTAGATCAAAGCTTGCTTCTCTGGTAACCTTTACCATCTTCGCCTGTGTTCTTTATCCTGGATTATCATTTTCTGATTTTTCCATTCTTAGCTGATGTTTTGGGATTATGCTCAGTCTGTGTTATTATCTGTTCTTTCCATGCTGTGTAGTGCTCTGTGTGTAACACCACATCCCTCCTATTTGATTAGGCCTGTTTCTCGACTCTGATCATTTTAGCTCATCTATGTAGCCATTCTTTGCATTTTTTTTTATTATCTCCACCTTCTAAAAATAAGACTGTTGGTAACCATGGTAGCTCAAGGACATAGTTAGGAAAAAACAAAAAACAAAAATAAGAAAACCCAAGCATCTCCCTCTGTGAGTACCAAACCAAAAGGGGGAGAAGAGACCTGCCAGGTAGTCTTGAATCTTTTTTTTTCTTAATTTATTTATTTTGGACGTGTGTGGGAAGGGGCAGACGGTAGTGGGAGGGAATCCCAAGCAGGCTTCACATTGCCAGTGTGGAATCCGATGCAGGGCTGAAAGCTATGAACCTTTGAGATCATGACCTGAGCCAAAATCAAGACTCAGATGCTTAGTGGACTGAGTCATCCAGGTGTCCTGATGAATTTAAGTCTTAAAAGAGCTTAAATTCACCTCTAGACTTTCCACCCACAGATCAACTAAAGCCCCACCTGAGCTACGAAGGTCTTAGACTGACCAAGATCAGCACCAGCTTTGTACCACTACAAAATACTATTAAGGAGTGGAATTTTTAATTCTTGGGTTTCAGAATTTCTTCCAAAAAAGACCTGTGAAGATGTTATTAAATATTTTAGGAATTCCAAATATATTTGACACGTCATTTTCCAAAATGCTTCTTCCTACCTTAAGATTGGAGTACCATGACAATGTGAAAATAGCAGTGCCTTACATGAGCTGATTAAAGACTACATTAAAGCCAAAACATGTACTTGCCATGTTTGCTGGAGCTAGTTTAAGAGTGAGGGAATTCCTAAAAGTCCGCTATCAACACAAGCTGTATTCCCAAGTAATACAGCTAAAACCTGGTGTGTTTCAGGACCTGTCTTCTACCGTACTTGATATTTGCTGCTGCTTTCCACAGAAAAGAGACTGTAGGATCACTCAGAGGACTTCTTCCCCTTTAGAGAAGATGGAATGGGAAAGCAATCAGGAATTGCTCCTTGGACCCCTGTCCTGACATCAGGAAAATGGGGTGCGCAAGTGAAAAGACAAGAAGCATTTATTTTTTTATGCCTCCTAATTTTCCAAGCATTCTGATATTTTCTTATTGATTTCACTCTTCTGAATACTTACGTCAGGTGGGACTTATTACTATTCCTATTTTCTAGATAAGAGAATGGATCCTTAAAAAATATTCCATAGCATACCTAAATTAACTCTGCTATCAGGCAGAGCAACCAGTATTCAAACCCAGTCCTCTTAGATTCCAAAGTCCATGCTCTCTGTACACAGTCTCCTCTCCTGAGCATGTGATGTATGCCGGTTATTTCCTGGGCCGTAATGGTGGCTGCAGTGAGAGATGTAGCTGTAGTTGCTAAGACAAATCATGAAGGTAGAAAAGTAATGCAGGTAGTCTCCAGTATTAAAATGAAGGTCACTCTTCAGCTTTCCGCAGCACTTTCATATTTATTACATTTCCTGCTTCTCCGTTTCCTCCAAGTACAAGTCCTTAGGGGCTGCAGTCTGTTTTCCTTCATCTTTGTATTTTTCACATTCATCCGCATGACGGGCACATACAGAGTACTTACTACATATCATTTCAGAGATTACACGAGTGAGGAAGTGAGGACAAGAATTACAGTAAATGCTGTTATTTCAAGTTTCCTTAACCCTAACAGGGCTTCTGTTACCTCATGAATACCAAGATTTTTTTCCTCAAAATATCACTGTAAATGTCTTTAAGCTTTAAAAGCATGTCTGTGTTGTATTTATGTCCCAAGGGTATCTCAAAAGTAGTCACTGGCCATCAGAAATCTGCAAGTGGGGATTTCGTTTTCTGAATAATATGGGGATAGGTCTCCTAGGAGCCAGGAGCAGCAAATGCCCCAGTGATTACTTAGTTTGTGGGGATCACTTGAGCAGATTTCTCCTGAGGCTGCTCGTAACATGGTCACCTCTGTACTGTGTGCTCCCCTGATGCTCCAGGGGCTGGTTCCAGCTGTCCCCTTGTTTTGCTGGATGGACTGTCTGGTTGCATCTCCTCCCCACACTGTGGCTTTTTTGAGCACCTCATGCTTTTTACAATCTTCTCAACCCCCTCAGGAATGGTCTCAAGTAATTCTACCCTCTGGAAATCTCCAGATGTTTGTATAATTCAGAAACTTCTTTCCTCCCAGATTCCTCCTGTGCAGTTGAAAAGTCTTTATTTCACCCAAAGAAACTGTCATTTAGGAAAGAGAAACAAAGTTTTATCTGCAGGGAGCTCCCCAGGAGGACCATTCCTAGGAGAAATGAAGTAAACCTGGGTAGATACTTCAGTCTGGTATTCTCTCTTTAAAGCCCCCATGTTACTGCTCTAAGGACCAAGAAGTCTTTTATCTTTGGAGAAGCTGGAAACATTGCAGGAGCATTTGCTTTTAAATGGAAACCGTTAAGAATAGAAGCAATGACATTGTAGGACTTGGGCAATTCCAAGGTGTTGAAATTAAGAAAATAGAGAGCAGAGCATTTTCACACCCATATGTCTGGCCTCCAAGAGCATCCCCCCACCCGCTTTGAGGTTCTGTCAAATTAGAGATGAATTACTGGAATGGATCTGGTAAAACAAGGACCAGTAACAGATACTCCAGTTTACTAGTAACAATATGCTCTATTGATTAATGATTACAATAGTTTGTATTTTACATTTCTATAGTACATTTTATCTTTGAGGGATAATGCATTGATTCACAGTTGAAAGGTTTTCTTTTTTTCTAGTTCATGTAACACATTCACATTTTTGTGTCAAAAACAAAAAACACAGGAGCAAATCAGGCTGATGTTCTCACATTACTTCAAAGTTAAGGGTATAACCCAAGTGTGAACATACGTTAATAAGTATGTGTAGTGATTAATTATTGGCTTATGCAGTAGAGTTGTGCTCATTTCTACACCATTGCATTTTATTATTTTGAAATCTTTCTAGAGGTTTGTTGTATAACACATTATGCATTAAAGTTAAACTAATGTACCTGATCAGTTATTTTGCTTGTATTCCTATACATGGGTTCTTGAAAATCTTGGTTTCTGATAAAAAGTTACACTTTTTTGTACTGCCTTGACCAAGTAAAATTGTAATGCAAGATATAACAAATGGTTCTCTTTAAAATTAGATGCTTCAAGCTAATGTCTTTGAACTACCCTGCTGTGAGGAAGAGAAAGGAAAATGCTTGTGAGGGATTATATCTTCTATTTTTTCTGAAACCTGGTTTTGTGCTAACATGCTTGCTAGACTTCCCCAGAAGAAAATGGTATAAGTATAATATGATTACTCTGGATATGGAGGTTTAATGGCATGAATACTTCATAAATGAAATACGGACTTTAGAGGATAATTTTACTCTGTTATTCTTGAGGCTTTAGCAATCTTTAGAGCAGCAAAATGGGAGCTGTCTCTTTGAAGGGAAATGGAAATTTCCAGACACATTAAGAGAATGAAGGGTGAAGTCCCTGGGATTTTTCTCTTATTATAACAGTGATCATTACCCACCCCAAGCTATCCCCAAATATTTTTCTACCTTCATCGCAGGATTTCTTCCTTGCCGTGTTGAAAAGAGAACTTTGTATTGTCTTTTCATCATAATGAAAAGTTTTAATGTAGTGTTTTTGAAAGATCATCCCAGAAGCTTTGAGTGATAAAGCTTAGTTACTTTAAAGGATATTTTCTAGCCCTTCTCTTAAAATTTGCATCATGTCAGCATTTTAGACTAAATATTTTTTTAAAGAAAGATTAAAGATCATGTGCAAAATACATCAAGATTGAAAGTAACTCAGTTTATAACTCTTTATCCCAGGTTGGTCCTGTGTTAATCGTCCCTTCTTTTCTCCATCTCTGCCCTTCTTACCACCCTCTCTCTCTTCCTCTCTCTCTCTTTTTTGTCCTGTTTTGCTCTCAGTGGAGGTCTCTCTCTCTGTAGTTTCTTCTAGTGCCTGGGTTTTAGTGTTGCTGTTTTGTGAAGTTGATTAAAACTTTAATGTTCCAGGCCATCCATCGTCTTCAAGTAGGTATCATTTTGCTTGTGCGGTTAAACTAGCATAGTCTATGGCTGTTAATAACAACAGTTAGCATTTGATGTGCGCTGTCCGTATGACATTTGGGTCGTACGTGCTGTGGCATTATGGGTGTTAATGTGAATTGCCTTCATTTGCACCTCCACGGTTTGAGGAGGGACGTAGTATAAGATTAGAGGCAAGTTGATTGCTCAGACTCCTTTTGTGTGTGGGAATTTGTCTTTGAGCCCAGAAATGGTCTCTGGGGTCTGCACTGTGGTCTCTCCATGACCGTACTCTGCTGTGGGCAAGGGCTCTGGTACTGGTTCTGAAGTTCTTCCCTTCCCTTCCCTTCCCTCCCCTCCCCTTTAATGTTTGTTTATTTTTGAAGGAGAGAGAGACAGAGCGTGAGCAGGGGAGGGGCAGAGAGAGAGGAAGACACAGAATCTGAAGCAGGCTCCAGGCTCTGAGCTGTCAGCACAGAGCACGATGTGGGGCTCAAACTCACAGCCGTGAGATCATGACCTGGGTGGGCCGAAGTCAGATGCTTAACTGACAGAGCCACCCAGGTGCCCCATTTTATATTTTTTAATCTTTTCCCTCCCCTCACACATCTTTATATGAAACTATTTAGAACAATGTTATATTTGTGTTGCTAATTTCATCGAGGTGGTTATCTTTGTATAGCTGTACAGAACAATTCCTTTGGTTTTGTTGAAAGGATAGAATATTTTGTCTTAAATGCCAGTGTAATGGTAAATGTTATCTTCTTGACCCAGAAGGTCATGCCATGATTTCATTAGTTGGCGTAGCTATATTGCCTTGGAGGTACTGCTAACCTGTGTGTGGTTCAAATTTGATATGAAATTGAAATTTAAAGTATGTCAACCACAGTAATGATAATAAGTAAAACAGTTTTTATAAACACTATTGATCACCCAGCTTAAACTAATTAAATGCATAGGAAACGTTTTTAATTATATACCCAATATATTTTTAAAGTAAGAAATTTAATCTCTACTACAGATTATTAAAATTGAAGGGAAAGGATGTTTACAATGAAATTTTGAAATCCTAGCAAACTTGGATTTTGTTTTACATTGAATTATTTTGGAATTTTGGCTTTTGGGATAATGTGGCTTTTGTGCTCAATTTTATTTACATAGGTACATCTCTTATGAATCGACTTTTTAAATTAGTATAATCTTTTGTATTTAAGATTAGTTTAAAATCTTGGGCTTAGAAGTCTGTCCTTGGTCTTCTTTTCAGTATTTCTGTAAAAATAATTAAATATATACGAGGATGTCTTTGCAACATTTCTATAATAGTTAAAATTGGAAAGAATGCTACGGTCTGTCAGAAGAGTGAATATGGTACAACTATGCAAGAGGAATGTGTTAGAGTCTTAAAATATTGTGTAAAATCCATGTACTCATAGGTGAAGATGTTCAATATGTAGTGTTACATAAAAGCGCAAGTTATAGAGCAATTTGAATATCCCACTTATTGAAAGATAATAAACGTGTTTAGGCACACACATACACGGATATAGAAACATATGTAGGCCTGGATTTGTAAGATACCAATTCCTACCATCATGGAGTTTTTAATGAACACCCCTTCATAGGTTTGTTCATTCTTAGAATTTCTACTATCCACCTCTGTGTTAAGAATTCTCTGGGGCGCCTGGGTGGCGCAGTCGGTTAAGCGTCCGACTTCAGCCAGGTCACGATCTCGCGGTCTGTGAGTTCGAGCCCCGCGTCAGGC